>NW_006773895.1:3395100-3477550 GCF_000442215.2 Lipotes vexillifer | reverse complement strand
AGCACAGGTCACTGCCCCCACCCCTCTTCCGGGGAGCCTGTGCAGCCCGCCACTGCCAGGTTCCCGGGATCCAGGGACAATTTCTCAGGGAGAACACACGGCGGGCCTCAGGCTGGGGCAACGTCACGCCGACTTCTGCCGCCGCAGGACCGCTCCGCACTCCGTGCCCCTCCCTGCCCCCGGCCTGAGAGCGCCAGAGCCCCCGAGTCAGCGGCTCCTTTAACGCCGTCCTGTCTGAGCAAAAAGCAGACGCCCTCCAGCGACCTACACGCAGAGGCAGGGCCAAGTCGAAAGCTGAGCCCCTGTGAGCTGTGAGAACAAAGAAGAAAAAGGGAAATCTCTCCCAGCAGCCTCAGAAACAGCGGATTAAAGCTACACAATCAATTTGATGTACCCTGCCTCTGTGGAATACATGAATAGACAGCGAATCATCCCAAATTGAGGAGGCGGACTTCTAGAGCAAGATCTATGATTTTTTCCCCTTTTCCTCTTTTTGTGAATGTGTATGTGTATGCTTCTGTGTGAGATCTTGTCTGTATAGGTTTGCTTCCACCATTTGTCCCAGCGTTCTATCCGACCATTTTTTTTTTTAATTTTTTTCTTAATAATTAATTTTAATTTAAAGAACTCTGTTATACTTTACCTTCTTTCTATCTTTCCTTCCTTCCTTCCCTTTTTGAGACAACGAATCGTCCCAAATTGAGGAGGTGGACTTGGAGAGCAAGTTTTATGATTTTTTCCACTTTACCTCTTTTTGTGAGGGTATATGTGTATGCTTCTATGTAAGATTTTGTCTCTATAACTTTGCTTCCACCATTTGTCCTAAGGTTCTATCCTTCCCTTTTTTTTTTCCTCTAAATAATTATTTTTTTAATTCAATAACTTTATTATACTTTATTTTATTTTACTGTATCTTCTTTCTTTCTGTATTTTTTCCTTCCTTCCCTCATTCCTTCCTTCCTTCCCTCCTCCCTCCCTCCCTCCTTTCTTTCCTTCTTGCCTTCTTCCTTTCTTTTCTTCTTTCTTTCTTTCTTCCTTCCCTCCTTCCTTCCTTCCCTCCTCTCTTTCTTTCTTTCTTTCTTTCTTTCCTATTTCCTCCTACTTATACTAATTCTCTCTACTTTCTCTCCCTTTTATTCTGAGCCGAGTGGATGAAAGGCTCTTGCTGCTCCAGCCAGGAGTCAGGACTCTGCCTCTGAGGTGGGAGAGCCAACTTCAGAACACTCGTCAAGAAGAGACCTCCCAGCCCCACATAATATCAAACGGCGAAAATCTCCCAGAGATCTCCATCTCAACACCAGCACCCAGCTTCGCTCAACGACCAGCAAGCTACAGTGCTGGACAACCTATGCCAACCATATAGCAAAACAGGAACACAACCCCACCCACTAGCAGAGAGGCTGCCTAAAATCATAATAAGTCCACAGACACCCCAAAACACACCACCAGACGTGGACCTGCCCACTAGAGAGACAAGATCTAGCCTCATACACCACAACACAGCCACTAGTCCCCTCCACCAGGAAGCCTACACAACGCACTGAACCAACCTTAGCCACTGGAGACAGACATCAAAAACAACGGGAGCTACGAACTTGCAGCCTGCAAAAAGGTGAACCCAATCACAGTAAGATAAGCAAAATGAGAAGACAGAAAAACACACAGCAGATGAAGGAGCAGGATAAAAACCCACCAGACCTAACAAATGAAGAGGAAATAGGCAGTCTACCTGAAAAAGAGTTCAGAATAATGATAGTAAAGATGATCCAAAATCTTGGAAATAGAATGGACAAAATGCAAGAAGCAGTTAACAAGGACCTAGAAGAAATAAAGATGAAACAGACAATGATGAACAACACAATAAATGAAATGAAAAATACTCTAGATGGGATCAATAGCAGAATAAATGAGGCAGAAGAACGGATAAGTGACCTGGAAGATAAAATAGTGGAAATAACTACTGCAGAGCAGAATAAAGAAAAAAGAATGAAAAGAACTGAGGACAGTCTCAGAGACCTCTGGGACAACATTAAACGCACCAACATTCGAATTATAGGGGTTCCAGAAGAAGAAGAGAAAAAGAAAGGGACTGAGAAAATATTTGAAGAGATTATAGTTGAAAACTTCCCTAATATGGGAAAGGAAATCGTTAATCAAGTCCAGGAAGCACAGAGAGTCCCATACAGGATAAATTCAAGGAGAAATACGCCAAGACACATATTAATCAAACTGTCAAAAACTAAATACAAAGAAAGCATATTAAAAGCAGCAAGGGAAAAACAACAAATAACACACAAGGGAATCCCCATAAGGTTAACAGCTGATCTCTCAGCAGAAACTCTACAAGCCAGAAGGGAGTGGCAGGACATACTGAAAGTGATGAAGGAGAAAAACCTGCAACCAAGATTACTCTACCCAGCAAGGATCTCATTCAGATTTGATGGAGAAATTAAAACCTTTACAGACAAGCAAAAGCTGAGAGAGTTCAGCACCACCAAACCAGCTTTACAACAAATGCTAAAGGAACTTCTCTAGACAAAAACACAAGAGAAGGAAAAGTCCTATAATAACGAACCCAAAACAATTTAGAAAATGGGAATAGGAACATACATATCGATAATTACCTTAAATGTAAATGGACTAAATGCTCCCACCAAAAGACACAGATTGGCTGAATGGATACAAAAACAAGACCCATATATATGCTGTCTACAAGAGACCCACTTCAGACCTAGAGACACATACAGACTGAAAGTAAGGGGATGGAAAAAGATATTCCATGCAAATGGAAACCAAAAGAAAGCTGGAGTAGCAATTCTCATATCAGACAAAATAGACTTTAAAATAAGGACTATCAGAAGAGACAAAGAAGGACACTACATAATGATTAAGGGATCGATCCAAGAAGAAGATATAACAATTGTAAATATTTATGCACCCAACATAGGAGCACCTCAATACATAAGGCAAAAACTAGCAGCCATAAAAGGGGAAATCGACAGTAACACATTCATAGTAGGGGACTTCAACACCCCACTTTCACCAATGGACAGATCATCCAAAATGAAAATAAATAAGGAAACACAAGCTTTAAATGATACATTAAACAGGATGGACTTAATTGATATTTATAGGACACTCCATCCAAAAACAACAGAATACACATTTTTCTCAAGTGCTCATGGAACATTCTCCAGGATAGATCATATCTTGGGTCACAAATCAAGCCTTGGTAAATTTAAGAAAATTGAAATTATATCAAGTATCTTTTCCGACCACAACGCCATGAGATTAGATATCAATTATAGGAAAAGAGCAGTAAAAAATACAAACACATGGAGGCTAAACAATACACTACTTAATAACGAAGTGATCACTGAAGAAATCAAAGAGGAAATTAAAAAATACCTAGAAACAAATGACAATGGAGATACAACGACCCAAAACCTATGGGATGCAGCAAAAGCAGTTCTAAGAGGGAAGTTTATAGCAATACAAGCCCACCTTAAGAAGCAGGAAACATCTCGAATAAACAACCTAACCTTGCACCTCAAGCAATTAGAGAAAGAAGAACAAAAAAACCCCAGAGTTAGCAGAAGGAAAGAAATCATAAAAATCAGATCAGAAATAAATGAAAAAGAAATGAAGGAAACAATAGCAAAGATCAATAAAACTAAAAGCTGGTTCTTTGAGAAGATAAACAAAATAGATAAACCATTAGCCAGACTCATCAAGAAAAAAAGGGAGAAGACTCAAATCAATAGAATCAGAAATGAAAAAGGAGAAGTAACAACTGACACTGCAGAAATAAAAAAAATCATGAGGGATTACTACAAGCAACTCTATGCCAATAAAATGGACAATCTGGAAGAAATGGACAAATTCTTAGAAATGCACAAACTGCCAAGACTGAATCAGGAAGAAATAGAAAATATGAACAGACCAATCACAAACACTGAAATTGAAACTGTGATTAAAAATCTTCCAACAAACAAAAGCCCAGGACCAGATGGCTTCACAGGCGAATTCTATCAAACATTTAGAGAAGAGCTAACACCTATCCTTCTCAAACTCTTCCAAAATATAGCAGAGGGAGGAACACTCCCAAACTCATTCTACGAGGCCACCATCACCTTGATACCAAAACCAGACAAGGATGTCACAAAGAAAGAAAACTACAGGCCAATATCACTGATGAACATAGATGCAAAAATCCTCAACAAAATACTAGCAAACAGAATCCAACAGCACATTAAAAGGATCATACACCATGATCAAGTGGGGTTTATTCCAGGAATGCAAGGATTCTTCAATATACGCAAATCTATCAATGTGATTAACCATATTAACAAATTGAAGGAGAAAAACCATATGATCATCTCAATAGATGCAGAGAAAGCTTTTGACAAAATTCAACACCCATTTATGATAAAAACCCTGCAGAAAGTAGGTGTAGAGGCAACTTTCCTCATTATAATAAAGGCCGTATATGACAAGCCCACAGCCAACATCATCCTCAGTGGCGAAAATCTGAAAGCATTTCCACTAAGGTCAGGAACGATACAAGGTTGCCCACTCTTACCACTCTTATTCAACATAGTTTTGGAAGCTTTAGCCACAGCAATCAGAGAAGAAAAGGAAATAAAAGGAATCTAAATTGGAAAAGAAGAAGTAAAGCTGTCACTGTTTGCAGATGACATGATAGAATCCTAAAGACATAGAGAATCCTAAAGATGCTACCAGAAAACTACTAGAGCTAATCAATGAATTTGGTAAAGTAGCAGGATACAAAATTAATGCACAGAAATCTCTGGCATTCCTATATACTAATGATGAAAAATCTGAAAGTGAAATCAAGAAAACACTCCCATTTACCATTGCAACAAAAAGAATAAAATATCTAGGAATAAACCTACCTAAGGAGACAAAAGACCTGTATGCAGAAAATTATGACACTGATGAAAGAAATTAAAGATGATACAAATAGATGGAGAGATATACCATGTTCTTGGATTGGAAGAATCAACATTGTGAAAATGACTGTACTTCCCAAAGCAATCTATAGATTCAATGCAATCCGTATCAAACTATCACTGGCATTTTTCACAGAACTAGAACAAAAAATTTCACAATTTGTATGGAAACACAAAAGACCCCGAATAGCCAAAGCAATCTTGAGAACAAAAATGGAGCTGGAGGAATCAGGCTCTCTGACTTCAGACTATACTACAAAGCTACAGTAATCAAGACAGTATGCTATTGGCACAAAAACAGAAAGACCAATGGAATAGGATAGAAAGCCCAGAGATAAACCCACGCACATATGGACACCTTATCTTTGATAAAGGTGGCAGGAACGTACAGTGGAGAAAGGACAGCCTCTTCAATAAGTGGTGCTGGGAAAACTGGACAGGTACATGTAAAAGTATGAGATTAGATCACTCCCTAACACCATACACAAAAATAAGCTCAAAATGGATTAAAGACTTAAATGTAAGGCTCCACTTGACATAGTGGAGCTATTCTTATTTACCATGTAAACTCAAGCTTAAGAACCTTTGAAAGCATATGTAAAGAAAAATGGCTATATCAGCGGGACTAAGGAAAATTCCACTGATTAATTCACACTAGGTAAGAATATACCCTTAAATTATTTAATTGATTATTAGAGAATTAAACTAACCTAGATAAATTTCTAATTTTCCATATCTAACCTATGCTATATACAGAGTCAATTACAGATTATTTTATGACAAGAAAAGTATGTAAACAGGGTAAGGAAGACTGTGAAGTTTAGGAATTGCTCCTATTTTGGGGAGTTTCTCAAAAGTAGATTAATATTTAACATAAAATTTTTAACTACAACTTGCAAACTTTCAGACATATATTCACTTCCTCATTCTTTAAAAATATAAGCATTTCATATTTTAAACAATACTAAAACTTCCTTGTCACATTAAAAACAAAAGGAAAATATGTTTTCTAAAGTTTTACTTTATCTCTTTATTTCCCCACATGTCAGCCTTTCAGGAAGATCAGTAAATTAAATTTTCTTTGGAAAAATTCTTAGAATAAATCTGAATATTTTAAAAATCAAGTAGCATTTTTACTAAATTAAATTATTTTTACCACTTTTCCCCACAGAAATGCTTCACTTTAAGAATGTGCTAGACATAAAATGTCAACAGTATAAAAGAGATCATTCACAGTATGACTTATTCAAGGCACAAGAGGATTTAGTATCATACAAGTATGCTCGTCATAAGATGACTTTAAATTTTGAATTGCTACAGTATATTTAAAATAAAATTTATTTTACAAAGTCTTGGTTTACATACTTGACTGTATTAAATGCATGTCTAGAAGATTTATTTTAAAGGAGGGAAATTTGTTACCCACAAATTAGTCAATTCTATATTAATTTAATATATAAGTATATACACTATCATTTTAAACACATATGGAAATTTGTGGTAAACTGTGTTTTAATTAGTTATAAAAACAAATACTGTCCAATATGCAACCTAAAAGATCATGCAAATCAAATGAAATCATTTAATGTCTTAAAGAGCAATTTAATACAGTTTGTCTTACCTTTTAGTTTAATATGTGTATGTGCATGTGTGTGTATTTCCTAAAATGTGTGATTAAAGGAGAAAGTCTAAGGAGAATTCAATTTCATACACATATTGAAGAGGAACTAGAGAAATTTTTAGGTAATTTATTTGGAAAGTTTATTGCTTTTACAAACAAAAATAGTTTTATTATAATATCTCTGTAGCATTCTCAATTGGTTCATTCACTTGGTAGGGAAAAATTTTGGAGAAAGACGTTTTCTTTTAAGGAAAGCCAATTCTACCAAAGTGTACAACTGTGTTCACTGAGCTTACAAATAAAGCTAAGACAGAAATAAAACAGTGATTTGAGCAATGGGTATTGGTAACTGGGGAATAAGATCGTATGAGTATTGAGGAACAAGTAAAACATTTTGAGGCCAAATGATATTTTAAGAGATTCTTTAAAAAATTAAATACCTCTTTCACATATTTTAAATATATATGTATATAGAGATATGCACTGTCACTTAACTCACTCCAGATGCTTCTCCTTAAAGCTACAGGCTGCTCGATTAGGAATGCAAGTTCAGTTTAATACTAGTGTAAGCAAAGCATAATGGAAATAATACACTAGATCTTGGATTATCTGCAACTCCACAGCAGAACACTGAAAATTTATGCTACAAAATATAGCACTGGGCTTCCCTGGTGGCACAGTGGTTGAGAGTCCGCCTGCTGATGCAGGGGACACGGGTTAGTGCCCTGGTCCGGGAAGATCCCACATGCCGCGGAGCGGCGGGGCCCGTGAGCCATGGCCGCTGGGCCTGCGCGTCCGGAGCCCGTGGTCCGCAACGGGAGAATCCACAACAGTGAGAGGCCCGAGTTAAAAAAAAAATATATATATATATATATATATATGGCACTGCATTTAGTTGTTTCCAAGTTACAGAACCATCACTAGCTCTCTTAATTGAGGTAACCAGGTGATTCCCTGGAGGAATTGTTAATTGTGGAGCTATAGACAAAAGAGTGTATTTTATAAACTCATCCTTAGAGACCATCTTCCATGTCTTGCAATATAATTGATTGTAATAAACTATATTTCAAATATGTTGCAAAATCCAAGGGAATGCTTTAGTAGTCATAACAGAAACATTACTCCAAGAAAAACGAATCCTCAAACATGTTTCATATGAAGGCTCTGCAAAATATATCCTTCTAATTTCTCAAATCTCTAGAAATTCAAAATCCCATCAGGTTTCTTCAAGTTGCAAAGAAAAGCTATTAACTTTCATTTCTTTTCAAGACTGCATATTTGTGTAGGTCACTTTTTAATTTAAATTGCTTACCTAACCTACAAAATGCAGTTAAACTGAGCAATTGTTATCAATCATGACTCTAGAAATGTAACCTTTTATTTTTATTACTTGTTAAAAATGTAAAATTTTATTCAAATGTCACATCTTCCCTACCCTCCTTTTCATAAAAAGAAAAGCTGTTTTACTAAATAGTTTGAATACCATTTATTAATGCTTATTATTGCTGAAGTTGTGGGAAGTTTCACCATAAATTTCAAAATGAAGAGTAGGCTCTATCTATAACATGTGGTCTGTGTATGCTACTTTGCTCTGCTGGAAACCATTGTCATCATAACTTATAACTGAATTCTAAAATAGTAATTAATAAAATATTTGCAGAGAAGATTTTTAGCACTTTAATACTTCAGAGTTTTACTGAGGCAGATACATAAATTAAAGTAGAGATGTTTTTGCCTTCTAAGGACATTTTCAAGTTTCCTGATTTTAAAATGCCTATTTTAAAAATAGTGTTTTGTTATAGGGAAAGCACAATTTTATATCTAACTCCAGAATCATTCACATGCTTATTGTAATAAAATGGCTCAGAATTTGAAAGAAACATTCAAATAATATGAATATTAATTTCAAGATGGGTAGGGACAAAAGCAGAACCTTTTAGTTTTTTTAAAAAAAAACTAGCAAAATTATGTTTTGTGCTCCAGAACCAGAAAGAGGTAAAGCAAAATTTTCAGAAAAGATGCAGCTTGGAGCTGAGAGTCTAAGAACCATTGACTCTGTTGAAGATACCTAAAAATAGCAAGATATATGGTGTCCTTAGAATATAGAATTTAAAACTTTCTTGTCAAGACTGAAAACTTCACTGCAATGCACATTGTATAGTCTAGTTAAAGAGTCATTGTTGACCATCTCTCTTTACCTTTGATAAAAATATATTTGTGAAGCAAAGGACTCCATCTCATAGTTCCACCAAGGAGCTCTGCCCACACTGCAGAAAAAGAATATTCATTAAAAAAAAAAAAAAAAAAGTACAAGGAGATCAGTCAGCTATTAGCTTATTTGAGAGAATTCTTTATTGTCCAGTTTGGAGAGTAGTCAGTAAACTTCCCTTTCTTAGTAAATCTCTTTTCATTTCACACATTTTTATTTAATGTCTACTATGTTCCAGGCACTCAGAAGACCACAATGAATGAAACAGACTAAAGTTCCTACTTGAAGGAGCTTACATTTTGGTGAGTAAAACAGCATAGAAAATGTTGAGGATGAGGTCACTGAAACTTTAAATGGGGACTCTAGAGCTGATGTCACTGAGAAAGTCATCTTTGAGTAAAGATCTGAAGGAAGTAAGGAGACAACCATCTGGATATCTGTAGGATATCTAGTCAGAGGGAACAGAAAGGGCAAAGGTTCTGAGTCAGAGGCCTGATTGTATTGTTGGAGGAAGAGCAAAGAGGCCAGCGTGGCCGAAGGTGAATGAGATAGAGGGAGAGTGCTAGCAGACAAAGCCAGGGGTGCCAGATGGCACAGTGCTTTGCAGGCTCTTGTATGGTTTGTGCTTTCATTTTGAGGCCAAAAAAATAAATAAATAAATAAATAAACTATTGAAGAGTATTAGGAGAGGAATGAGATAATCTAACTTTGTTTTTAAAGGATTACTTGGGCTGCTGAGATGACAGCAGTCTGCAAGGGACCAAGTATAGAAGCAGAAAGATAACTTAGGAGACAAGTGAACCAACCAACATAAGAACAACAAAAACTTGAACCAGGTTAATATTAATGAAGTATTGTGAAGCAGTTGAATTTTTAAATATATTTTGAAGACGGAACCAATAAGATTTTGTGATGGTCCAGATGTGGCACGTGAGACAAAGAGAGAAGTCAAGGAGACTTCAAACGAGGTTTTGGAATTGAGCAACTGGAATAATGATGTCATGGGAAAGGCTGCAGGACAAGCTGTTTTAGGGGAAATATCATTTGATAAATTTGTGATGTTTAGAGATTAAAATGCCTATAACACACCCAAGTAGAATGTCAATTAGGTAGTACAGTACATGGATCCAGATAATTAGTATACAGATTATATTTAAAGCCATGAGAATTGATCAAATCACTGAATGAGGTAGTGTGACAGAAAAAAGAAGCTGTCCAAGGACTGAGAGTTGCTTATTTCTTGCAGGTTCAAAGAAGGTAAGGAGAAAAGAGAGGGGATAAAAATGTTTAATTAGTTCAGCTTCTAATAGTGTAGTTCAGGATTTTCTTTAGGGAATAATCAATTGATTACTTTTTGGTTGAGTTGATTAATTTTTCAGATAAGTTGACCAAGTGGAAAAATCTGTATTTTTAAATGAAAAGTAATGTCAGTCTATTGGGGAAATAGATAAGAAAATTACTGATAATATGATTATAGTATGGTGCAGAAAGAGCTATGCTAGAACTTTGAACAATGTGTGGTATATATAGAGTGATTTACCATAACCCTCATCAGACTTGGGGTTTTGAGTAAACCATATTTAATGAAGTTGATTTGCACTGTTTTAAAAGAGTTATCAGGCGTTCAATGGGCACATGACATTTTAGGTCACAGTAACATCCATGTGTGAAAATTCAAAACCTTGGAATAGTTGATTTATATGTTTGAAGCAACATATATACATGAATGAAAATGGAGGAAATGAGACCGAAATGGAGGTAGAGCTTACATTTACTGAAAGAGTTTATCCTTAAAATTATAGTAACTGTGGAACTTCAGTTTTAAAATATCATAGTCTGCAGGATGGCTGTATAAGTCAGGGTTCTCCAGAGAAAAGGAACCAATAGGATACGTATGCCTAAGAGGATATTTCCTTGAGGAAATGGCTCATGTGGTTATGGGGGTTGAGAAGTCCCACAGTCTGCCATCTGCAAGCTGGAGACCCAGGAAGCCTGGTAGTATGATTCAGTCCAAGTATGAAGGCCTGAGAATCAAAGTGGGGAGGCTGCTGGTGTAAGTCCTGGAGGCCAGAGAACCAGGAGCGAGGGCAGAAAAAGATGGACATCCTATCTCAAGAGAGAATTTTCCCTACCTCTGTGTTTTTGTTCTATTTGGGTCCTTAAAGGACTAGACAATGTCTACCCTCATTGGTGAGGGCGAATTTTCTTTACTCGGTCTACTGATTCAAACACTTATCTCTTCCAGAAACATCATCACAGACACACCCAGAAATAATAATTTACCAGTTATCTGGGCATTCCTTAGCCCAGTCAAGTTGACACATAAAATTAATCATCACAATGGCAGAATAGACATCAGAAATTAGGCTTGCTGTAGGATGAACAAGTAGAAAGTTCTATAGCATTTTGGGCAAGAAATAAAGAGTGTCTGAACTAAGGAAATAGAAACTGGGTTGGAGAAAAGTTTATACATTTAAGAAATATTTACAAAGTAGAATGTGTACACTTGAGAAATAATATGGTGTGGAAGAAAAAGAATATAAGGGAGCTCAGGAGTCCAGGTTTCTGATTGGATGAATAAAATATAGAATAGGGAAGATGTTTGAGGGAAGAATTTAGTTTTAAACATACTGAGCTGTAGGTTTCTTTGTGACTTCTAATTAAAGTTGTATGGTAAGCAGTGTATATTAAGTCTGGAGTTCAGCAGAGAGTCCAAGACTAGAGATATATATTTTGGATATATGTTTTGGGTGTTTTCCAATAACTGGAGTTAAAACAACGGATTTAGATGAGATTGTCTAAGATAAGGAGAAGCTAAAGATAGAATAAAGGATCGAAGCCTGAGAATTCACCAATACGAAAGGGTTTTTCTCAACAAGTAATATTTCTATTCTCAGTGATCGAAGAAGTAGAAAATCCTTCCCAAAAAGAAATGAAAGTTGTTTCCATTTCTCCATTCATTCTCATGCCCTTCCTAACTTCCCCATAATTCCTAAAACTGTCCTTTTTTTTTTTTCTTTTTTTCTTTTTTGTGCAGTACACGGGCCTCTCACTGTTGTGGCCTCTCCCATTGCAGAGCACAGGCTCCGGACGTGCAGGCTCAACGGCCATGGCTCACGGGTCTAGCCGCTCCACAGCATGTGGAATCTTCCCAGACCGGGGCACGAACCCGTGTCCCCTGCATCGGCAGGAGGACTCTCAACCACTGCACCACCAGGGAAGCCCCATTTTCTTTTTTTATATCAAATTTTTTTTTTTGCCTATATGGCAACAATTTCCAAACTTTTACTTTTCCACATTTCCATTCCTTTTTTGTTATAGAGACACAAATATTGCCTAGATGTCAGCAAAATCTAGACTCATTCATGCATGAGAATCTTAAGGAAAGTATAGCTTGGAGCATAGATACATAGAAAAGGCCCCTATGATGCTTCCTTCACCAAAATACATACACTTGAAAGGAAACCTTAAACGATATCAATTATGTCTTAGGTTATTCTTTCAGCTATGGAACATAAGTTACAACTTTCATTAAATCTACATATAACCTACATAGAGATTTTATATTTCTTCTATGTGTTAAATTTTTGCAAAATTCAGTAAAGCAAATAAGCCTAATGTGTATATATATATATGAATCAAATAAAACAAATAGGACACTATTGCCATGGTAAACCAATCATGAGCAATTTAACTTTGCACCTTCAGTATTTTATAAATAGACTCTGCTGGCCAATGGTTAATTGATTATAAATGGCTTACTTCATACTTCCCCAGTCTTTCTATAGTCTCTTCAGCAATTAGGTTTGGTTATCCCAGGCAATTCCCTGTGACAGTTTTTATCCGAAAGCTCAGACTGACAGAACACCTCATCTCTGCTCCCACATTTACTTTGGGGTTTAGGTTACAGTGTATCCATTCACACTAAATATTCAGACTTTTCACTTTAAAACATTCTTGTGGTGCTCTGCTTCTTTCTTGCTCTGGACCAGAAGTCTTTCAAAGACATATTAGAGTTGAAGGAGTCAAGCAAGCATATTTTAAAGTGACAGGTCTATATCCAAACTCTATGGTCTTAATGAAATCTTTATTCTAAGAACTGAAGTTTTTAACTCCACTAGAGCCACTGTGGTCTCCAGCCTCTCTGTTAATCATTTCCAAATCAAGTTCATGGACAAGAGAAACATCTCTAGGGTACTCACGAGATGAGGCTGAACTCAGCAGTCAGTGGAAGCAGGTACATCTGAGCACACTAAAGCACTTTTTCAAATATGCCTGCAATTTTGAAGAGCCTCTTTGGGTTTCAGTTATGAAGAAGAAAGAGAGAAAGTTGGTTTGCCAATAGAAGTTTTCAAAGGTCCTTGCATTACTAAACCATAAATAAAGTTCAATGAGGAGCCTGTGGGCATTTATGCAATTCATACATTTTGGTATGGTGCAGTTAGCTTGGCAACATTTGCTTGTGAAAGACATGGCTGCTAACAGCCATGGATTGCAGGTCAACATCATGATTCACTGTCAGAATTTCCTGGACACTGCTTGCATGATGCTTGGAGGCAGTCCAGGCAGTTAGTCCCTGAAGAAGTTTATATGAATCATGCTCATCAAATTAACCTCAACATTTTAAAACTGTGGCAATGAAAATGGTTAATTTCAAACTTTTCCTGTTGTATGAACTTTTGCCATTTGCTTACTGCAGTGCTTTCTCTTTGCTTGCTTAGAATTGATCACATACGGGAACTTATCAGTGTCAAAATGGCCAGGTACCACTTGGAGTGGCAACCTAATATTTCCGTAGAAGCTATAAACCTAACTCAAGTGCAGAGGCAGTTGGAATCACCAGAGTCAGGCATTATAAAACAGTCAACTCAGTCCCACAGTAAAATCTTCTGAGTTCACTATCCAATACTCAGTCTGGAGGACAGATGCTAGGCTGTTATTGATGTTCATTAGTTAGAAGAGGGAGATATAAGTTAAATCACTAACATATTGAGAGTCTCTAGACACTTTGACCCATCTATGTTGCTTGGTATATTATTACTGAAATAAAATTTGTAGGAAGACTTCTCTTGGTTATAGAAGTTGTTTAGAGTGGAGGGTAAGCATGTGAGCAGTAGAGCTGGACTTCCATGAGCTGAATTTTAGTTCTTCCACTTTTTAACTGTATGATCATAGTCAAGTTGCTCTCTGTGTCTTCATTTCTTTATCTGTAAAATGAAGTTGTTTTGTAGCCTTAGGTGTAAAGCATTTAGAAGAGCATCTAACACACTGTAAGTACCAAGTGAGTGTTAGCTATTATTGATCTTGCTTAAGGGTCGTTTTTCATTTGTTTGATTCCACAAACCCATGAAAAGAAAAACAAACCTACATGGCTTGGGGGTAAAGTCATTGGCTACATAGTAAGGGTTAGATCTGGGGGTCTCATCTGGCTTATTTCATAAGGTTGCTGTGAAACTTAACCAATGTAAATAAAGTACAGTGTCTGTAAACTAGTAATGATAAATAGTCTTATCAATAGTGCTATTATTAATGTTAATATTTTCTGCATAACCTAAAAATGTTCCCCAATTATCTGTAAGAAATGGATTTCATTATAAAACAGCAGCAACAAAATCATGAAACATTAGCATCAGAAGGAACCTAGAGAAAATCCATCCCAAACTCCGAACACAAGAAATGTTTTTCTTTTTCACTTCTCTGCTTTGGCTAAAAACAACAACAACCAAAAAAAAAAAAAAAAAAAAACACAAAAAAACTACTTTTGATCTCCTATGAAGATATAATCACTCCTTTATACAGTAGCCCATTAAAGTAGAAATATTTTCACATATTTTCAAGTTACTTCCTTTATTTATCTGAAATTACTCTTATTTTTTTAACCTGTTGTTTCAGCTCTGCCTTAACGATCCTCTCAAAATCCTCTAATTCCTCCTCTATATGGTGTCTGATGGTCTACCTTACACCCATAAGGGATTTTATTTTTCCTGCAGGCTGAACATTTCTAGCTCCTTTTACTAATTCTCAGATAACCTTGTTTCGACTTTCTCCTTCATTCTAACTGCCCTCCTTTGAGTGTGTTCCACTTCGACTACTTTTCTCCTAAAATGTAATGCCTAATAGAACTTAATACTCCAAATGTAGTCCCTTTCAGCACATGGTAAAGGGGAAATGTTACTTATTTTCTTGGACAGTTGTATTTCCATTATGTAGCCTAAGATTAAATTTGCATTCCTGGCAGCTGAATCACAATCTTGGCTACTTGACAAGCTTATAGTAAAGATGATCCTAAATATCTTTCATACATTTTGCTCTTATTTTTTTTCCCATCTTGCACTTTTGCAGCCGGGTTTTAGAACCTAAAAAATAGGGTGCATTTATCCTGAATAACTTCCAACCCATTAAATTCAGCCCTTTGTTCCATCCTGACTATATTTTGTTTCAGATTCTTATTAGTTAACCCTCCCAACTTTTTACCATCTACATATTGTGAGAAGTTTGTTATCACTGATGTCTTTGAAATACCTAGAGTGTTGAAGATTATAGACTTAGTGGTTGATATTAATCCTTTAAATAATATTTTTGAGTGTGATCATTCACCAATTATAAATTCTCTGAGTATTTTAACACCTAACTCAGTTAAACTCAGAGATGCCATGGGAAAACAAGTTAAATGCTTATGACTGTAGCATTCTTCTAATTTACAAATAGTAACCCTATTATTAAAACAAACAAATCACAAAAACAAAAATAATCATATGCTGACAGTATCTGTACCATAAATACTCCATCTAGAAACCTGGAGAAATGCCTTATGAGAAGGTTCAGTGCATGCTACTCACCATCCCACTCATCTCCCTTGTCTGGGCTCAGTAGAGGAAAAATGAAGACATTCTCTTTATTCTATAGAAACAAAGGTGAGCTCAAGCAGAGCCTCCCTGTGAATTTTCACAAAATGACACATCCCTTACCTTCAGAATTATATATTTATTGTGACCCATGAAGAGGGACACTGGAACACAGTCTATATTCTGGTCAAGTGACAGATACCTCATTCTGGCTTTGGTGTGTTCTTATAAATTTCTGAGAATGAAGTTAGATATCCCTTGCCTAAAAGGCTGTGATTTTTGTTTATGGATTATAAATTTATTTCAAATATTTTCTACTTTACACTTGGAGGTAATTACTCATTTTACACATATGGAATACTCAATGTATATCTATATTTTGTACTAGTTATAAAGGGTTTAAATTTGTTTAAAAACACAATGACTTTTTGGAGCTGACAATCTAACTAAGAAGATGAACACTTTAGCAAATAAGTATAAGACAATGTTGTAAATACTGTACAACAGAGCACACATAAAGTACTAAGTAAGGGTAGCAGGACTTGTAGCACCGAGCTAGAATGTCAGGGGTAACCACATGAAGGATGAATGTACTTTTGTCAAGGTTTAGGGGAAGGAGATATCCATTGCTTAAATACAGCATTTCAG
The DNA here is from genome assembly GCF_000442215.2 of Lipotes vexillifer. Taxonomy (NCBI): domain Eukaryota; kingdom Metazoa; phylum Chordata; class Mammalia; order Artiodactyla; family Lipotidae; genus Lipotes; species Lipotes vexillifer. Next base: position 3,461,254 of record NW_006773895.1, on the reverse strand, counting down.
GCCAAAGATGCAAAAAAAAATACCTAGTCTTCTACCAACCTAGGGTATTGGTCCACTAACACTATCCCCCAGATCCTTGCAATATATTAATTATTTTCCCAGTTTTTGTCCTTGTCTCCTAAAGTCCGTTCTGAATATGGTAGACAAAGAGATCCTTGAAAACTCTAAATTGGATCATGTCACTAAAGTGCTCATACTCTTCCATGACTCATATAATACAATTAAAGAATAAGTATGTTAGAATAATATTCCAGAACAAAATCAAATAATAATAATCAAATTAAAAAGTAATATCCCAGAATAAAATCAATGCTGAAAATGTCCTCCCCTAACCCCCACCCCCATCCCGGCCTTACAAATCTGCAATCCCTAACTTTACTGACATTCTGACCACATATCTTTGAACCACTCTTCTTCAGACCACTCTACTGCTTGTCTTGCTTTTTCAAACATTCCAAGCAGCCTTTCTCCTCAGGACCTATGCATCTGCTGCTTCCTCTGCCTAGGACACTCTTCTTACAGATAGCCATATTTCTCCTTTTCATCCTGCTCTAGTTTTCTCCACAGCACTTATTATCATCATGGGTCATTCTATACACTTACTTATTGTGTATTATCCATTTCCCATCACAAGAATAAAAGCTCCACGAAGACATGGATTTTGTCTGTTTCATTCTGTACTGTATTCCCAAGTATTTTCACAGGACTGATGTATCAAAAGCAGAATCAGAGGAAGGAAAGTTGCTCTGGTGCCATTTTATGAAAAATCTAGTATTATATGTTAGGAAGAATTGACTTTATCTTTTAGGCAAAGAGAAACTGTTTAATGACATGGAATCCTTTGGAAAACAGAAGTGAAATCTTTGGACTTTGTGCCCTCAGGGTCAACTACCTTTCTTTTCAGGTGAAGCTGCACCCTAGTATTATTCCTTTTCAAGATATGCAAGCCCTGAAGAGGAAACTCTGCTGTAACTAACTGGGTTTATGAAGACTTTAATATTCTATGCTGATATCCAAAATAGTTGATTAAACCTACCAGCTCCTTTGAATGGCTACTAAGAAACCACTGAAGCATATGAAATTGGAATTATTGCTATTTACATATTTGAATCAAGGTGAGAAATTTAAAGAGTCATAAGTTAACATAATTTTAAAATGAAGTAAGCCTGTTTTTGTGAGTGTGGAACAACATGAAAAAGGAATTTACATATTACAAGGATAACAAACCAGCTATATAGTAAACTTCTGATGTCAACACAAAGATTTTCAAGTAAACCATAATAAACACATAATTTTAGTTACGATGCTGACTTTGTTGTGCATGTTACTAAAATATGTGAAACCAAAGTCTGCCAGCAAGGGCTGTGTGTGTGTTTCTTGCAGCAACAAAAGGGTATGTCAAGTAGACTGTGAGAAAATAGCAGTTGTAACCCAGCAGGCAATCAAAATTCAAGGTGAGATTCTAGGGAAAATGAGACATGTGTCTTCTCTATGAGCTGAGAGCTATGAGTTACAAGAATTATGAAAGTGTTTTGTTGGTTTCAGAAACTACCAAAATTACAAGAAATACTCCTAATGAATTTCCTCAGTTATTTGGCTTATTATTTTCAAGGTCAATATTGAGTGGCCACATGACGTCGTCTCATTAATTGCTTAGTCATTTAGTAGATGTTCAGTCAGAAGATGCATTTCTTAGATTCTAAAGGAAAAGGTAAATGAGAGCTGTATTCATGAAGAGCTACATTATAATTTGCATAACCAATTATTTTAGCTACATTATAATTTGCATAACCAATTATTTTAGCTAACCATAAGCTGAAATATATACAGCCCTCACATTTTTCTTCCACTCCCATCAAAATAGCAATACAATTGTGTTATTTCCTATTTAGAGATATAAATTATATAATAGGAAAAAATAATATATAAAGGAAAGAAATTTCAAAGGAATTTCATGTAAAATTGTATATTGAGGAAAAGCATTACAAATTTTTCTTTAGACAAATATAAATAAATTAGTGGATTTTTTTAATACAGACATTTCATCATTTATATGTGAGAGTTTGGATATGGTAAGGAAGTTAGGAACTACCTCGTGTAATCTTCTGAACAACTTTAAATGTTAGGTAATAATATCTTTTTTTACAGTTGAGGAAACAGTAATTGAGAGAGCATAGTGACTTACTCAAGGCTGCAAACCTAAGAAAGAAGTAACATTGCATTATGAACCCAGGGCTTTCTGAGTCTAGCATTTTTGAAATCTCTAATAGTGTAGATAACATTATGCGGTGTGCACCTTTCTGAAGAACAGGTTAATAACTGTCATTAGATTCTTAATGGCATAAATCATGTGAAAGATACTATAGTCCTGTTTTTTTCTGGGATTACAGGGTAAACGCAGTGCAGGTGAAAGATGAGCCAGGCTGGCTTAATCTGACTGGTCTCAGGTTGCCTCCAGCATCATGGAGTAGATTAAATGAGTTTGAAACTTTCTTCCTTGGTGCAGGGTTGGTATCTGCCCAATAGGAGCGGGTGTGGCCAGCATCTGTTCTGATTGGTTGAGTGTCCGACCTAATGGTTCAGGTTTCTGTCCTGACTGGTTAGTGTCTTCACCATGTTCATTGAGACATATTTTGAAAATCAAATAAGTTTTCTCAAATTTTAAACAATACAAACACCATTCCATATTATAAACATTATTTCCAGTCAATCCCACACTGCAGCTTCCTATCACCATCCAGAGATTTTTTTTTTTTTTTCTTCATGGTATCTCATCCAAAGGCCTCAGTTCTCTGTGGGGACACTTGTGTCAACATTCATTCGAAAGTCCTCAGGTAAAATCAATTCCTATATCTGTCCCTAGTGATACTTCTCACAAGAATGTTGGTATTTCCCAGTACTCAGCATCATTTCTTTGAACACTAAGATTATATCTTAAATGAAAAAATAAAGGTAAACATCCCACAAAAATATACCCTAATCCTTAAAGAAGACTGCAAAATTGTGTGAGATAAGAGGGAATAAATAATGTCACACAGTGAGATAATTTTGAGATATTTATACACTGTAGACCTCAGCTTGCTGAGAATGGCATTCCAACAGTATCTCTCACTCCATTCCACTTGGAACCATCACCTTTAAAAGCCTCCTCACTGCATAGGGGGGATTTTCTTCATTTTCTCTCCTGTATCTTCCATTGTTGTAGAAATCAATTAAAGTCACCTTAGCTAAGCACTAGGCAGAGGAAGGGGGAAAATTATCAATGTAAAGATAGAGCCTATCTTACATATAACTAGAATATGCAACAAGGCATTCTGTACTCTTAGCTTCTTGGTAAAGCCTGAAAATCTAAAATTGTCATTATTCTTTTTTGTTGAGAATTGTCTTTTCAGCTAGTTTCTTCTTCCTTTCTTCTTTCTTTTCTTCCTTCCTACCTTCTTTCCTTCCTTCTCTCCTTCCTTTTCTCCCTGTCTTTGTCTCTCTTCCCTTCCCTTTCATCTCCCCCCCATATAATGGTCATTTAATTCTCAAGACACCTCACAAGTTAAGAATGGTCCTCAATTTTTAGCTGAAAAAAAAAGGAAGCCAACAGGTTAAGTAACTTGGACAAAACCAAATATTTACTAAGTAGCAGAACTAGAATTGAAACAGATGATCTTTTAAAATAAAATTATTTCATGACTATCTTTATGAAGGAATAAAAAATACTTTTTTTTGCATTATCTCCTTAACATGAATTGACTTTTTTTTAAGATGATAGCCTTGAAAAACCTAAGAGCAGATACTGAAAAAGAGTGAGGTCTGAGATTTCACAAAACAAAATCTCACCAATTTCCCAGTGTCAAACCACTAAATGCCAGTATGTGCAGAGTTATCTGATAAAAGATCGTTATCAGGTAGTTTCCATCTCAGTTAAACAAGGTCGTACCATAATAGAAGTTTCCTTACTTAGAAAGTACAATCGGATTTTACCACTGGGAAAAAAATATTAAGAGACACTTTAGAATCTTTTTCCCTGAAAATTCTTGAAGTATTTATCCCCCTGAGATATTGTGTATATTTTTCTACACAAACAGGAATTTCAATATAACTATATTTCAAAGATGCTTATTAACATTCTAAATTCCTTTTGTAAATAGTTACATAATCTTAGAGATAAACAATATCTCATGTGTATTAAGTACCTCATATGTGAAATGCTTTCCATTTAACCTTCAAAGTAATCCTTTGATGTAGATACAATAATTCGATTATTTCAATTTTACAGATAAGTTAATGAGGTAACTTCTTTGGTATCAGTAAGCTGAAGAATAAAGGGCTAGAGAGCTGATCCAGTTAACCTGACTCCCCAAACCCACTTTGTTTACCACTGCACTGTATCACCAAAGAGTCTATTTAAATTTTAAAAATAATTCTTTAAGATTAGTAAGTGTATTTGTTTAAAATATTTATATTGTTTCACTTAATATGTTTATTTTAGTAAATCTCTTCTTTATACTTGGACTAAAAAAAATTTTGTTTTACATTTCAGCATAACGTACCCCTGGAATATGATAATTTTTCAAAGTGTTAACCACATCATTGATAAAAACATAACAGTTTTATAAGTTATTTCAAAGTCTGTTCCAAAATTCAAAGGAGCACTTTAGTATGTTTTTATCTTAATTGATAGCAATCAAAATAGATATATATTTCTTTGGTGTTTTGTTTTCATGTAGGAATTGTTGAAGTACAGGAAAAAGAGGAAAGGAACTGTTAAAACCTCAGAAAAAAGCAAAAATAGAAAAGATGGAATTACTGAAGAAATATTTCACTTAATTCACAAAGGGAAAAACCCCTTGTTCTGGCCTATGGGAATTTGCATGATGAAGCTCCATATTTTAAGTTTCAATAGTCACTAATATAAAAATGTTACAAATTACTAAAAAGTACTTCTTAATTTAGCATCAGAAAAGTTTATATTGGCATTAAGTTTTTAATATAAAACTGTGGTTTTTTGGAAATAATTTAAAGGTGGAGTACCTTTCCCTTCCTATCTACTTACTCCCAAAATAAAACCCCACAATCACAATCAATGAAAATATTTCTTATCTCTCTTATATTTAGAATATGTTTTTTGAGAGACAGGGTTTATCATGGTCTTATTTTCTCATTTTTGTGTGCTACAAACCAGGATTTTTAAAAATACCTTTCAATTAATGTGATTTTAAAAATCAAACATTCAGAATAAAGTGAGTTGAGTGGTAACAGTCTCTATTACTTCTCACTTTCCAAATATTCACTTCCATATCTGTATTAACTCACTCTGTCAAAGAATCCATCACAGCCAGTCAAAGGGGCTAATTCAGAACAGTATATTATGTGAATGAGATGGGTCTGACTGAATGACAGAGATTAAAAGAATATATATTTGGGGCTGGGGAGATATCGTGCTGCTCAAATGCACTGAGAAGATTCATAAGGGGAAAATATTCAAGGTGATGTGAGCAATTTTGTTCCTATTAGAGTTAGGTTTTTTGTTTTGGTTTGGTGTTTTGGGTTTTTTTTTTTTGCGGTATGCGGGCCTCTCACTGCTGTGGCCTATCCCGTTGCGGAGCACAGGCTCTGGACGCACAGGCTCAGTGGCCATGGCTCACGGTCCCAGCCGCTCCGCGGCATGTGGGATCTTCCCGGACCAGGGCACGAACCCGTGTTCCCTGCATCGGCAGGCAGACTCTCAACAACTGCACCACCAGGGAAGCCCTAGAGTTAGGTTTTAAATGGTGTTATAAATTTCATTTGGCCTTTTATCCCAAGAACTAGAATCACATCATTTACCAGAACTTCTCTTCACTGTCTACTCTTCTTTGTGACACTTGCCTAAGAGCATTCTCAAACATGTAGGCAGTGCCACTTTTTTCTAATTAACCAAATAATAATAAAGCATAAGTAATGTCTATAATCTAACAGTATGATAGCCTCATGAAGAATAAAAATATGCAAACTACATTTACTTATGAAAAAGCTTATGCTTGCTTCCTTGGACTCTCTTGGGAGTCTCTGGTGAGTAAATGTTCCAAAGTTCACTCTCAATCTCCTAGCCACTTGCATAAAGTGTTCCCTTGGTCATGAGTATCCTGGCCCTAATTTGGCTTCTCTAAGCTGGGTTGCCTGTGCCTTTGGCCCTGTGCCGAAACTGGGTTACTTTCTGCTTGTTTTGCTTTTGTTTTCTCTTATTTTTTTCCAGCTTTATTGTCATATAATTGACACATAGCACTGTGTAAGTTTAAAGCGTACAAAGTGTTGATTTGATACATTGCAAAATGATTACCACTCTAGGAGTAGCTAATACCTAGATCACATCATATAATTTCCATTTTTTTCAGTGGTAAGAATATTTAAGATCTACTCTCAGCAATTTTCAAGTATATAATACAGTAATATTAATTAAAATCATTATGCTGTACATTACATCCCTAGGACTTATTCATCTTATAACTAGAAGTTTGTGCTTTTTTGACCAATATCTCCCCATTTTCTCCCACCCCGCAGTCCCTGGTAATAGTTATTTTAGTCTCTGTTTCTATGAGTTCAGCTTTTTTTCCACACATAAGTGAGTTAATACAGTATTTGTCTTTCTCAGTCTCACTTATTTCACTTATCATAATGCCCTCAAGTTCCATCCATGTTTTTGCAAATGGCAGGATATCCTCCTTTCTCATGCCTGAAAAATATTTTTTTATTGTCCATTCATCTGTTGATGGACACACATTGTTTTCATATTTGGCTATAGTGGCTAACACTGCAATGAACATGGGAATGCAGATGTATCTTTGAGATCCTGCTATTATTTTGTTGGATATATATCCAGAAGTGAGATTACAGGATCATATGATTGTTTTATTTTTTAATTTTTTGAGGAACTCTTACATTGTTTTCCATAGTGGTTGTACTAATTTACAGTCCCACGAACAGGGTTCAAGTGTTCTTTTTTCTCCACATCCTTACCAGAACTTTTACAGAAGGTGTGTAGCATGTTACTTTGATACATTTATATATTATAATCAATGTAACATTTATCACATAACATCATTATGGTACAACATTATTATCTATATTCATTATACTGTGCCTCTACCCATTCCTTAATCAGATTCATTTTCTTATTGAGCTGTATGTGTTTTAAAGTGTATTTTGGATATTAACCCCTTATCAGGTATATGATTTGCCAATATTTTCTTCCATTCAGCAGCTTGCCTTTTCATTTTGTTGATGTCCCATGCAGAAGCTTTTGGGTTTGATGTAATCCCACTTGTTTATTTTTGCTTTTGTTGCTTGTGCTTTTGGTATCAAATTCAAAAAATCTTTGCCAAGACCAATGTTAAGGAGCTTACTCACTATCTTTTCTTCTAGGAGTTTTATGGTTTCAGGTCTCATATTCAGATCTTTAGTCCTTTTTTTTTTGTGGGGGGGTGCTGCACCATGCAGCTTTTGGGATCTTAGTTCCCTGAACAGGAATGGAACATGGGCCCTCAGCAGTAAAAGCGTGGCATCCTAACCACTGGACAACCAGGGAATTCCCCTTTAGTCCATTTTTAATTTTTCTTTTTTTTGTATGATGTAAGATAGAGGTCTAGTTTTACTCTTTTGAAGGTGGTTACTCAGTTATCCCAGCACCACTTATTGAAGACACTATCTTTTCTCCATTGATATTCTTATAGGTTTATTTCTGGGCTCTTATTCTGTTCCATTGATCTATGTATCTGTTTTTATGCCATTTTATCATACTGTTTTGGTTACTATAGCTTTGTAATATAGTTTGAAACTGGGACGTTTGATGCCTCCAGCTAAGTTCTTCTTTCTCAAGATCATGTTGGCTATTTAGGGTCTTTGTAGTTCCATACAAATTTTTAGGATTATTTGTTCTATTTCTGTGAAAAATGCCATTGGAATTTTGACAGAGATTGCACTGAGTCTGTAGATCTCTTTTTATAGAATGGACATTTTAACAATATAAATTATTCCAATCCATGAGCCTGGAGTATCTTCCCATTTATTTGTGTCTTCTTCAGTATTTTTTCATCAACGTCTTATAGTTTTCAGTGTATAGATTTTTCACCTCCTTGGTTAAAGTTATTATTAAATATCTTATTTTATTGATGTTATAGTAAGTGAAACTGTTTTCTTAATTTTTCTTTCTGATAGTTCATTAGTGTATAGAAATACATCTGATTCTGTACATTGATTTTGAATCCTACCATTTTACTGAATTTGTTTCTTAGTTTTCACATCTTTTTGGTGGAGTCTTTAGGTTTTTCCACATATAATATGTCATCTGCAAACAGATGTAATTTTCCTTCTTCCTTTCCAATGTGGATGCATTTTATTTATTTTTATTTCATAATTGCTCTGGCTAGGAATTTCAGTACCATGTTGAATAAAAGTGGTAAAAGTGGGCATCCTTGTCTTATTCTTGATCTTAGCAGAAATGTTTTCAGCTTGTACCACTGAGTGTGATGTTAGCAGTGGGCTTGTCATATATGGCTTTTATTATATTGAGGTACATTCCTTTTATACCCAATTTACTGAAAGTTTTATCACAAAAGGATGTTTAATCGTGTTAAATGTTTTCCTGCATCTATTGAGATGATCATATGATTTTTATCTTTCATTCTATTAATGTGGCATGTCACATTTATTGATTTGCATATGTTGAACCATTCTTGCATCCCAGGGGTAAATCATACTTGATCATGGTATATGATCCTTTAAATGTATTTCTGAAAATCCAGTTTGCTAATATTTTGTTGAGGATTTTTGTATTTCTATTTATCAGGGATATTGGCCCATTTCTTTTCTTGTAATGCTCTTGTCTGACTTTGGTTTAGAATAATACTGGCCTCATAACATGTGTTTGGGAGTGTTCCCCATCTTTGATTTTTTGGAAGAGTTTGAGAAGGATTGGTATTCTTCTTTAAATGTTGGATAGAATTCACCAGTGAAGCCATCTGCTTTTGGACTTTTCTTTTTCTTTTTCTTTTTTTTTTTTTTAACATCTTTATTGGGGTATAATTGCTTTAGGTGTGTTAGTTAGTTTCTGCTTTATAACAAAGTGAATCAGTTATACATATACATATGTCCCCATATCTCTTCCCTCTTGTGTCTCCCTCCCTCCCACCCTCCAGGCGGTCACAAAGCACCAAGCTGATCTCCCTGTGCTATGCGGCTGCTTCCCACTAGCTATCTACCTTACGTTTGGTAGTGTATATATGTCCATGCCTCTCTCTCGCTTTGTCACAGCTCTCCCTTCCCCCTCCCCATATCCTCAAGTCCGTTCTCTAGTAGTTCTGTGGTGGACTTTTCTTTGTTGAGAAGTTTTTGATTACACATTCAATCTCTTTACTAGGATTGGTCTGTTCAAATTTTCTATTTCTTTGTGATTCAGTCTTGGTAGGTTAACTGTTTCTAGGAATTTATCCATTTCTTCTAGGTGATCCAACCTGTTGTTTCCTTATCATTGTTCATAGTAGTCTTTTAGGATCCTTTGTATTTCTGTGTTATCAGTTGTAATGTCTCCTCTTTCATTTCTAATTTTATTTATTTGTGTCCTTTTTTTATTCTTGGTAAGTCTAGGTAAAGTTTTGTCTATTTATTTATTTATTTATTTTTTTTTTTAATTTTTTTTTTTGTGTGTTACGCGGGCCTCTCAACTGTCGCGGCCTCTCCCGTGGCGGAGCACAGGCTCCGGACGCGCAGGCTCAGCAGCCATGGCTCACGGGCCCAGCCGCTCCGCGGCATGTGGGATCTTCCCGGACCGGGGCACGAACCCGTGTGCCCTGCATCGGCAGGCGGACTCTCAACCACTGCGCCACCAGGGAAGCCCTGTCTATTTATTTTTAATCTTTTCAATAAACCAGATCTTAGTTTTACAGATGTTTTCTATTGTCTTTTTAGTCTCTGTTTCATTTATTTCTCACTCTGATCTTTGTCATGCCCTTCCTTCTACTAACTTTGGGCTTAGTTTGTTCTTTTTAAAGTTCCTTGAGGTATAAAATCAGGTTGTTTATTTGGAATTTTTTAAATGTAATATTTATTGCTATAAACTTCTCTTTTAGAACTGCTTTCCTGTATCCCTTAAATTTTGGTATGTTGTGTTTCCATTTTAGATTACCTCAACATATATATTGATTTCTGTTTTGATTTCTTCTTTGATCCTTTGGTTGTTCAGGAATATGTTATTTAATCTCCACATATTTGTAAATTTTTCAGTTTTCTTCTTGTAATTTATTTCTAGTTTACTACTATTGTGGTCAGAAAACATGCTTGATATGAACGCATTTTTCTTATATTTATTGACTTGTTTTGTGACCTAACATATAATCTATCTTGGAGAATGTTTCATACATGTTTGAGAAGAATGTGTACTCTGCAGCTGTTGGATGGAATGTTCTATAAATGCTTGTTAGGTTCATTTGACCTAAGATATAATTTAATCCAATGTGTCCTTAACAGATTTTCTGTCTGGATTATCTATCCATTGTTGAAAGTGGGGTATTGAAATCTCCTACTATTATTGTGTTGCTATTTCTCACTTCAGAGCTGTAATAGTTGCTTTACATATTTATTTGCTCTATGTTAGTACATAAATATTAACTAATGTTATACCTTCTTGATATAACAGTATATTGGGGGAATTTTTTTAAAAAAAATAATGTATGCATGTAACTATGACCTACTGATCCTCTCTGAAGACATTAAATGACTATCATATAAGATCAAATAAGAATGTAGATATCATTCATTGATCACCCTTTGTATGCCAGGCACCATCTTTGTCAGTTACATGTTATCCTTATAATAATCTTAAATAGTAAGTATTATTATCCTTATATTTCAGAGGAGGTTAAACAAATTGCCTGATGTCACCCATCTAGTAAGTAGTAGAAACAGGGTTTGTACCTAGATTTACTTGAGCTAATAATAATTTGCTTTCTAACATAAATACATGTCTACAATCTTTGATAAAACATTACCACCACATTTGAAAATTCTCTGATTTTAGAACTACCACTGAGTGATGAATTTCCTCATCTGGTGAAGTGCTCATTAGAGAACTTAGGAAAGATAGAAGGCCTAGAGGGAACAATATACCTGACCTTCTTTTTCTTGTCTAAAGAGTGGGCCAAAATCTCCAGCCCTGCATTTAGATACATTCTATTGATAGTTTCATTTGACTTCAAATCTAATTGAAATATGTCCTACAGCCTTGAAAGAAATTAGACCCACTGGTATATCTCACTAAGAAAAATCCTTCAGTATGTAACAGAAAGTATGTAACAGGAAGAATATTCCAGAATTTCTTTGTTGACATAGTTAGTATGGTAAACACACACTAGTCAAATAATATTAAAGGCAAAAATATCATTATGCCTTATACAATAGGTTAATTTAACCTATTGTTTGACACAAATTTCAACTTGAACGTATCATTCCACAAATACCTTTGTATTTGCTTGTCTTTTGATATATTGTTACAATAAAAAGACAAGGTGTTATTATTTCAGTTCAAAAAACTAATACAGAAAGCACAGAGAGAAAATTAATTCTACTTTCAGAAGGAGGGAAACATACTATAAAGATAAGATTTCTTCTTAGTATATAGAGTTATGTAATGCCTCCAGTTTTCTAATAATGTGTCTGATTGTTCTTTGTTTACTCTTTCTTTACTTTTTTTTGGTCTCATTATCTAAAATTTAAGCTCCTTGAGAGTAAACAGGTTAATCTGTATGTTCAAGTTCCATTCAAAATAATGTACATTTGCTGAGAACATACAATATTACTAGCTAGTAGTATTATTTGGATGTATATGTTTAAAACATTATGATTTAGGAGTCAAATTTTTAATGTAAGGAAATGTGGAAGCAACTCAACTAATTAAATAAAACAAAGCACTCAAACATGACTGACACCAACAACTAAGTATGGTCAAAATTTTGGTGAGAAGTCATAAAGCATTTAAGAGTTTTTCTCCTAAATATGTGGACTGGCAACCTAAGCTTCTCAAATTCATTTGATGTTTTAATCAACCATATGCATAGTGGAAGGAATACACTGTAGTTAAAGTCAGAGCATAATAATTGTAACTGTAATTTTCCACTTTTCTGAAGAATGACAAATAAATTATAACACTATTCAGGCTCAGCTAATGATTAATTATTAATCATAATATTTCAAAAATATTTTTCAAAAGCACTCATTTTCAAGATGAATCCTACTATTTTTTTTTCCTTTTCATGGAATTTAGCATCACATATTTATTAAATCAACATAAGAATTTTATTTTTAATACCTATAGACCCTTAGATATGTTCAAACCAAATTGAATGAGAAAGGGAAGTATGAGCATATTTCATATTATACATTTGCAAACTGTGAAATATGCTTGGATGACTTTCCTGGAAGAGATCCACAGTTGAAATTATACTCCAGGATTTTTCTGGGTGAACCAAACAACTTCTTGTGAATGATAATCTAGAGTCATTTTGTTGATAAAACAAATCTTTGTTTTGAGGGAATAAATAGTTATGTTGCAGCATATTTCACACCATACAAGAATATGGTCAGCAAACCTTTTTATGAAAATTTAATTAAATTTACCAGTTATAGTGGTTCTTTGAAAAACCTAAAGCTGAAAATTAAGAGGAGCCATGCGCCTGGGCATTGACAATACTTTAATCTAATAATGCCAATTGAGTTCCATTGAGAAGTTCATAATGGCCTTTATTTACATTTAATTAGCACTTCTCTGGATTAATTCCTCATTTTATAAACCTAATATAACCTCAATTTTGGAAGATGTGAATCGAATATGATAACAACATGTACCTGATTGTTTTAATTAATGTGTCTAAATTGAAAATGCCCCCTCAAATTCATAAAGATCACACTTTATGCTACCCTTAGACTTCTCATCATGTTAATTGGCTGCTCTGCTAGAAAATTAACTTTATATTATTCTGACTCTGTGGCAAGTAGTACAATTCCAGTTGGTTATGATGAGCATGGAGAGTAAACATATAAACTTTATTTCAGATATTTATTTATTTAGACTAGAGGAAAACAAAAGTATTAACATTGGTTAATTCTGTGATAAAGGTATAGATAATTAAAAATAATATTCTATATTTTCCAGAATTTTCTATAATGAATATTTATAACTTTTTTGAAAAATATTTTATTACATATATAAATCAGATATATGCTATATGTTTGTGTGTGTGTATGTATATATATATATATATATATATATAATTTTTTAAAAAAAATCTGTCTTGGAAGTCCAAGGAAAACATTCATCATTCATTCATCTTCTGCTCATATTCTACTTGATTTCAACATTAATGTAGGTGAAGGTGAGAAACAGGTCAAGAGACATGAGACCATGTGAACCTTAATGGTGTGGATAAAGGACAGTAACAATGATGAATGTGTGAATGAATGAATGATGTTTTATGATTCTTCCTTTTGGGAAAGAAACTGGGAATCTCAAATACAGAATGGGAATATCTTGTCAAAATGTTCTTTTCATACTGAAGTTTTTTTTCTTTATTTAGCTGTTCTCATTGGATTGGACTCAAGACAACATAGTTGCCATCAGATTCTAAGATTAGAATCTGTTGCCACTAATATAAGTAAGTGTCTATCAGTTATATCAGAGGCATATTTAGGGAGACAAAGCATTCAAAATCAAAACAGTATATCATCAAATAAAAAGTAGCAACCAAAGGAATGTTATAAAGTTTAAAAATTCTGGAAAATAGTTTTTTATGTCGTATCCTAGTTGATTCTATAAATCGGGACTCATGCCAAAGCCAACCAGAATTAGTGCCAAAAAAGCCTAACATGTAACATAAATAAGTTCTTGTGATAAAATTCTCTCTGTTTCAAAAACTTAAAGAGTAATGTTGTCAGATTACAGGAGTAATTGTTTCCCTGTCAAATTTAATGATGGGAGTTTTAAAATTTCAGTATTATTGCTGGAAAATGCAGTGGGCTGTGTTTAAATTTCCAAGTTTATTCTTAAGTGAAGGTTTTACTCTATACATGCAAGAATATTGTTTTTTAAGGTTTTATCATCTTATTTGCTTGATTGCCCCAGTGATCTCTTAAAGTATCATTTCCCCTAATCTTTAACTGTCGTCTTTAATTACATACTATCGTTAAAGTAAACTTCTATGCTTTGGGGCTACAGATAGGGAGCCAGAGACAGGCTGTTCTCTAGAGAAAATAAGGAGGAAGCAATGATTAAACAACTATAAGAACAAGTGGGGCAAAATTAATAAAGCTTCATAAAATGTTGAGTAACCAGCATTCCTTTTACTCCACATTTGATAACGATGTTTTTTCTACCTTGTCAAGTATAAATAAAGACTGTGTACCCACATTAAATGAGTCTTCTGAGTCCATTGGGATTAAGTGGGAGACAGCAGCCTTGTAACCAGGCTGGAAACCTGGAGACTTGGATTCTAGTTCGAGTTCTATCTCTGCTTAGTTCTGTGACTTTGGATAAAGCATAACTTTGAACCATCACCTTTTTTTTTAATCTGTCAAGACTTAATTGATCTGGGTAATATTTGGGTATCCCTTTGAATCCCTATATATAAAACTTTGGGGGGATATGAATGAGTAATCCCACATAAAGGCAAACTTAAACCCAGTTGGTTACTAACTTGCAAGAGTATATAATGTGATCTGTCGATTCACTTTTCATCAGTCCTTGTCTTGTTGATTGTCATTAGCTGGTATTGCTACAGTCATTTTTCACTTGAGTTCAATACTATGATCTGTATATTTATAACCTATACCATGCACACATTGCACAAGTAACAAAGGAGAATCCATAAAGACATTTTAGAAAGGAGTACCATTTGATGCGTTGTCATATTGAAAAAAGAGATAGAACACAGAGCACTGTGAATTATCCTAACTATATGTGACAATTATTACACCTTCCTTCATGCCCCAAAGTTAGAGCTAATAAGCAATCTGTGGGTGGTTTAATATTACAAAATTACTATTTTCCAGCAAAAATCCCCTTTGTGGTACTTTTGATACTATATAGCCTGGAATTTTGAAATTTCCCCAAGGAGGATAGAAATTGTGTATAATACCAAATGGTGTTGGCCCTTTATTGTCAGAAGTACTTAGGGGCCCTACTTGAGAGGGTGGAGAGTAGTACAGCATTACAGGTAAGAACAGGAATTTGGCAGTGAGATCATGATGTGAATTTGACAAGTGACTAACTTTTCTCAGTTTTAGTTATATTATCTACAAAGCAGGGATAATAATATAACTTCATAGAGTTGCTGTAGTTATTAAATGAAATTAAGTGAAAAAAAAATATAAAGTGTTTATCATCCTGACAGCTCTTAAAGGCTTTTATGTAAATGAGAAAAGCAAAGAAAAACATTGCAATATTTGAGAACCAAATGGTGTTTTTCTAGGTGTTTATTGTTTTTTGCTTTTTGCTATTAAAGCTTTACTGAGATATAATTAAAATACCTTAAAATTCAATAAAGTGTACAAGTCAATAGTTTTGAAGGTATTCATAGACTTTTGCAACTGTTAACCACTATATTATTGTAGAAATTTTTCATCACTCCCCAAAACTCTCCATCCCCTAATATATTTTCTGTCTCTATGCATGTATCTATGGTGGACATTTCAAATGAAGATAATAGTATAATATGTCTTTTGTGACTGGTTTCTTTCTCAACATAATGTTGTCAAGTTTCATTCATGCTGTAGCATGTATCAGTACTTCTTTCATATTACTGAATAATATTCCATTATATGGATGTATCACAATCTGTTTATCCATTCATCAGTTAATGAACATTTGGGATATTTCTACTTTTTAGCAGTTATAAATAATGCTTTTAAGAATCTTCATGTACAAGATTTTGTGTGGATATATGCTTTCATTTTTCTTGTGTATATACATAAAAATGGAATTGCTGAGGATCACATGGCAAATTTACGTTTAATATTCTGAGGAACTGCTTATCAGTTTCTGAAAAATGTACCTGAGATTTTGATAGAGGATTCATTGACTCAATAGAACAATTTGGGGAATCTTGCCATTTTAACAATTTTAGTCTTTTGATTCATGAACATATATCTTCTGTTTATTTAGAACTTCAATTTCTCTCAACAAAGCTTAATAGTTTTCAGAGTACAAGTTCTGCACTTCCTTTGTTAATTACTAAATTTTAAAATGATTTCTGATACTATTGTAAATGGAATTGTTTCTTTAATTTCATTTTCAAATTGTTTATTGCTAGTGTATAGCAGGTAATTGATTTTGTGTATTGATCTTATATTATCCAGCTGAACTTGGTTATTGGTTCTAATAGTTTTTTAGTGATTTCTTTAGAATTTACTGTATAAAAGATTATGTCATCTATGAACAGAAATAGTTTTACTTCTTTCTTTCCAATCTAGATGTAGTTATTTCTTTCTTCTTCTCTAATTGGTCTGGCTAGTATTTTCAGTACAATGAAGAATAGAAGTGACAAGAACATTCATTCTTATCTTATTCCTGATCTTAGAGTGAAAACGGTGATCTCTCATCATTAAGTATGATGTTATCTATGATTTTTTTTGTAGATATCCTTCATGAAGTTGAGGAATTTCCCTTTATTCCTAGTTTTTGGAATGTTTTACCATGAAAAGGTGCTGGACTTTTGACAAATACTTATTCTGCATATACTGGGATTATCATGTGGTTTTTATTTTTTATTCTATTAACATGGCATAACACAATAATAGATTTTAGTTGTTAAAACAACCTTACACTCTTGTGATAAATCACACTTGTTTATTATGTACAGTCTTTTACATCCTACTGGATCGAGTTTGGTAGTATTTTGTTGAAGATTTTAAATTTATATTTACTTGTAATATTGGTCTCTAGTATTCTTTCCTGTAATTTTGTTGTCTGTTTTTTATACTAGAGTAATATTGGCTTCATAGGATGAATTGGAAGTGCCTCTCTTAGCCAATTTTTTGGAAGTGTTTGTGAAGAATTGATATTAATTTTTAAAATATTCATTAGAATTCACCAGTGAAGTATCTAGGCATGGGCTTTTTAAAAAATGGGATGTTTTAAATGTATCTCTTCAACCTCTTTTTTATATCATAGGTCTATTCAGATTTTCTATTTCTTTTTCAGTCAGTTTTGATTTTATATAGCTCTCTAGAAATTTATCTGTGTCATCTAAGTCAGGGGTCCCTAGCAACCAGACCGCACAGCAGGAGGTGAGTGGCAGTGAGAGAGCAAAGCTTCATCTGCTGCTCCCCATTGCTCCCCATCACTCACATCACCATGTGAACCATCCCCTGCTCCACCCATCTGTGGAAAAATTGTCTTTCACGAAATTGGTCCCTGGTGCCAAAAAAGGTTGGGGAGCACTGATCTAAGGTATCTATTTTTGGCATATATTTTTTTATTTTATTTCTTTGTAATCCTTAATGTCTAAAATGCTGATAATGAGGTCCCATATGTCATTTGTTTTTAACATCTTTATTGGAGTATAATTGCTTTCCAGTGGTGTGTTAGTTTCTGCTGTATAACAAAATGAATCAGCTAAACATATACATGTATCCCCATATCTCCTCCCTCTTGTAACTCCATCTACCCTCCCTATCCCACGCCTCTAGGTGGACACAAAACACAGAGCTGATCTCCCTATGCTATGCGGCTGCTTCCCACTAGCTACCTATTTTACATTTGGTAGTGTATATATGTCCATTCCACTCTCCCACTTCATCCAAGCTTACCCTTCCTGCTCCCTGTGTACTCAAGTCCATGCTCTATGTCTGTTTCTTTATTCCTGCCCTGCCACTAGGTACTTTACAAGCTTTTTTTTTTTCAGATTCCATATATATGTGTTACCATACAGTATTTGTTTTTCTCTTTCTGACTTACTTCACTCTGTATGACAGACTCTAGTTCCACCCACCTCACTACAAACAACTCAATTTCATTTCTTTTTATGGCTGAGTAATATTCCATTATCTATATTTGCCACATCTTTATCCATTCATCTGTTGATGGACACTTAGGCTGCTTCCATGTCCTGGCTATTGTAAATAGAGCTGCGATGAGCATTCTTGTATATGACTATTTTTGAATTATAATTTTCTCAGGGTAGATGCCCAGTAGTGGGATTGCTGGGTCATATGGTAGTTCTATTTTTAGCTTTTTAAGGAACCTCCATACTATTCTCCAGAGTGGCTGTATCAATTTACATTCCCACTAACAGTGGAAAGAGGTTCCCTTTTCTCCACACCCTCTCCAGGATTTATTGTTTGTAGATTTTTGATGATGGCCATTCTGACCAGTGTGAGGTGATACCTCATTGTAGTTTTGATTTGCATTTCTCTAATAGTTAGTGACGTTGAGCATTCTTTCATGTGTTTGTCGGCAATTTGTTTATCTTCTTTGGAGAAATGTCTATTTAGATCTTCTGCCCATTTTTCGATTGGGTTGTTTGTTTTTTGATATTGAGCTGCATGAGCTGCTTGTATATTTTGGATATTAGTCCTTTGTCAGTTGCTTCACTGGAAAATATTTTCTCGCATTCTAAGGGTTGCCTTTTCATCTTGTTTATGGTTTCCTTTGTTGTGCAAAAGCTTCTAAGTTTCATTAGGTCCCATTTACTTATTTTTGTTTTAATTTCCATTTCTCTAGGAGGTGGGTGAAAAAGGATCATGCTGTGATTTATATCATAGAGTGTTCTGCCTATGTTTTCCTCCAAGAATTTTATAGTGTCTGGCCTTACATTCAGGTCTTTAATCCATTTTGAGTTTATTTTTGTGTATGATGTTAGGGAGTTTTCTAATTTCATTCTTTACATGTAGCTGTCGAGTTTTCCCAGCACCACTTATTGAAGAGGCTGTCTTTTCTCCATTGTATATTCTTGAATCCTTTGACAAACATAAGGTGACCATATGTGTGTGGGGTTATCTCTGGGCTTTCTATCCTGTTCCACTGATCTATCTTTCTGTTTTTGTGCCAGTACCATACTGTCTTGATTACTGTAGCTTTGTAGTATAGTCTGAAGTTAGGGAGCCTGATTCCTGCAGCTCCATTTTATTTTCTCAAGATTGCTTTGGCTATTTGGGGTCTTTTGTGTTTCCATACAAATTGTGAAAGTTTTTGTTCTAGTTCTGTGAAAAATGCCATTGGTAGTTTGATAGGGATTACATTGAATCTGTAGATTGCTTTGGGTTGTATGGTCATTTTCACAATACTGATTCTTCCAAGTTCCCTCTTTGCCTACTTTCTGGAGGGGTTTTTTTGTTTTGTTTTTTTTTTTGTTTATTTTATTTTATTTTTTTTATCATAAATGGGTGTTTAATTTTGTCAAAAGCTTTTTCTGCAACTATTGAGATGATCATATGCTTTTTCTCCTTCGATTTATTAATATGGTTTATCACATTGATTGATTTGTGTATACTGAAGAATCCTTGCATTGCTGGGATAAACCCCACTTGATCATGGTATATGATCCTTTTAATGTACTACTGAATTCTCTTTACTAGTTTTTTGTTGAGGATTTTTACATCTATGTTCAACAGTGATATTGACTTGTAGTTTTCTATCTTTGTGACATCTTTGTCTGGTTTTGGTATCAGGGTGATGGTGGCCTTGTAGTATGAGTTTGGGAGTGCTATATTTTGGAAGAGTTTGAGAAGGATAGGTGTTAGCTCTTCTCTAAATGTTTTACAGAATTTACCTGTGAAGCCATCTGGTTCTGGGCTTTTGTTTGTTGGAATATTTTTAATCACAGTTTCAATTTCAGTTCCTGTGACTGGTCTGTTTATATTTTCTATTTCTTCCTGGTTCAGTCTCGGAAGGTGTGCTTTTCTAAGAATTTGTCAATTTCTTCCAGGTTCTCCATTTTATTGGCATACAGTTGCTTGTAGTAATCTCTCATGATCCTTTGTATTTATGCAGTGTCATTTGTTACTTTTCCTTTTTCATTTCTAATTTTATTGATTTGAGTCTTCTCCCTTTTTTTTCTTGATGAGTCTGGCTAATGGTTTACTGATTTTATTTGTCTTCTCAGAGAACCATCTTTTAGTTTTATTGATCTTTGATATGTTTCCTTCATTTCTTTTTCATTTATTTCTGATCTGATCATTATGATTTCTTTCCTTCTGCTAACTTTGGAGGTTTTTTGTTCTTCATTCTCTGATTGCTTTAGGTGTAATGTTAGGTTGTTTATTTGAGATGTTTCTGTTGCTTGAGTAGGACTATATTGCTATAAACTTACCTCTTGGAACTTTTGCTTTTGATGTATCCCATAGGTTTGGGGTCATCGTATTTTCATTGTCATTTGTTTCTAGGCATTTTTTTATTTCCTCTTTTATTTCTTCAGTGATCTCTTGGTTATTTAGCAGTGTATTGTTCAGCCTCCATGTGTTTGTATTTTTTACAGTTTTTTTCCTGTAATTGATATCTAGTCTCACAACGTTGTGGTTAGAAATGATACTTAATACAATTTCAGTTTTATTAAATATACCAAGGCTTGATTTGTGACCCAAGATATGACCTATCCTGGAGAATGTTCCATGAGCACTTGAGCAGAAAGTGTAATCTGTTGTTTTTGGATGGAATGTCCTATAAATATCAATTAAGTCCATCTTGTTTAATATATCAATTAAAGCTTGTGTTTCTTATTTATTTTCATTTAGATGATCTGTCCATTGGTGAAAGTGGGGTGTCAGAGTCCCCTACTATTATTGTGTTACTGTCAATTTCCCCTTTATGTTTGTTAGTATTTCCCTTATGTATTGAGGAGCTCCTATGTTGGGTGCATAAATATTTACATTTGTTATATCCTCTCCTTGGATTGATCCCTTGATCATTATGTAGTATCCTTCTTTGTCTCTTCTAATAGTCTTTATTTTAAAGTCTATTTTGTCAGGTATGAGAATTGCTATGCCAGCTTTCTTTTGATTTCCATTGGCATGGAATATCTATTTCCATCCCCTCACTTTCAGTCTGTATGTGTCCCTAGGTCTAAAGTGCATCTCTTGTAGACAGCATATATATGGGCCTTGTTTTGTATCCATTCAGTCAGTCTGTGTCTTTTGGTTGGAGTATTTAATCCATTTATATTTAATGTAGTTATTGATATGTATTTTCCTATTATGATTTTCTTATTTTTTTGCATTTGTTATTGTAAATCTTTTCCTCCTCTTGTGTTTTATGCCTAGAAAAGTTCCTTTAGCATTTGTTGTAGAGCTGATTTGGTTGTGCTGAATTCTCTTAGCTTTTGCTTATCTGTAAACTTTTTGATTTCTTCATTGAATCTGAATGAGATCCTTGCTGGGTAGGGTAATCTTGGTTGTAGGTTTTTTCCCTTTCATCACTTTAAATATGTCCTGCCTCTCCCTTCTGGCTTGCAGAGTTTCTGCTGAAAGATCAGCTGTTAACCTCATGGGGATTCCCTTGTATGTTAATTGTTGCTCTTCCCTTGCTGCTTTTAATATTTTTTCTTTGTATTTAATTTTTGATAGTTTGATTTATGTTTCTTGCTCTGTTTCTCCTTGGATTTTTCCTGTATGGGACTCTCTTTGCTTCCTGGACTTGATTGACAATTTTCTTACCCATATTAGGGAAGTTTTCAACTATAATCTCTTCAAATTTCTTCTCAGTCTCTTTTTTTTTCTCTTCTTCCTCTGGGACCCCTGTAATTCGAATGTTGGTGTGTTTAATGTTGTCTCAGAGGTCTCTGAGACTGTCCTGTATTCTTTTCATTCTTTTTTTTATTATTATTCTGCTCTGTGGTAGTTTTTTCCACTATTTTATCTTCCAGGTCAATTATCCGTTCTTCTGCCTCAGTTATTCTGCTATTGCTTCCTTCTAGAGAATTTTTAATTTCATTTATTGTGTTGTTCATCATTGTTTGTTTGCTCTTTAGTTTTTCTAGGTCCTTCTTAAACATTTCTTATATTTTCTCCATTCTATTTCCAAGATTTTGGACCATCTCTACTATCACTATTCTGAATTCTTTTTCAGGTAGACTGTCTATTTCCTCTTCATTTGTTTGGTCTGATGGGTATTTTTACCTTGCTGCTTCATCTGCTGTGTATTTCTCTGTCTTCTCATTTTGCTTAACTTACTGTGTTTGAGGTCTCCTTTTTGCAGGCTGCAGGTTGTAGTTCTCATTGTTTTTGGTGTCTGCTCCCAGTGGGTAAGGTTGGTTCATTTGGTTGTGTTGGCTTCCTGGTGGAAGGGACTGGTGCCTGCTTCTGGTGATTGAGCATGGATATTGTCTTTCTGGTGCGCAGGACGACATCCATTAATGTGTTTTGCAGTGTCTGTGAACTTATTATGCCCCTCTGCTAATGGCTGGGTTGTGTTCCTATCTTGTTAATTGTTTGGCATAGGGTGTCCAGCACTGTAGCTTTCTGGTTGTTGAGTGGAGCTAAGTTTAGCATTGAGATGGAAATCTCTGGAAGACCTGTCGCTATTTGATGTTACATGTAGCCAGGAGGTCTCTGGTAGACTAATATCCTGAACTCGTCTCTCCCACATTAGAGGCACAGGTCTAATACCTGGCCAGATCTCCAAGACCCTGTCAGCCACACAGCTTAGAAGAAAAGGGAGAAATAGGAAAGAAAGATAGAAATAAATAAATAAAATAAAATAAAGTTATTAAAATAAAAAATAATTATTAAAAATTTAAGAAGTAATTTAAAAGAAAGAAAGAAGAGAGCAACCAAACCAAAAAACAAACCCACCAATGATAACAAGCACTAAAATCTATACTAAATGAAAAAAAAAAAATTGGACAGACAGAACCCTAGGACAAATGGTAAAAGTAAAGCTATAAAGACAAAATCACACAAGGCATACACATACACACTCACAAAAAGAGAAAAAGGAAAAATATATATATATATTGTTGCTACCAAAGTCCACTGCCTCAATTTTGGTATGATTTGTTTTCTATTCAGGTATACCAGAGATGCAGAGTACATGCAGTTGATTGTGGAGATTTAATGTGCTTCTCCTGAGGCTACTGGGGAAAATTTCCCTTTCTCTTCTTTGCTCACACAGTTCCTGGGGTTCAGCTTTGTATTTGGTCTCGTCTCTGTGTGTACCTAGCCTGAGGGCATCTGTTCTTCACTCAGACAGGACGGGGTTATAGGAGCAGCTGATTCGGGGGCTCTGGCTCACTCAGACCAGGGGGGAGGGAGGGGCACAGAATGCGGGGCAAGCCTGTGGTGGCAGAGGCCAGCCTGACATTGCACCAGCCTGAGGCATGCCATGTGTTCTCCTGGAGAAATTGTCCCTGGATCACCCACCCAACCCCAGTCTCCACCAGTGAAGGGACTTCCTAGAGTGTGGAAACTTTTCCTCCTTCAAATTTCCCTCCCAGAGATGAAAATCCCATCCCTATTTTTTTGTCTCTGTTTTTCCTTTTACCTTTTGCCCTACCCAGGTACGTGGGAAGTTTCTTGCCTTTTTGGAAGTCTGAGGTCTTCTGCCAGCATTCAGTAGGTGTTCTGTAGGAATTGTCCCACATGTACATGTAGTTTTGATGTATTTGTGGTGAGATAGGTGATCTCCATGTCTTATTCCTCCACCATCTTGAAGGCGCCTCCCATATTTCATTCTTGATTACAGTATTTCAAGATTTCTCTCTTTTTTCTTGGCCATTATTCCTAAAGTTTTGTCAATTTTGTTGATTTTCAGCAGAAAGCAAGTCACTGAGTTTTTTCTTTTGTATTCTGTATTCTAAATATTTCATTTATTCCTGATATGACATTTATTAGTTCCTTTACAGTGCTTACTTCAGGTTTACTTTGTTCTTTTTATAATTTCTTAAGGTGGAAGATTAGATTATTGATTTGAGATCTTTTCTAATTTTTATTAAAGGCTTCTATAGTTATAAATTGTAACTTTAATGACTGTTTTAGTAGTTTCTTCACTTTCGTCTCAAAATATTTTCTAATATCTCTTGTAGTTTATTCTTTGACCCTTTGGTTATTTATAAGTTGTATTGTTTAACTTCACATATTTGTAAATTTCCTAAATTTCCTCCTGTTATTTTTTCCTAATTTAATTTTTACAGAGAACATATTTTATATGATTTCAATATTTTTAAATTTTCTGAAGCTTGTTTTATGGCCTAGTACATGGTTGATCCTAGAGAATGTTCCATATGTTCTTGAGACAAATGTATTTTCTGCTGTTATTGGGTATAATGTTCTATAGGTGTCTATTAAGTCTACTTGTTCTGTTCATTATTGAAAGAGAGGCATTAAAGACTTCTAGTATTGTATTTGAATTGTCTGTTTCTCCTTTCAATTCTGTCAGTTATTTCTTCTTATATTTTAGGGCTCTTTTGATTGAAATCAATTTCTCCTGTGGTGTATAGCCTGTAATGTTACTCCTCAGAAAGTGCAGCCTTGGGCATGCACAGTCACCTTAACTCCCTCCCTCCACCCCAAGAAGAACAATGGTTTTACCTGAGCTCTCTGACTAAGTCTTTTCCTGATCTCCCTTATCTCTTTGTAAGTTTCTGGCTGGTCTCTCTATATTGGTATCACACCCTGATGTTAGTCATCGCTAACTGCTAGCTGATTGTTCTCTTATCATCTACAACAATGCCCTAGAGCATAAGTCACTCCACAGTCTGATCAAATTAATGTCTGACTTCTTTGAAGGAGTAGTATTTAACACAAATCTTTGAGGCTTGCTTAGATCTCAGGAGGGTTCCTCTTAACTAAAATCATCATTGTTTGGACAGTGTCTTTAGGCTAAATTTCCCACACTTTGTTCCAAATAAGTCAGACCTCTTACAGTACCCTATTCTCTGGTCTGTACCTGCCCTGAGTAAGACTTCCATCATGCTGAGCTGGATGAAAGAAGAAAGCTGGCCATGGCTTGACTTCCATAGACTCTCACTATTCCTACCAAGGTTTAGTAGATTTTTTGTAGTAAATAAATCTCCATTTGCATAAGACAATTTCCAGAGACTCCATTTTGTGTGTTTGTTTTTAATTTATATATGTTATAGTTGTTTTTCTGGGGAACGAATTTGTAGAGCTCCTCATGCCACCATTTTTGGAATGCTTCTCCTCCCCAGATGTTTTTAATAGGTTCAGTCTTGTTGTTCATCTTATATAGTGCAATTATATGGAAAGGACTTTTTATCATATAATTTTTGTCTTCCACAAACTTTCTGACCACATCAGGCTTTGAGACTGCTCCCGTCAGCAACCCAATGACCTCAAACACCAGAGAATCTCTGAAGCTGTGAATATAGATGAGGGTGGACCTTGGGAACCTGCTTGCTCAGGACTTCCTCAGCAGATGGCTCTCACTTTATGTCCTGATTTATATTTTGTTTGAGGAATAAGGGTAAAAATAGTATTTTACTGAGGTTTTAGTTTTGTTCATGACCTAAACAGACTGCATAGAATCTTAGGAGGGTCATGGGAAAGCCTCAAGCAAATATATATTGTCCTTTGGTCATTGGCATCAATGTGTTGACTATAGACCTAAAGTCCTGTAAACCAAAAAGCTATTTAATGAGATAGGACTTGATGCTTTATATCCAGGTCAGTTTTTTTCTGTGCTTTTAGCTAAAATTCTGTCTTTATGTGTTCTGTTCTGTATTTTCATATTTGGAAATCCACAGATAATATGTCCCAGACACCCTTAACACTAGTTTTTGTTTAGGTGCTGCCAGTGAGAGGCTCTGTTGGAATATTGGAAGAAAGGAGGAAGGAGGGATGACATCCTTCATATTTTTCTGTTTTCAGTGACATCAGCAGCAGCAGTAGATCAGGAACAAGAGGAATGACTGCAGATAAGTAACAGAGGCCTTGAAAGGTGTTCCTAGTTCTTTGGTTTTAAGGGTAAGAGTTCCACAGACATCTCAGGTGCTGAGAAATTTCTGCTTCCCTTTTGAATCTCCAACTCCCATTTCCACATCACTAATCTTCAGGTAAACTTTTATTCCTCCAGCCCTTCTAACGTCCTCATAACCAATTCTGAATTAAACTCTCTCGATCTGAAATACTAAAGGTGATTTCTCCTCTCTGACTAGATTCTAACTCTTACACAGTATTTATCTAAATCTCTTCATCTAGAGTAAGAAGATGGGAGAAAAAAATAGAATCAAATACTTGCAAAAAATTTAGTGTTACTGTGGTTCATTGATAATAATTGACATGAAAATAGTATCCATTGGATATCCATAGAACTCACTGCATTTTATTTAGGAAAAAAGTAGGAAAAGATAAAATTATAAAGCTTTGAGAATAAACCTTAAGGGAAGTATTTTTAAAGTCTTGGAGTAGGCAAACATTTCGTAGACACTACACAGAAAGCAATAATCATAAAAAATGGGCTTTGTTAAAATTAAAAATTTCTCCTCATCAAAATGCAGTAAGGTAATGAATAAATAAGTGACAGGCTGGGAGAAAATATTTTCAAAGAACACATATCCGACAAAGGACTTGTATCTAGAATATATAAAGAACTCCTTCCATAATAAAAAGACAACACAATTAGAGGGGAAAAAAAAGAAAAGCACAGAGGACAAAAATAGACACTTTGAGAGGAAGATATGCAACTGGCTAATAAGCACACAAAAAGGCCTCAGCAACATCTGTCACCAGGGAAATGCAAATTAAAACTACATTGAAATACCACTGAATACTTACTAGAATAACTAAAATTAAAAGACTGACAACACAAAGTGCTATCAAGGATGTGTAACAACCAAAACAGTTATGCATACACTGCTACTAGGAATCTAAAATACTTAGTAGTTTCTTATAAAGGTGTATGGACACTTACCCTGTGACCCAACATTTTCATGCCTAAGCACCTACCCAAGATACATGAAAAAGGTATCTTTTGTAAAATTGTTAAATATTCATATAAGGTTTGTCTTAATCGCCCCAAATTGGAAGCAGCCCAAATCCCAACACCAGGAGGATGGAAAACAAAGTGTGATAACATGTCATGGAATGTTGTTCAGCAATAAAATGTAATGAACTATTGCCATAAGCAACAACATGAATGCATTTTACCGATATTATGCTGGATGAAGCAAGCTAGACCCAGAAAAGCACTAACTGTGGGATTGTATCTAATTTCTAGAAAGAGAAAACTATAGTGAAAAATATCAGCAAAGTTTCTACCTTTGAGGTTTGGGGAAGATTGATAGAGAAGGAGCATGGAGGAACTTTCTGAGGGTGATAGATATATCTCAGTAGGAGTGTGGGTTACTTGGGTATATACATTTGTCAAGACTTTTCTTAAAGTTTGCTTAATATTTGTGCATTTTACTTTGTGTCAACTTTTGCCCTAAAAGGATTTTTTTAATTGATGGGTACAAAAGAGTTAAATATTCCAGAAATATACTCATTCGACTTTTGTCTAACTCTTTACTGCAGTATTAAGGTTCTATTTATTTGATAGTTGATCATGAGCAAGAAATAAATGCAGTCTCCTTGAAAGTTATGTAATTTTGAGCAAGAATTATTATTAGCATAATCTAGATTCAGTATTTGGCAGGAAGAGGCAGACTATGTAAATTTATAGCAATGTATAGACAGAGCCTTGGAGAGAGGCCAAGTCTGTAAACATGGAAGCTTGACCTGGAAAACCATTATTCTGAAAGCAGACACAGGAAGATATCAATTTGAAAATGATTTGCATTAAATTAAAGAGAAAGAATAGAAGCAGATAAAATATAATTAACTTGAAAAAAAACAGACTATTCAGACAGACTAGAAGACAGAAAAAAGAAATAAATTGAAATATAACTAACATGTTGTAGATTTGCCTTAGATTTCTCTGTTTTTGTTTTGTTTTTTTTTTCATAGATTTGCTCTCTGGTGTATCAAGCTTTAGTGTAATCTCTTAACATCTTTTGATATTCTTAAATTTGGTTCCAAATCTACTGATACACAGTCTATTTTCTGTCAGGTTCTTTTGGGTAGTTCAAACTTTTGGTATACTTTCTCACATTTTATTTACTTAAAAAAATAAATAAATAAAAGAAAGTAAAGTGGCATAGATAAAATCTTGACCTGTTGAATAAATTCTTGAAGTGAATATGTAAAATTCTGGCTTTCTGACACATCAAAAAAATTCCCATTAGGGTACCATTTTATAAGATCTTGACTAAACTGATAAAGCAACAAGTGCAGTCCCACACTGGTTATACTATGTCTAGTATAGCATGAGGTTAAAAACATGAGCTTTGCAGCTGGGTTCAAATTTCAGCTCTGCTCCTTCAAATCTGTATAACTTCAGACACATTACTTAACCTCTTTGAACTTCAGTGTCCTCATCTGCAAAATTCAAATAATGTTTGCCTCAGAGGGTTAATAGGATTAAGTGAGAAAATAAATGAAATTACTCAATACCTGACATTAATATTAAGCATCATTATTTAAAATGGTATGACTAATGAGGTGGCTGTACATAGTTCAGATGCCTGTTTTTATTATAACTAAGGTGTATTTGAATCAATTTTAGAAATCACCAAGTTATATTAGTTGAGAAGAAGCAGGACAACATAAGGACAGACTATATAAGGTTCTCTTCACCTAGTTTATTACAGGTCTAATTCTAGTGCAAGATTTTTAAACTTCAGAGTATTTCCCTAATAGAATGATAACTCCTAGCATTAGGTAGACTTGTGTGGAGGTTCAGCTTAATCTTCCATTTAGGCTCTATTTTTTCCTTTCTCTCCTCTCCCACCCAGGTAATGGAGTTTTCTGATTGTCTTGTTGCTTCTAAGGTTCTTTTTTCTTTTTTTTTTTTTTTGGCAAGAAAATTCAACAGCTAAAGTTCTTAGTCTTATACTTCAGGCTCTTAAGTCTGTCTGTCTGATTATTATTCACTCAATCATTTAACAACTACTTATTAATTTCTCATCTTAGGTAAGCTGCCATGCTAAGCATTCATGATATAAGCCACTGGCTGAATAAGACCATCTCTCTCCTAAAAAAAAAAAAAAAGTGAAGAAACTTTAAATTACTAATTAGACAGTCATTAACTAAGTTACTATTACTGATAAGAAGAAGTACAGGGTTAGAAGACACTATTTTGGCAGGGTTTGGGGTTTGGGCAGATAATAATTCTCTAAATGAGTAGCCTTAAATTGAGGTCTGAAGGTATGTAGGTATTTAAAAGTGCTGCATAAACATGAAGGCTTAAGTAGAAGCCATGTTTAAATTTACTTAAAGAAAACCTATATGATTGGAGCTCAGGGAGAAAGATGGTAATGGCTCAAGATGAGAATTATTAAGGTAGGTTGAAGCTAGATAATAGAAGTTCTATCAGGTCACATTAGATATGCTTTATTTCTTTATAAAAGCTTGTTTTTGTTTCTGTTTTTGTTTTCTAGTATGGAAAAGCTTACTGCTAATTTGCAGTGCACTGCTTTTTTTAACCCTCATCAGTTTGTGTACACCATCAGCCTTTGAATTCCATGGTGACATGTATTCAACCTGCTTAAAGGCTAAACTTTCTCCTTGGCTGCCTGTGCCCTAGGCTATCACTCATGTTTCTTAGGCCTCTAAGATCTCTCACTGACTCTTTGGACATAGGTTAGTGATGCCATTGGAAATAATCCTTGACCCCAGGTCAGTGCCCTCTATCAGTCTATTTCCTCAACCAGGACCAGAATCTCACCAATGATCAACTCTTTTTGATTAGACTGAGCATTGAAGGAGTCCACCTTCAGGCTGGTCTCAACCTTCCCTCTGGTCTCCACCTTCCCTCTGGTCTCCATCCTCCATAGCAGCTGTACCAGCCACATAGTTCCCTTTTAGACTTCTGGGTATGCCCAGCATTAACTGCCTCTTACTTCTCTTCCTTCTAATGTGTCTACAAGGTGAGAACTCTTAGCTTCTACTTACATGAGAGAAATGTGAGGCTTGTGGAGATTTGCTCACTTGCCCAAAGTTACACAGTGAGTACAAAGATCTCTGTACTAAGATCTAAACCCAAGTCTCTGGTTCAAGAGAAAAGTAACAAAAACAACAACAAAAAACAATGCTAATTATTTTGCTCCCTGCTACAGAGTAAGAAAAGCCCTAATTCAGGGCTATGAAAACCAAGTAGAATAAAGAGTACTCCCCAAATCACTATCTTTCAAGACATGGGACCTTTCTGTCACTCTCCTTCTTCTTATTTAGTTTTTGTCTTTTCTCTCTGTTTATGGATCAGTTCCTACCTACACTCATTTCAGATGTCTTGCAGCTCTTTCAAAATCATTTAGCTTTCTTCTCTCTCTCATTCAGCTCTACAAGTTGCTCCCAAACACATGATAATTTCTCAAAATAAACTTCCAGAGCTTCAAATCAAAGTTGTAAATCTGGATTGGACAGGTCCTGCCTTTGGCTGACACATTTCTCTGGTAGTGTTTCAAATTTCTTCCAGCAAAACTAGCAAAATTAAGTGAGATGAAAGAAAAAACTATTTGTTACTTTTAAGGTAGAAAAACACATTTTACTTTCTCTTTTTCTGATTACTGATATAGACCCACCACAATGTAAAGAAAAAGGACTGTGTGATGGAGAAAGGCACAAACAGTAACGGATAATCTAAGATGAAGTAAAAACAAGGAAAGAATTATTAGTCTCTCTAAAATATGCATTGGCACAGGAAAACTGTGTACACTAGAGCTATAGACAAACTTTAGAATCACCATACTCTTCAGCAAATGTCCTTAAACCTGCCTCTATTTTTTTTAATCAAAAAATACTTCAGGAAATTTTCCTATAAAAGATAACCATGTCCTTGACCTTAATTTTTACCTTTTTAGAAAACTGTAGTCCTTGAACTAATTACTATATATTATACATTGCCAAGTGCAAATACTTTACAAAAAAAAAAGAATTGTATAAAACACAAGAATAGTATGTTACATAAAGTAATATTCCACTAATGTTTACCCATCAAAAATATAGGACAACTGGGACTAGACTTTAGAGAAATTTCAGACTATGAGAGGGAGAATTGTTGAATGGTTTGTGAGGTATGTGTTGGTTTTGATGAGCCACTGGAATTTATATTGTATTTCATTCGGTGCTTCTTAGTAGTCAAAATTGACTCTTTATTGAGGCTTTTTGTATGAATGACATCCTTTCTGGAGCATACATTCTCTAACATTTAATTAATGTGTCCTTTTGGCACTTAAAATATCATCTAAATAGGTTTTTGTGTGTGGGAGGTATGGGTAGTTTAAACCACAGAGGAACAGAAATAAACACTGGACTCATTTTTATCATATTGCCAAGAGACACAATTATAGACAAGCGTCCACTGTTATGATAAGCAAGAAATGCATCTCAAATCCCATTCAGAGTGCTAAGAATTCCACCCTTAATATGTTTGTAAACACACTGTCATAAAATCAAACTTCTTGCCTGATGTTGATGCTACATCACTTAGAAATTGTTCAGGGGACCTGAATCTAGGAAATGTAATTTCCCTGTTGCTTACCTTGTGAAAAACCCTATTTTTAATATCAACTGGATATGAACTAGAATGATTGTGACAACCTCGTCTCTAATGCAATGAGAGCTGTGGTTACTTTACAGTGTTTTGCTTATAGAAAAACATAGAAATACTATATAGAGAAACACATACTTCATGAGTCTGCTAATGCTAATGATTTTGAGTAGACAATCCATCTTTTGGCTATATTCAGAATATAGAAGTACTGACCAACATGCAAAATACTTTCACTTTCAAGCATATTTGTGTAGAAAAAATCCTTAGTGTGTACAAATTCTCTTTGTATAATTCAGTGCAATTCATTTAAATAAATGCATTGAGTATTTTCCATATGCAAAGTAGTATGCAATTTATAAGTTTTAATTTCTCTCTCCTTAAGCATAATAATACATCATTTGAAGTACATTGTATATACAGATAGAAATATTGCCATTCATTAAAAAACATTTCTTTAAAGTTTTCTTACTAATTTACTATTTAATATTTTTTAAATACTGCATTCCAGTGTTGTATTTTTTATTGCCTCCTTTTTAAAACCTGATGAGTGTCTTAGTTCCATCTTGAGCCACCAAAACATGACATAATTCATTTAAACATATTTATTAGCATTCAATACAAAGGAGAGACTATTTCAAACTGATCAATGGCAATATTGTCCTTTAATATTGTTTTATATTTTCACTGTGTCATGTATTTGATTTAGAAATTACTTTCAATTTTACGTTAATCTCAGGCACTTCGAAAATCACTAATTTAGCAAGATTAGCCGTAGCTCCCTTAGTACATTTTTTAAAAGTTCTGTCAAATAAAATTTTGCTCTTAACGTTAAATCATTAATAACAGGGGGGTTAGCAAATGATATTCTTTATTCTTTCTTTCAACAGGTCTTCAGTTTTTTTATAGGTGACAGTTTAGGCATTGGATGCCCATTTTCCCTAAGTAAGAAATCAAATCAAATCTTTTGACAGTTGATTATCCTCTCTGGTCCCTCCTGGCTAAACTGGGATCTTATCTCATTTCTTTTTACTGATTGAGCATTATTTTCAAAGTGTTCCCGCTCTGTTACTAATGCCTTTATGTCCTAGGACATAGCACAGTGCCTGGCATTTAGTTATGCTCATCACAGACTGGCAAGACTGCCGTTCTCTTCTTACCCAGTGATAGTGGTTTTAGATTTTATTCCCCCAGGAATTAAAATGACATGTCCACCCTCGATGAGTGATATTCCACTCTACCAGCCTTTGACTGTGCCTTAGTTCACTTTGCACTTCCAAGAACCTTAGCTAAAATCCCTAATAAACAGTCATGAACTTCTCAGAGTCCCTGGCATGCAAGGCCTCCCAGGAAGCAAGGCCAGTTTTATAGAGTTTCATAGCATCTTACCAAATTAGGCTCCAAGGCTCTTCTTTACCAAATTAGAAATAGATTGCTCCTTTGAACAACAACTAGAGATATATAGAGGAAAAAAATAAAACTAAAGGGAAAATGAGTAAAAAGGACTAAAGTTGAAATATGGTAATACTTGGCATACTTCAGCCTTTGACCAACCAAGAGTAGCAGTATGTCATCCAAAACCAAATCTCTTACTGTGCTCAGACTGAATGGTTTGAGTAATTTAATTTAATTTATTTTTTTAATTTTAATTTTTTAAGAAGGGTTTTTATTTTTATTTTTTTACTTTATTCATTTGTTTTTAATTTTATTTATTTATTTATTGGCTGTATGGCATGTGGGATCTTAGCTCCCCACCAAGGATAGAACCCACGCCCCCTGCAGTGGAAGTGTGGAGTCTTAATCACTGGACCTCCAGGGAAGTGCCCTAGTATAAGTAATTTTTAATCCAAATTTAAAAAATAAAAAAGAAATGGATATTTTAGATTCTCTGCTGGTGGGAAAATAAGTGGGAGTAGTTACCATAAAGTTCTCAAAACTTTTTTTTTAATAATAGTAATGCTAGATTTCTGTAGGTTCTATGTGTTTATTTTGTTCATTGCTGTATCCCTAGCCTCTAGAACACTGTCTGGCACATAGATGTTGCTCAGTAAATATTACTTATATGAATATTAATAAACAAATGAATTTCAGTGGAATGCTATAAGGCTATCTGTCTGGTACCCTTCTTCTAGCAACTTTTCTCTTTCTTCTTCACATAGTTGGAATAAGAGCAAACAAGTTAGTGGTAACCTAGGCCCTTGACCATACCTGACTGGTTCAGGAGTAGGTAACTCACCAAAACTAGGCTGATCATAATGTCCCACTCCTTTCCTTTCCCACCCCAGTAAGGATGAGTGGGACTGAGATTCCAGTCTGATGGAACAAGGACAGTGAGTCCCTTCCTTGGGAATTGTGGCCTTTGATAAAGAAGGGGATCAAATCAATCTTCTCGGGATGAATGATTCTCTAATATAAAATGCAAGAATTGTTGACGGCCTTATTTCCCAAAAAGATATGGAAAATAATTCTTGACGGTATTTCTACATTTGTCCTAATTGTTCTCAAGACCCAAATGCATTTATATTATTAACTTGTGTGAGACACTTGAACATTCATAGAATAAATTCTTCAATTTTCTTAAATTAGCTTTTCTTTACCTGTTATTAGTAACTAA
Organism: Lipotes vexillifer; assembly: GCF_000442215.2. Taxonomy (NCBI): domain Eukaryota; kingdom Metazoa; phylum Chordata; class Mammalia; order Artiodactyla; family Lipotidae; genus Lipotes; species Lipotes vexillifer. The sequence goes on along the minus strand of NW_006773895.1, from coordinate 3,427,091 downwards.
AAAGAGTTCTAAATTCATTCCCCGCCTCTCCCTCCCTTCTTTATTTCCTTCCTTCCTCCCTTTAAAATTAGTCATTGGGGGCTTCCCTGGTGGCACAGTGGTTGCGAGTCCGCATGCCGATGCAGGGGACGCGGGTTCATGCCCCGGTCCGGGAAGATCCCACATGCCACAGAGCAGCTGGGCCCATGAGCCATGGCCGCTGAGCCTGCGCGTCCGGAGCCTGTGCTCCGCGATGGGAGAGGCCACAACAGTGAGAGGCCCGCGTACCACAAAAAAAAAAAAAAAATTTAGTCATTGATCCATCTATTTTCTTTCTCAACTGAATATTCTTTAAAAGAGAGGCATTATTTCAAAAATAGATAACCAATAATAAATTGTCAGTTGTCTGAAGACTGGCATCTCTCCTATGGGCATGCAGTGAACAGTCATGGATAGAGGAGAAGTTTTAGTTTCTCCAGTGTGATTACCCATTTGTGTTAATACATGCTCAGAGGCTTAATATAGAAGATTAACATTATTAACAGAATTTTCTTTCTTAATAGGTTGTTTTCTTCCCATTAAGTCTAAATACTGTGTGTTTCTTGACAGCATGATTGATGTAATTATTATCTCTAAGTGCCAGTTATTGAAGCAAGAGAGCACTGTGTGCTTACTCTGAAACTGCCAAGATGCTCCTGGGTCAAAATGTCTGAAAATATGTAAGTTCAAAACATTCAGAATTTGTAGCACTGATTCTCTTTTCTAAATTCTAATCCTAGAGGTTATTTAATCTTAGTTGAATTACCTTAGCTGTTTGGCATCTCAGCCTTTAAAATGATAATGTGAAGACCCTTGAAAGAAAAAAATGAAAGTTTATTGAAATTTATGTGATTACAAAAAAACCTTGTACTAAATAAAGCAGCAGTTAAAACACATTATCATTTAACATATTTATTGATAATGTTAATAATGGCTGACAATGATAGTGCTTACTAAGTGCCACTAATAAGAGCTTTATATATATTTGTTTACTTAATTCTCATACAGTTATCTGAGGTAAGTATCATTATAATCCCCATTTTATAGTTAACTTCAAACCAGGGAAGTTTAAAAACTTGCCAGTTTCACTAATAACCTATTTGTCACAATTTGTCAAGGTCATAGTGAACTCAGATGCTATGTTTTTACACACCCATACTTGATTCTAAGAGACTGAGCTGACTGAATTAAACCCTCCAAATGTTCTTCTAGACTCAAAAATTTTCCCTTCAAGCAATTTGCTTTATCATGGGGAGAGTTCAGAGTATAAAATAAAATAAAGAATGGATCTAAAGGCTCAGAGAGAAAAGTAAAGTAAAAAAGTATTCTAACCTTCAATAACAAAACAAGTCAAGAAAAATATTCTTAGGATTTTCATTTGATAATAATTATTTCACTTACCTTTAGGCGAATGAGTGGACGCTAATACAACAAAGAGGAAGTTTAGAATATGAAAGTCTAGTTTCTAGTTCCTGGCTGTACCACTTCCTATCCATGAGAATGAGCATGGAGTATCACATATCCAACATTACATGATTCCTCTTTAAAATGAAAGTAAGGATTCATGTCTTACTGCTCTTACATGGACTTTTTAAGGAAAAAAAAAGACCAAGTAAAATATAAATTATGAAGCACAAAAGTGCATTAAAAATATAAGGTATTATTAAGTTTAAGTTAGTTATAGGCTTTGAAATGTTAGGTATCAGAATTGCCAATTAACCCCACCCAAACCCACTATGTAATGCTGTCTTTATTTATATTGACATAGTAATATTTGCTTTAAAATATCCCATTGAAAGGAGTCATGTTAGATTTAAAATATATTTTATTACCCAAATAATTATTCTAGTAGTCACAAAGTCCTGAGTACACATTAAAATTCAAGTTTAAAAAAGTTTAAGTATGCTTACTGGTATTCTGAAGATTTTCTCTTATTTTAATCATGAGTAATATTAATAGAATCACATGTCTTTATTGTTTTCATAGTAGACAGATAAAGAATAGTATCACCAGGCAACTGGCTTTCATATTTACTGCAGAGCAAAGGTGATGGTGGCATTAAAATATTTGGTCCTTGTTAATTTTTTTTTCATTCACCTGAGTTACATTACGAATTAGAAGCTTACATAGTGAGAGGGTGCCTTTCTTCAGAAATTTATAGAGCTTTCCTTAAGAATGTTGACATTCATAAATATAGTTACAAATCTTCCATTTATGATTTACTAAAAACATTTTTAACTAGATTCAGTCATACCAAAAGTATCCAGATGTACTTGATTTTAAAATTTATTAAGAGCAGTTCTGTCAAGATTGTCACCTAAGCATTGGATACTTTCTCATTCACAGAGCTTGTCCCTCAAAATGAAGTGTTAGGAAAATTAAATTGTGCCATTACATTTGAATAGGATTTGCAAAGTCTTATTTTTATTTTTGATAATAGAATGAGGTATCATGGGGAGATTCCCAATTTTCAGAAATAGGAAGTAAGCACTAATGTAGACAAGAGAGTACGGGAAGGAAACAACTTTGAAACGTATTGCCCATCAGTATTGAATTTAGTTGTGTAACTTTAAGTGTAGGTGCTTCCAGGAGATAAACTGGGAGTGGAGAGAAAATGTTAGGATGGTGGACAAATTTAAAAGCAACTCAGTGTGGTGAACTTGTAGCTTTAGAAACAATAATACCCACTAACTCAAGAAGAACGTTTAAAAATATTTTAAGGCCATAAAGTTTCACCATAGAGTATCCACTCTGCCTTTGTCATCCACTCTCAATTTAGTCATCCTGTCTCTTGTTTTAACTCCTATGTCAAATGTTTGAAATAATTAAGCATCTGACTTCAAAAAGTACACGGTGTTCTCCACAAGTTCATGGATTCCATGGAAACTAAATACAACCAAGTTTAAAGGAGCATTTTAAAAATACAAAACCAATACATTTTTGTAAGAAAACTCTTTTATTTTATATTAAGCTTGGTCAATTTTTTCTGGCTACTTTATCTGTAAATGAATTTGGAAATTTCCATTGCAAGCATGTTCACTTAGGACTCATAGAAGAAAAACGTCAGTAGTATTATCTTGTCTATACCACTTATTAACTGAGTGACTTTGCCAAAATTATTTAACTTCTCTGGGACTCAGCTTCATCACAAATAAAATTGCCATATTAATGGTACCTATCTCATAGAATGATTGAAAAAACTGATCAGTTACTACAACTAAAATATGTATAACAGTGCCTGCCACATAGGAAGTCCTACATAAATTTGGCTATTCTTCCTGTTATCCAATTTATACCTTCACTGTGCACAGGAGATCAATGAAATCCAAAAACATACTGAGCCTTCCCCAAAGGTATTCTGCAGTATCAGGAGGAGATGAGCCTCTCAGCTAGTCTTACTTTCTTGAATCAATAACAATCAGCTCCTCTTTTGTGTTACATATTGCTTGTACATAACTCTGTAAGTTTTTACACATTGGATTTTGATTATATGTTTCTATCTTGACCCACATTTCCCCTCTCCAGCTATACATCAGATCATTGAAGCAGGAAGAAAATGTGTCTTAGTCCTTAGCACAGTGCCTAGAACATGCTAGTAGCTCAGTAAATATTTGTTGAATAAGTAAGTGAATGAATGAATGGATAAATGAGAGATTTTGTTAATTGAGGAAACCTACCCTAGAAGCATACTACTGGTGAAATGATAAAAGCTCTTCTGTCAGTCTTTTGTAGTTGTTTCTAGTAGAGTTCAAATCTATTCTGAAAGGGTAAGAAGACAATTTCAGTAATGTTATTACCCCTCTTTAATAAATGATGGAATTTCTGAGTAAAGAAATTCAACTTCTCTTAGTTGTTGCAATTATTGACCATCTGATTCCAAGTGTGTCTTGCCTTAAGTGGAAACTTGCTACAATAAAGAAATTTAGATCAACACCATATTGATTCTGCTATATACTGAATAAAGTCCTTAACCATCTGCTTCCAGCACGTAACCAAAGTGATGCCCAAGAATTTCCAGCTTGACATAACTATTCACACCAGCTATGAAGCAGATTTTGGTCTTGGAGAGTGAGCATAAAAAATGACAAGCTGCTAATTATCTCCAAAGAACAGAAAAAGATATAAAATTAAAGAAGAGCATTGAAAACATAAACAGGAAAAAGAATCATGAGGAAAATGAGATGAAAAGTGAGAACCTTCACAATTCAATTGCTGTATATTTTTAATGCCTATCTAGTTTTGTAGGTCAAAGGAAAAAAAAAGCAATTAGTGTGGTAAAGATGAAAGGGTGTTATCATAGTGTCTCCTCTTAATTAAAGGAAGAGAACAGAGTAATAGGGGAGATAATCCAAAAAAAAAAAAAAAAAAGAAAGAAAAGATAGAAGTAAAGTTAACAGACTAGAATAAATGTGAAAATAAAAAAGTAAAAAATACATAAATAGCAAGAATATATTTCTTAAAGTTCTTTTTGTGCATTGCATAAATAAGAAAGAAATATATTGGTAGAAGTCTTCTTTATAAGCACTCAAACCCTTACTGTCTAAAGTGTTTGCTTCCTTGAATGTGGCTTAACTTGAAAGAGTATCTAAGCAGAGAATTGCCTTTATTTTCCATCTGAATGGAATAGAGACCACATTTTTTCCATCACTTTGAAGTAGATAGAGAGAAAGAGATTATTGAATAAAAGCGAAGACAAAAAATAAAAATTGGCATTGTTATTCAACAACCTGTGTTAAGCACCTCCTCTACACAGGGCGCCAAGGAAACAAAGATGAATGACAACTATCTTTCCGTACACTGCTTATGATCTAATAGTTTGACAGATTTAATGTGTTAACCAACAGGATAAATTATTTATTCAAGACAATTGAGCTGGTCAGTTTTATAAGCCAGGGTTAAACATTTAAAATTGCTTGGAAATGATATAATTTTTCAGATTAGCCATGGATTTAGGGAATAGGAATCCATAATTTCCTCAACTTTTAAAAATTTCCTGGCTGTAATTTTTTTCTTTTTATTAAACGTTGTTCCCTCTTATAGCTGCACTCCATGTCCTTTCTTGAAGGAAAATATATCCATTAAGTGATAAATCTTGAAATAAGGAAAGAAAAAAATTAAATCTAGCATTTCAGGTAAGAAAAATAACCCATTATCATGACTAAGAAAAATAGGTTTATTTTAGTTACAAATTCTTAATGATCACTCAAATGTCATGCTAATGACTCAGTGCTTACTCACCCATTAGACAAAACACCCCATACTTAGATGCCTTCAAGGCTACATTAGATCCTCACTTGTCTGAAGGTCACCTGTAATTATTCACTCACCCACCTCACAGGGGCACTGGATGGAATGACTAATGTATCAATGATAACTGCTTTAAATGGTACACAGCAAAGGCCAGATTCACATCATGTACTCCTTTATGGAAAGTCATTGAAAAGGTAGCATAATGAAATAGTCTCTGGAGACTTTCAGATAAAAACCTGTCTGAGTGGATGAAAAATCATTTTTAAAACCAAGCGCACCAAGAAAGGCCTGCAGCTGCTATAAAGCATTGGCCCCCCAATGGTACCTTAACAAATACTCTAGACATACATTACATTACATCACTGCTGCTATCTGTACACAACACTATTTTTTGGTGAGAAGTGAGTGTGATCAGATGCAGCTCTTGAGACTATTATAATTTTATTTTAAATGGATGTGTTTTAGTACTTCAGCCTTTAGCACAAAACACTATTATATTTTAAGACAGAATTGCCTCTTTTAAAAGTGAAACAAATCTTGAAGTTGTGATTGAAATGTACATTGTTTTCTTTTAGTAAACTCTATTAAAACACACTCCTAATGTCCCACTTATTTTTCTGCATTTAAGGAAACAAATTATAGCTTAAATCCATGGGGAATCACACATTTTAAATTACCCGTGCTCATTCTTATAAGTTAATAGGAAAGAATATTTACATAAATGCAGAAAAATATTCTCTGCAGTTTCTAAGGTGAAGATAAGTTATGAGTTCAGAGTTAATTAAACATGAAGGCAAGGTAATCTTGATTATGGTATGGTATGTCTCATGAGGAATGAGAATAAGAAAGAAGAAAACTAGTTCCAGTGTTCGTGTGTCTTTGAGAGGGAAGAGAGGCTGTAGTATTGAGTTCCCAAACACAGCATCTCACAAACATTTTGATTCAGCATTCACCTAATCGGCTCTAAAAGCAAGTGATACATAATGGCAAGATTCCTTATGAGTTAGAGTGGTAAATATAAAGTGGGTAGGGGAAAACTGGAGAGTGTACAAAAGTCTAGTAGGCAGAATGTGCTTACTCCCTCCAAATATGTCCATGGTCTTGAGACTTGTGAATATCACATGTTTCATTCAAAAGGGACTTTGCAGATGTAATTAAAATAGGGAGATTATTTTGAATTAGCTGGGTCCAATCTAATCACACAAAACCTTAAGAGCAGAGAACTTTTTCCAGATGGAGGCAGAAGAAGAAGGAAGTCAGAGAGACTGGAAGCATGGGAAGACTCATTCTTGGTGATTCAAAGATGGAGAAGGTAACATGACAAAGAATACAAATGATTTTAAGGTGCTGAGAGAGATTCTGGGCCTGCAGCCAGCAAGGAAACGGGAACTTTAGGCCTACAACTGCAAAGAGCTGAATTGTGACTTCTTAAATGAATTTGGAAGTGGATTCTCCTCCAGGACCTCCAAGTAAGTGTGAGCGGATACCTTGATTTTGGCCTTGTGAGGCCCTAAGAAGAGGGACCAGCCAAGTTGATTTGAACTTCTGGTCTAAAAATGTATGAGATAATAAGTTTGTGTGAATTTCAGCTACTAAATTTGTAGCAATTTGTTACCATAATAATAGAAAGCTAATACAAGAAGGTAGTCATTACACCCAATCACATATTTACCTTGCAACTAAGCAGTATCAGTTATATTTCTGCAGCTCAGCCTGGACCTGGGCTCTGGAGACATCTTTTCACTGAGAACACCTGTTTGAAAGGCACCATGCTGGATGCAGATAGGAATACAAGTGCTGAAAGACAATGTACATGTACTCGGGGAAAGATCAGTGGAGAGACCAATGCACACATGACTTACTCTAACCCATCAGAATGATGAAAGTTATTAATGGAGAGTCACACAAAACTCTGTGAAACCTGAGTCAGATGATTATCTGAGGAAGAAGGGAAGCTTTCACAGGGATGTTAATGGAGTCGAGTCCAAGGGGAAGAGGGTCTTAGAATTGTTTGGGAATCTTATTGTTCTACACCTGTCTAGACACTATAACAAGTAATAAAGTACCCCAATGCGTAGTACATTCTGTACCATTGTGATGCTCAAAGGCTCATTCTGAGCCATGGGGATATAAGGAAACTCAGCAGATTCCAGAAGGTGGCCACGATGATTCTGATAAGTGTAGTCTCAGACTTTTGGCTGATAAAAAAGTTAAAAATCAAAATTTCAGCTTTATCTGACAGTTGGGGATTTGAGCTTCCCTGACATGATTCAGGAATAAAACTTAAAGTACATAGGATAGTCGTTTTTAATCCTCATTATTTTTCAATCAACCATGGATTGTAAAAGAAAAATAGGGCTGTCTTATCCCTATCCCAAATTTAAGGACTAGAATTTCCATGTTGAGATTTGGGCGTATGTTTGTTTGTTTTTTAACCCCTCAAGTGAATAAACTTTATATTTTTATGAACTTTTCCAGGAATACTGGTTTCACAGCCAAATTTTTGACAAAGGTAGCAGTGAATTCAAGGTTGAATAATCTGACAAACTATTGAAGTCCATCTATGCTATGCTTGTCATAACAACCCAGAGGAAGGCAGGATCGCCATCCATTTGTGAACTTATTCCAGGACTCCTGTAATGCCACACCTGTACACATGGTTGCCAGTGGAACTGGAGTAAGCAGCCACACAATTTCCTCACAGAAAATTCTGGTTTCACTTCAACATGAAGGAAATTTAATACTCAAAATTCCAGAGTTTTCCCTTAGAAGCATGATTCTCATAAACTTTGCCTGGAAAGGAAAAAAAGAAAAAAGTAAATCACATACTACCATTACCCAGTATGGCTGTAGAAAAATATCTATATTGAATTCATAGACGAGAATATCCTTTGGGAAAAGTGAAACACAAAATATACATCTAAATAACTAAATGTAATAAACCAGTGGTAAATGGTTAAATATAGGCTAACTAAAAATTTAACAGCTTCTGATTTTGATTTTTTTGGTAGTGATCTCCATCATTTTGGACACATTATTCAGAAAAAGAAACGAAAAGTAGTCAAGAGTATTACAGAGCTAACTAAACCCTGCTTGTTCCTCAAGGAGAATACTGAACTGAGAAAAACACATGTGAAATTTATCCAAAAGAAAACTTGGGGAGGAACTTCAAGATGGCGGAAGAGTAAGACGCGGAGATCACCTTCCTCTCCAAAAATACATCAGAAATACATCTACATGAGGAACAACTCCTACAGAACACCTACTGAATGCTGGCAGAAGACCTCAGACCTCCCAAAAGGCAAGAAACCCCCCACGTACCTGGGTAGGGCAAAAAAAAAAAAAAAAGAAAAAACAGAGACAAAAGAATAGGGACGGGACCTGCACCAGTGAGAGTGAGCCGTGAAGGAGGAAAGGTTTCCACACACTAGGAAGCCCCTTCGCGGGCAGAGACTATGGGTGGCAGGGGGTGGGGCGCTTCGGAGCCACGGAGGAGAGCACAACAACAGGGGTGCGGAGGGCAAAGCAGAGAGATTTCCGTACAGAGGATCGGTGCCAACCGGCACTCACCAGCCCGAGAGGCTTGTGTGCTCACCCGCCGGGGCGGGCGGGGCTGGGAGCTGAGGCTTGGGCTTCGGTCGGAGCGCAGGGAGAGGACTGGGGTTGGCGGCATGAACACAGCCTGAAGGGGGCTAGTGTGCCATGGCTAGCCGGGAGTGTGTCCGGGAAAAAGTATGGAGCTGCCGAAGAGGCAATGTTTAGGGGTGTGCAAGGAGAGGGAATACAGAACGTCGCTTAAAGGAACTCCAGAGACAGACGCGAGCCATGGCTATCAGCGCAGACCCCAGAGATGTGCATGAAACACTAAGGCTGCTGCTGCGCCACCAAGAAGCCTGTGTGCGAGCACAGGTCACTCTTCACACCTCCTCTTCTGGGAGCCTGTGTAGCCTGCCACTGCCAGGGTCCCGTGGTCCAGGGACAACTTCCCCAGCAGAACACATGGCATGCCTCAGGCTGTTGCAACGTCATGCCAGCCTCTGCCGCCGCAGGCTCACCCCGCATCCGTACCCCTCCCTCCCCCCGGCCTGAGTGAGCCAGAGCCCCTGAAGCCGCTGCTCCTTTAACCCCGTCCTGTATTGGGAGGAACAGATTCCCTCAGGCGATCTACACGAACAAGCGGGTCCAAGTCCAAAGCTGAACCCTGGGAGCTGTGTGAACAAAGAAGAGAAAGGGAAATTTCTCCCAGCAGTCTCAGGAGCAGCGCACTAAATCTCTACAATCAACTTGATGTACCCTGCATCTATGGAATATCTGAATAGACAACGAATCATCCCAAATTGAGGAGGTGGACTTTGGGGGCAACGATATATATATATATATATATTTTTTTTTTCCCCCCTTTTTCTTTTTGGGAGTGTGTATGTGTATGCTTCTCTGAGTGATTTTGTGTGTATAGCTTTGCTTTTACCATTTGTCCTAGGGTTCTGTCTGTTTTTTTCTTTTTTTATTACATAAAAAATTTCATTTTTCTTATGCTGAGCTGTGTGGAGGACAGGCTCTTGGTGCTCCAGCCAGGCATCAAGGCTGTGCCACTGAGGTGGGAGAGCCAAGTTCAGGACACTGGTCTACAAGAGACCTCCCAGCTCCATGTAATATCAAACGGTGAAAATCTCCCAGAGATCTCCATCTCAACGCGGAAACCAAGCTCCACTCAACGACCAGCAAGCTACAATACTGGACACACTATGACAAACAACCAGCAAGACAGGAACACAACCCCATCCATTAACACACAGGGTGTCTAAAATCATAATAAAGCTGCAGACACCCCAAAACACACCATCAGACATGGATCTGCCCACCAGAAAGACAAGATTCAGCCTCATCCACCAGAACACAGGCACTAGTCCCATCCACCAGGAAGCCTACACAACCCACTGGGGACATAGCCACTGGGGACATACACAAAAAACAATGGAAACTATGAACCTGCAGCCTGCAAAAATTAGACCTCAAACACAGTAAGTCAAGCAAAATGAGAAGACATATAAACACACAGCAGATGAAGGAACAAGGTAAAACCCACCAGACCTAACAAATGAAGAGAAAATAGGCAGTCTACCTGAAAAAGAATTCAGAAAAATGATAGTAAAGATGATCCAAAATCTTGGAAATAGAATGGAGAAAATACAAGACACGTTAACAAGGACCTAGAACTAAAGAGCAAACAAACACAGATGAACAACACAATAAATGAAATTAAAAATTCTCTAGAAGGGATCAATAGCAGAATAACTGAGGCAGAAAAACGGATGAGTGACCTAGAAGGTAAAATAGTGGAAACAATTACTGAAGAGCAGAATAAAGGAAAAAGAATGAAAAGAATAGAGGACAGTCTCAGAGACCTCTTGTACAACATTAAATGCACCAGCATTCAATGTATAGGGGTCCCAGAAGAAGAAAAGAAAAAGAAAGGGACTGAGAAAATATTTCAAGAGATTATAGTTGAAAACTTCCCTGATATTGGAAAGGAAATAATTAATCAAGTCCAGGAAGCACAGGTCCATACAGGATAAATCCAAGGAGAAACACGCCAAGACACATGTTAATCAAACTATCAAAAATTAAATACAAAGAACAAATATTAAAAGCAACAAGGGAAAAACAACAAGTAACACATAAGGGAATCCCCATAAGGTTAACAGCTAATCTTTCAGAAGAAACTCTGCAAGCCAGAAGGGAGTGGCAGGACATATTAAAGTGATGAAAGAGAAAAACCTGCAGCCAAGATTACTCTACCTAGCAAGGATCTCATTCAGATTCGATGGAGAAATTAAAAACTTTACAGATAAGCACAAGCTAAGAGAATTCAGCACCACCAAACCAGCTTCACAACAAATGCTAAAGGAATTTCTCTAGGCAAGAAACACAACAGAAGGAAAGAACTTACAATAATAAACCCAAAACAATTAAGGAAATGGGAACAGGAACATACATATCGATAACAACCTTAAATATAAGCGGATTAAATGCTCCAACCAAAACACACAGACTGGCTGAATAGATACAAAAACAAGACCTGTATATATGCTATCGACAAGAGACCCACTTCAGACCTAGGGACACATACAGACTGAAAGTGAGGGGATGGAAAAAGATATTCCATGCAAATGGAAATCAAAAGAAAGCTGGAGTAGCAAGTCTCATATCAGACAAATTAGACTTTAAAACAAAGATTATTACAAGAGACAAGGAAGGACACTACATAATGATCAAGGGATCAATCCAAGAAGATATAACAATTGTACGTATTTATGCACCCAACATAGGAGCACCTCAATACATAAGGCAAATACTAACAGCCATAAAAGGGGAAATCAACAGTAACACAATCATAGTAGGGGACTTTAACACCCCACTTTCACCAAAGGACAGATCATCCAAAATGAAAATAAATAAGGAAACACAAGCTTTAAATGATACATTAAACAAGATAGACTTAATTGATATTGATAGGACATCCCATCCAAAAACAACAGAATACACATTCTTCTCAAGTGCTCATGGAACATTCTCCAAGATAGGTCATATCTTGGGTCACAAATCAAGCATAGGTAAATTTAAGAAAATTGAAATCATATCAATTATCTTTTCCAACCACAATGCTATGAGACTAGATATCAATTACAGGAAAATATCCGGAGGAAATACAAACACATGGAGGCTAAACAACACACTACTTAATAACCAAGAGATCACTGAAGAAATCAAAAGGGAAATCAAAAAATACCTAGAAACAAATGACAATGGAGATACAACGACCCAAAACCTATGGGATGCAGCAAAAGCAGTTCTAAGAGGGAAGTTTATAGCAATACAAGCCCACCTTAAGAAACAAGAAACATCTCAAATAAACAACCTAATCCTACACCTAAAGCAATTAGAGAAAGAAGAACAAAAAAACCCCAAAGTTAGCAGAAGGAAAGAAATCATAAAAGTCAGATCAGAAATAAAAATAAATGAAGGAAATGATAACAAAGATCAATAAAACTAAATGCTGGTTCTTTGAGAAGATAAACAAAATTGATAAACCATTAGCCAGACTTACCAAGAAAAAAAAGGAGAAGACTCAAATCAATAGAATTAGAAATTGAAAAAGGAGAAGTAACAACTGACACTGCAGAGATACAAAGTATCATGAGAGACTACTACAAGCAACAATATGCCAATAAAATGGACCACCTGGAAGAAATGGACAAATTCTTAGAAATGCACAACTTCCAAGACTGAACCAGGAAGAAATGGAAAATATGAACAGACCAATCACAAGCACTGAAATTGAAACTGCAATTAAAATTAATCCAACAAACAAAAGACCAGGATTAGATGGCTTCACAGGCGAAGTCTATCAAACATTTATAGAAGAGCTAACACCTACCCTTCTCAAACTCTTCTAAAATATAGCAGAGGGAGGAACACTCCCAAATTCCTTCTACAAGGCCACCATCACCCTAATACCAAAACCAGACAAAGATGTCACAAAGAAAGAAAACTACAGGCCAATATCACTGATGAACATAGATGCAAAAATCCTCCACAAAATACTAGCAAACAGAATCCAACAGCACATTAAAAGGATCATATATTGTGATCAAGTAGGGTTTATCGCAGAAATGCAAGGATTCTTCAATATATGCAAATCTATCAATGTGATAAACCATATTAACAAATTGAAGGAGAAAAAACATATGATCATCTCAATAGATGCAGAGAAATCTTTTGACAAAATCCAACACCGATTTATGATAAAAACCCTGCAGAAAGGAGGCATAGATGGAAATTTCCTCAGCATAATAAAGGCCATATATGACAAACCCACAGCCAACATCGTCCTCAATGGTGAAAAACTGAAACCATTTCCCCTGAGATCAGGAACAAGACAAGGTTGCCCACTCTCACCACTATTATTCAACATAGTTTTGGAAGTGTCAGCCACAGCAATCAGAGAAGAAAAGGAAATAAAAGGAATCTAAATTGGAAAAGAAGAAGTAAAGCTGTCACTGTTTGCAGATGACATGATACTATACATAGAGAATCCTAAAGATGCTACCAGAAAAGTACTAGAGCTAACAATGAATTTGGTAAAGTAGCAGGATACAAAATTAATGCACAGAAATCTCTTCCATTCCTATACACTAATGATGAAAAATCTGAAAGTGAAATTAAGAAAACTTTACCATTGCAACAAAAAGAATAAAATATCTAGGAATAAACCTACATAAGGAGACAAAAGACCTGTATGCAGAAAATTATAAGACACTGATGAAAGAAATTAAAGATGATACAAATAGATAGAGAGATATACCATGTTCTTGGATTGGAAGATTCAACATTATGAAAATGACTCTACTACCCAAAGCAATCTACAGATTCAATGCAATTCCTATCAAACTACCACTGGTATTTTTCACAGAATTAGAACAAAAAATTTCACAATTTGCATGGAAACACAGAAGACCCCAAATAGCCAAAGCAATCTTGAGAAAGAAAAATGGAGCTGCAGGAATCAGGCTCCCTGACTTCAGACTATACTACAAAGTTATAGTAATCAAGACAGTATGGTACCAGCACCAAAACAAACATATAGGTCAATGGAATAGGATAGAAAGCCCAGAGACAAACCCACACACAGAAGGTGACCTTATCTTTGACAAAGGATGCAAGAATATACAGTGGAGAAAAGACAGCCTCTTCAATAAGTGGTGCTGGGAAAACTGGACAGCTACATGTAAAAGAATGAAATCAGAACACTCCCTAACACCATACACAAAAATAAACTCAAAATGGATTAAACACATAAATGTAAGGCCAGACACCATCAAACTCTTAGAGGAAAACAGGCAGAAAACTCTATGACATAAATCAGAGCAAGTTCCTTTTTGACCCACATTTTAGAGAAATGGAAATAAAAACAAAAATAAACAAATGGAACCTAATGAAACTTAAAAGTTTTTGCACAGCAAAGGAAACCATAAACAAGACCAAAAGACAACACTCAGAATGAGAGAAAATATTTCCAAATGAAGCAACTGACAATGGATTAATCTCCAAAACATATAAGCAGCTCATGCAGCTCAATATCAAAAAATAAATAAAATAAACAACTCAATCCAAATATGGGCAGAAGACCTAAATAGACATTTCTCCAAAGATATACAGATTGCCAACAAACACATTAAAGAATGCTCAACATCATTAATCATTAGAGAAATGCAAATCAAAACTACAATGAGATATCATCTCACACCAGTCAGAATGGCCATCATCAAAAAATCTACAAAAATAAATGCTGGAAATGGTGTGGAGAAAAGGAAACCCTCTTGTACTGTTGGTGGGAACATAAATTGATACAGCCACTATGGAGAACAGTATGAAGGTTCCTCAAAAAACTAAAAATAGGACTACCATATGACCCAGCAATCCCACTACTGGGCATATATCCTGAGAAAACTATAATTCAAAAAGAGTCATGCACCAAAATGTTCATTGCAGTTCTATTTACAATAGCCAAGACATGGAAGCAACCTAAGTGTCCATCAACAGATGAATGGATAAAGATGTGGCGCATATAAACAATGGAATATTACTCAGCCATAAAAGGGAACAAAATTGAGTTATTTGTAGTGAGGTGGATGGACCTAGAGACTGTCATACAGAGTGAAGTATGTCAGAAAGAGAAAAACAAATACCATATGCTAACACATATATATGGAATCTAAGAATAAAAGCAAATCGTCAGAAGAACCTAAGGGCAAGATGGAAATAAAGATACACACCTACTAGAGAATGGAGTTGAGGATATGGGGAGGGGGAAGTGTAAGCTGTGACAAAGTGAGAGAGTGGCATAGACATATATACACTACCAAAATAGATAGCTAGTAGGAAGCAGCTGCATAGCTCAGGGAGATCAGCTCAGTGCTTTGTGACCACCTAGAGGGGTGGGATAGGGAGGGTGCGAGAGAGGGAGATGCAAGAGGGAAGAGATATGGGGACATATGTATATGTATTACTGACTCACTTTGTTATAAAGCAGAAACTGACACACCATTGTAAAGCAATTATACTCTAATAAAGATCTTAAAAAAAAAAGAAAGAAAAGAAAACGTGGCTTAATTTAGAGGGAATGTTCAGTAAAGTATTATCTTCAAACTTTGAGTGTGTATATGTCTGTTGTAAAGGCAGGGGCAGGTTTAGTACTCACCCTTATAAAGTATAAGTCATTTCCTCCTGGTCCTTTGTCAGCTTTGAAGAGTTACTATTTGTTTATGATGTGAAGGTGGAATTTTCATTCCTTAAAGCAGAACTACTGAGATATGAATATCTAGAAAATTCCAGTAGCTGGTTTCAAATATTACCACTCACCTTAGTTGTATTGTCCTTCTTCTAAAATTTAATGAACAATTCATAAGACCAAAAACAAACAAAAATCCCAAACAAACAAAAAAAAACATTAGTTTTCTAAGGAACTTATAGGTGAGTGGTAAGATTGCCATAAATATGTTTTATATATCCCTGGTAATCACATATAACAGTGTATAGAAACTTTTAATAAAGATTTACGTCTAAGGAAAAAAATGTTTTTGAAGAGGGGGAAAGAGAAAAAAAAATGGTGAGGTGGGGCTGTTTTTAATGACCAGTTATCATAACCAGAGATATGTAAAGTCAATTCCTGAAAAGGAAAGAGATAACCATTTTTGTCTCTTGATAACAAAAGGGATTAGGAAAAAGGATACATACAGAGTCTATGTTCAAAACACATTTAATGTTATACAATTTTATATTAGAAAAATAATTATTATTCTTAAAAACTATATAAAATCAAGAGGGACAAAATTCTGCCTGGTGGAGCATGTGTAATAAAAACTGGAGGAAGAGTACTCAAGGCCAGCTTATGAAAAACGTGAACAGATATGGCTGGACTGGGGGAGATTAAATGGGAAACAGGTCAGCCTAGAAAATTAAATGGATAAAAAACAATTCAGATAATTTGATGTTAGAAATAGGTTTCTCTAAGGGGAATTCCAGGTAGCTATATCTGATTTTCTACGTAGTTGAATAGGTCCAGTTTGCTATCTTGGTGCATTAAAGAAGAGTCTCCTCATTAGTAAGACTAAGTAAGACTCTGAACCTTGGCTTTATTAGAGAGTTTAAACACTAGATTTCATGTCAGGAGAATATTGAACTTGGGAATCTTGAGGTTTTCTGCAAACTCTAGAATAATACAAATACTTTAAAAAAGACAAGTTAATGTCATCTATCAGGACCTTTTGAAAACAGGTAACTTTCAAACATGTTAAAGCTATTATTGAAAGCAATTATACATTTCAAATTAAAGTGCACAAATATACCACAGTGAGAGACTTGTCTAACACCTGGAATTTTAACATATGTAATAAACTTATGAAATTTTTCTCTAAGATTTAGTATTTCTGATAATGCTTATTATATCTGTTACTTCTTATAGATAGAACAAACACATTATATGTACTTGAGAATCTCAGATAATAGTAAATATTATTATTTTAGATATAATTAATAACTAGTCAGTATCTCAAAAAATCTCATTACTTAAGGGTAAAGATCTCTGCAACGTTAAGTTACTCTGAAAAATAATGAGCATTTAAAATAATAATTTAGTGCATAAAAAGTATAAGAAAGATGCACATTTTCAAAACACTTGTACTAGGAAATGATATATACAAAAAACAAAAAATGTAATGCTACATGATTTGAAACAGGGCTTGATAATTTTTTAATTTCTTAGACCAAATGTATTCTGTTAGCATCACATATTTTTTAATGTCTCTTTTAATCAATTATACCTTTTAAAAAGTGTATTGTAAATAGATTAAGTTAAACTAAGTCATTTAATAATACTATTTTAGATGGGTTTTTATCATATGGTGCCCATAATTGGTTTACTTCATTAATAGAAAGCAATTATTTTCAATCCTGTTTTGGCAGATGAAATTCTGAAATCTGCTTACAGCCAATGGATTACAGTGTTTTGAGTTAAAGTAGATGCAGAAATAAGTTAACATTGCAACATGATTTACTTATTTTGTAGGAGGGTACAAAGCTTAAATGTGCTCCATTCAGTGTCAGTTGCACATCCACCTTGGAAACTAAGTGTTCTACCAGGAGAGCTGGCATTCACATTCACAAAAGAGACACACCTTTTGCTTTGCTTCACTGCACTTACTTTGAAAATGTACACCAGAAGAGGTTCAGCAATTCCACTCAGTACGAGGCTATGTGTGCTTCAATAAACCAAATACTTGGTGGGGACTGTAATTTGGATATGTTAACCTTGAGAACTAACAAGTCATGGAGGCCTTGAAAAAATGTCTGAAAATAAAAGACGAGAAGCAAATATAATTTTCTGTTTTATTTTAAGCTCTGAGGTCCATATCCATCAAATATTAAAACAGCATTACTTGAAGATGTTCACATGAAAAAAGAAGACTAGTGTTCTTTCTTGCCAGTCTGTTATATAACAGTCACATGTTCACAGCATATCAAGTCCATTTTAATATTAGTCCTAAATTAATATTAGTCCTAAACTTCTCCTCTACTTAAACAAGATAAAAATAATGAAATAAATTTCCGTCTTCCATATTTTTCTGTAGCCTTGTAAAGTTCATTAGGAGGTCACTATATCATAATCTGTGGAAAAGATGAAGTTGATAAACACATACAATTTAATAGTGATCCAATCTGGTCTAATGACTGGAGCTGGGGGATACTTGGCTCAGGAAAGTCATTGTGCCCTGAGTTTTATTGGCAATGGCCAGTTAGGAAGGTAGGATGATGACATTTTCAGGCACTATTAGGTGGTGAGCACTTAATGCTAAATATAAATACATTATCTTCTTTTCCAAGGTGGAGTTAGATATTGCGTTAGTGGAAAAGTTCTCAGGATGCAGAAATCATAACAATATTTGTCTGATTTTTCAGATATTGATTGTTGGAGCTCTTGGAATACAGCTGGCCCAGGGTAAAAAGAAAGAGTTTCCTCATGAACAAGTAACCCAAAACTCTTAAAATGCCAGAGGAGCAGACCTGATACCAAGTTGCTAAGAGTGAGAAAGCAGGCTGGAGAAGGAAAGCCAAAGGCATCTAGACCATCGAGAACTGAGAAGGGACTATCTTAGTCCCATCATCAGAACATGGTACTCTGTAATTCTCCTTGAAAGCCCATCATGCATGCAGTTAGTTGATAATAAATATCTTCCTCAATAAACAGTTAACTAAATGAATTTTAGGAATATTAGAATCCATCTTGTTCACTGCAATTTTTTGATGTTTTAAGGACTATTTGACATATAGTAGTATTTAATATTTATTGATTTATAAACTGGTCAAGAAGCTTCTTCCCAGTAAAGTTGGGGCTCAAGAAAATTGGGCAGTGATTCAACTCCCAAGGACTGCCCAGAAAAAAATAGGACAAAGACATTTGGATTGAATACAAAAGTGAAGTTGTTGAACCCAAATTATCCTTTTTCTTGGTACTGCCTCTCTGATGCAACATATTCTTAGTTTTGTTAGGCTCATAAAAAAGTAAGCAATTTTGAAACCCTGAAGATCATCTCTAAGCAGATATTTTTAGGGTTGCCATAGCAGGCAATACAGCAGGCTGACTGGCTTAGATTATATTCTTTATACTCTCTTTAAAATAAATTTAAAAAAGAAACTTCAATGAATGAAAACAAAATAGTTTCTCTGTGCAATACACAGTGTCATTTAATTACAGTTTTACTCTGCATCTTCATTTGTGTTTTAAGCAACTGAATAGATAGACAAAATCCCAAAGTCATTTTCAATGTAATTAATTTTTATCACAGATTCCAGTTACTGATTCAACAATTATTTATCGGGTATCCAAAATGTACCAGACACTATTCAAGGCCATTAAGTTACAGCATTGAACAGGACTAATTTCCTCCTTTATGAATCTTAAATTCTATTGGGATAACTCAATAAGCAAATATCTATGGTGTGTGTGTGTGTGTGTGTGTGTGTGTGTGTGTGAGTGAGTGTGTGTGTGTGTGTGTGTGTGTGTAGTGTGATAATGCTGAATAAAAAATTAAAGCTGAAAATAAAGGGACTGCTCATGATTGGGGATGCAGGAGGTACTTTAAATAGAGCAGTCAAGAAATTCCTCTTTAAGGAGATGATACCTGACCAGTGATTCAGATGATAAGAAAATCATGAGAGGATCCAGGAAAGAGCATTTCATGTGGGTCAGTATAAAGGCCTTGAGATGGAAATGAGGTTGGCCCATTCAAGAAGCATCAGCAATGTCTATGTTTTTGGAGTAGGTGACAGAGTGAGTGAAGTAGAATTAGAAATCATTGAATGTATGGCTTATACAATCAATGCTAAAGATTTCTATTATCCATAATGTGATGGGAAGTCTTTGAGGTTTTTGGTTTGATGATGAGTAGCAGATGTAGAGTCTTGATGAAGTATATCATCATATTTTCTTTCTTTTTCCTCCTTTAACATTTCTTTAACTACTTTGTGGAAAATATACTATTGGGTTATAAATGAAATAGGAAGACCAATTAGAAAACTAATATTTTAACCCAGGCAAGAGACACTTATTGCTTGGGCTAGGATCCTAACAGTGTATGGTAAAAAGAAGATTTAATTTTGATGTATTTCGATGATAAAGCTCACAGAACTTTCTGATTGACTGGATAAGAGGAATTGAGGAAAGTGAAAAATCAAAGAAAATGCTTAAAGTTTTTGGATGAGAAACTGAATGTGTGGTTTTTATTAGGATAGGGAACTGCTAAGAGGATCAGACTTGGGCATGAAAAAGGGGAATAATCAAAGATTCTGCTTATATATAATGTGAAATATTTTCAGATATATAGTTCAGGGATGATGATAAAGGTTCGGGAGTTGGCATAAAATTATACTGTATTCAAAGCCATAGAAGTGAATGGGATTGCTTTGGCATGCATTGATAAGTAGAGAGGAAGACAGAGCCTTGGAAATGACAGTATTTCAAGTGAGAAAAAAAAGGAGACGATACAGAAAAGAATAATTTGCTATCATCAGTGAAGTAGGAGGAAAACAAAAGGAGTTGGGGTCTTAGAAGTCAAGTGAATGGGGATTGACTGGTCAAGAACAAAACAGTGAATATTTGTATCCATTTCTACTGAGCATTTAAACATAATGAAGAATAAAATTAATCATTGGATTTTACACAACATGGATCTGTTGATAACCTTATCAAGAGCAGCTTTAGTGGTGTGGTGGTGACAAAATCCCGTGATAATACACTAATTAGGGAATTAAGTGGGGAACAAGCAGTGAACATAAGCCAATCACTCAAGGAACTCTGTTTCAAAAGGCTACTGAGCAATGTGAAGGAAACTGGAGATAGAGGAGTTTTTAATAATAGAACCCCTCAGTTTTCTTTTTCTCCTTTTGGAAATAATCTAACATAAAAGGGAAAATTGGTGGCAGAGGGGAGAGAAGAAATAATCTCAGGAGCAAATTCTGTGAGTACAAGAGAATAAGCTGGAACACAGATTGAGAGGTTAACTTTCCATGGGAACAGGAATGGTTTATACTTTGCAAGAAAAAAAAAATGTAAAGAATAAGGCCATAGGTGGGTAACAGATTTAGTGATAGACATGTGAGTTCATTCTCTTTTCACTGGTATTTTCTCATTGAGATAAGATGGTTTAATCATTTTGACCACCAGATATGAGTGAGGAGTAGAAAAGTGTTTTAGAGCTATGAAAATATCTGCAAGAGAGATATTTTATTGATTTTAATATGGGCCATGAGATCTAAGCTAATAAGTAAAAGAGGTAAAAATGTGGACAAAGACAACAGACAGTGAATAAGTGTTGGGGACAATAAATTAGAGCTCCTGTGTGGTTAAAGAATTATGACAGTGGAGTCCATAGAGAAAATGAGCTAGTAAAATATACGAAATGGGAGCAAGAATGTAGGATGCTTGAATTTGGGCATTTAGAAGTGGGGCCATTATTGATAATGACAAATTCTAATGTATGACTATAGGATTGGATATCTGAAGTGAGATAGAGTTAAAAATGATTGGTGAAATGGTCAAAAAAACTGAAGCCAGAATTAAATGGATCACCTCTGTGATTCTTGAAATTACCAAGAATGCTGACAGGAGTCCTCTAGAGAGAAAGATAGTGAACCAGTTGTCAAACATTCAACAAATAAGGGGAGTAATGATGAGATAGTATGTGACTGTACAAGGAAGCCTGGTGGGTGGTATAGTGTGGTGGCATGCACTTTGACACTGTGGTGATTGACAGGTAGTGAGGAAATTTATTGAGAGCTGAAAATCAAGGAGGGCACCTTTGGGCTTCATGATACATGGGGCATGGGAGCAAAGTTGCCTCCACATGAGAGCAGGGAAAAGGAGTCTTCAGAGACTGCCAAATTGCAATAACAGATGAAAAATGAAGGGAACCTTCAAACATGACACTGAGGCTATATGAACTTCATTGTTCATAGAAAATGAACTCTAGATGGCATAGTAGAAAACTCACTTTTATAGACTTGGAATATTCAAATAATAAAAAGTACAATTATAATTTTGAGAATGTTAGCCACTAATAGGTTTTGGGTGCTTACTATGCACCAGGCACCATGACAGGTGCTGTGGATATGCCATCTAAATGTATCCTCACAAAATTCTATTGATTGGTCGTATTATCCATATTTTGTGGATGTACAAAATTAAGCAACCTGCCTAAAAAGCTCAGCCAGGATTCGAATTTCTATCTCTGATTCAAGTGTCTAGATTTCTAAAAATTGCCTTGTTTTCATTACAGCAGTCATTCCTTAGCCAGCCATCTCTTTCATTTTTAAAAAAATGTTTATTTATTTGGCTGCATTGGGTCTTACTTGTGTCACGTGGGATCTTTCAGTGTGGCGCAGGCTCTGTAGTTGCGGCGTGTGGGCCTAGTTGCCCCACGGCATGTGGGATCTTAGTTCCCTGACCGGGGATTGAACCCACGTCCCCCGCACCAGAAGGCAGACTCCCAATCACTGGACCACCAGGGAAGTTCCCAACCATCTATTTCTTGATGTTGACATAAAGGCCAGTCTGTCTATAGAATGCTATTGCAGTTAACTATAAATTTAAGAGTTAGATTGGCTCTATTAAAATATGTTAGTATCATTATTAAAAATATCTGAATATTTTGATCAATTTCAAACAAAAGTTTATAAAATGACTTTAGTAATTTAATTTAGTAATTTATCATTTATTAATTTATTCATAGAACAAGTACTTATTAAGTCCTCATATTATATGTTAGACACTATGCTAGGCACAGAGGAGAGTAAGACTGATACAATTCCTTGCATCTTAAAATGTAGAGCCCAGTGGGGAAAATAGATGCTAAATGGATAGTTACATGTATTTAAATTTAAAGTATAGTTGTGAGAAATACAGGTGCCAACAAGAATATATAATAGAGGGATGCAGCTATCCTAAGATAACTTCCTCCACAAAGTTATATGTCACATGTAGTTACTCTCAATGGTGTCTTTGTTAAAAGGAAGATGGAATCTATTACCAATCTCACTGATTCCTGGTTAGGTCAGATTTACGCAGAACCTAAGCAAAGCAAGGGGGTTGAGCGATTATATAAGTGATACAGATTTCAAAACTGCTATAGATTTCCAATCTTGATCCTACAGGCCAAGAAACCCAACCCTCTAAGCTTTTGGAGCAGCTCAAACAATACAGGAAATAATACCCAGGACTTCTGGCCCCTAATCCAGTTTGTATCTTCTAGACCACAGACAATTTCAGGATTAATTTTATGATCCAACAAGTCTAAATAAATCCTTGCATTATGCTCATTGCTCTGTTTTCTAAGTTAAAGGGAAAACCACTCTTCCATTTACCATGGACAACAAAGCATTATCATAAAACAGCCACATTCTCTATTCCTAGCTGAATCTCTCAGAAGGATCAAGGAATACCAGAAAACAGCTATCAAAAGCCTGCAAAAGACAAGCAGATATTCTAGCTCAAGAAGGGTTTTGTACTGAAACTATATTGACTCATCTTTAGCAATGGTGCTTAATTTAAAATGCCTTTATAAGCTATCAGCTGTTAAAATTTTCTGCTCAAAGTTTGATAATTGCAGAATTATGGAGAGACCAGATATCTTGACTAGTACTAGACTTCTTCCCAGCTTGTTCCCTGGACTCAGCTAGCCCATCAATTTTAGCTGCTATGGAAACCGGCTCAACTAAAGCCATCCCCTTGCCTTTTAGTCACAGCCCTTTGGCAAAAGAATAAAAAGGAGGCCAACCTTAAGAGTTATACCTTCTAATGTCTTAGCTGCCCCTTAATAAGTATGTATTCAGAGCACATCGACAATAGTGCGACTGACATTGTTACTAATATAGAACCAGTCAAAATACAAAGAATTTTAAATGGCTCACATTCTTTAAATGATTTTGGAATCGTTTCTTCTTCTAAACCAGAGTCTCCTGCTGCTCCTGTTGGTAGTGAGATCTCTAAAGTGCCAGACAATGGTGACCGTGATGAATGGTCTTCATAGTCAAAGGTGCCCTGAGTGAAAAGCAAAAGAATAAAAAGCCAGTCTCACTTGTGTGACGCCAGTCATGGAGACAATAAACGTCTGTGCATGTACTTTTAAAGTCGGATCTTTTAAGCTGATTGTTAAGCAGTTAACTGTTAATACTTTGAAATGTTTCATTCTTTGTTAGTAGTGAGTTTATGTCGAAAACTTTCCATGCGACTGTAAACCCAAAGCTGCCTTCAATTGAGCTTAAATAATTTAATTATTGTTTTTCAGTATGGAAGGCTTGAATTTTCTAAAAGATTGAGAAAAACAGATATTTCCAATAATTAGAGATAGGATTATTCACTATAATTGACATTAATGTGTAACTTACATATGATAACGTTCCTAGTTCTTAATAAATCCCAATAAGTAAAAGTAACAATGAGAATGATTATCCCACAAGTCCAGAAATAAAAATACTTTTTTTTTTTGGTTATGATTTTAGGAGTCATTATATTTTGCTTTAAATGACTGGTTAGAGTTTCTTCAAGTCAAGTTTGAAAGATATACAGGCTAATTAGCAAAAAGTTCAAAAAAGTTATTTTATTGGTGACCTAAATATGTTGTTCTACTAAATACCAAAGGAAGAAAATCTATATTAAGTTGTACATTTTTTTTTTTAAATACTGTTAAGCTAGCAACTCTCCCCCTCCCAAATCCCACTATAGTATAAAATTGCATCAAAAGTATTATGGTATTACACCACTACCTACATCAATAAAATGCCAGTTTGACATATTATAAAGAAAAATCAGTTATACTTCAATAAGGCCAACTCTCTAGAAAGAAAAAGAAGTGAGAGGTATATAGTATGCCTCATCCACAACAAGTCGAGACCACAGAAACATATAATTCTGCTATGCCCTAGCAGTCTTTATTTCAAAAGGAATGGTTTCCAGCACAAGAATACATGTTTCCTTAGATGCTGCATTTCAATAGTGTACTGAGACAGACAGGTAACTCTGAGGGAAAATACTCAAATTAGAATGAGACCATGGTCTTCCATACCATTTTATTCTCCTGTTCCAATCTAGTCTACAGACACATCTGGAATCTAACTTATATTTCAATATTCATAATAAGCTTTCACTTGGTTAATAAAAATAGCCTTCTTTAGGAAGCCCCCATGACTGCCAACATTTGATCATTAATAAACTAAAATGTGGGCTCTTTCCATCTTGATTTATAGCACCTGAAGTGCAAGCAAAATGCCAACTTCAAATTTACTATTCATTGAAGCCCTGGAAGAATGAAGAGATATAAATAATCAGACAACTACAGATAGACAGTTAATCTGCTTCTGGCTTTCTCTCTGTCTACTAAAGTTTCATTAGGGAATCCAGGATATCACGGAGGCATATCTCTGACCTTTGAAGTTGACATGAAGGGGATAGCCATTCACTTCTAGAAGTCTAAGAAGAATATTAGAATGCACGGGCTATTTCTCTGATCCAAGAGAAAATGTGTTATTTATTTTTGGTATATTTGGTTTTGGGGCTTGGGACCCATCTTCTTCCTGAATAGGTAATGACATTCTCCTGACATCACATTTGATCCTTTCTGGTTGCAGATACTTTCCCCAGATATCTTATATTCTGTAGCCCCATAGTTTTTCCATAACCTTCACTGTTATCTTTGAGATATAAAAACACATCAGGCCTCATCGTTGATCTTACCGATCCTTCCTCTACCTCTATTCATATCAGGGTTCAGAAAAGAAACTTTATTGATTGAGAGATTAAAAACTTTCTTCATGGAAAACTTAACATTTAAGACAGGCTTGGGTAAATGGCTGGTATTTCTTTGACAGAGTTGTGAAGGGTGTTCCAGGTGAAGGAGTGCATATGAACAATGGCACTTGAGATAAATTAGTTGAGTTGAACATTGGAACATTGTGGGCTAACAAATTGAAGAGTGAGTCTGAGACTTTACCATGGAAGGCCTTGAAAAACAGGAGAAGTTATTTATTCTTAATTCAGCGTGCAGGGGTTTGAAGGTATTGAGATATTGACCAATAACAATACAATCTAAACTTTGTTGTGCAAAGATTAATCTAACTGTAGTGTAGGGAAGACTAAAAATGGGAGAGGACAAGGGAATCTATTTAGGCAAAAGATAATGAAAGCTGACTACTATTTGAACATAATAAATGGAACAATTCCTACACTCTCCTCCAGTTCTTTGCTAAGGTCGCTCTCTCTGTCTTGACTGCTTATTTTCTATTCCCCAAATTCAGCTACTGAAGGAATAATTCCACACTTCAAAGCACAATTCAAATCTCAATTTTTATGAAGAATCTCTGAGATCTCCAGGGGAATTCCCTAATGCCTTCATGTTTTGTAACTATAATAAGTTACGTGGCTCATGGTAGGTGGCCAAACAATGTGAGTTAAATGACTGAATGCAATAACACAAAAAAATTTGTCTTGTGTTAAAGTTATTTTTGTATCAGTTTGTTTTACTTATATAATCAGGAGAACAGTGTCGTCTTTAAATCTTTTCATCCTTATAAGGAGATTTGTGTGTAGTAGGTAGTGAATAACTGTTGAATTAAATTGATCCCTCAAATTTTCTGAAGATGTTCAAATCTAATAAATCTGTATGTGAGCATTAATAATATCATAAGATAGTTGAATTCAACATTATATATTATCATGTAGGGTTGTATTTAGGCAATATGATATTGAATAAATATTTTTAGAATAAACCATTTTTTCTGGATGTAAGTTAAATAAAATGTAAGTTTTCATTAGAGCATCACAAAAGTCATCAAGATAATTGGAAACCATGTCAAGAAGGAAAGCTAATACTTCAACTCTAGTTATGAGTATATGCTAGTTTTCAACCAACAGCTTCTCAATCTAGTTTTCTTTCCATGTTTTATGATGCTGGAGATGGACCCTGCCAACCTCATCCTTTGCTAGCAACACAATGATAGTAAATGGGGCTGGCAGGACACCTCAAGGCAGCTCTGAAGCAAGTCTCACCATCATCCTAGCAACAGCTTGCCAGTGAGTCTCAGCAGCACCACAGCAGGCAGCTCTCCAATTAGCTTCCTAACTTCACAGCACACAGCTTCTAAGAGACTTTCAAGGCCACTCCATTAGACAAATTCCTGGGGAGTTTTACTGGCATCCCCAGAGTGGTTTCCTGTGGCACCTCAGTGAATTTTGTACTCCAAAGGGACCTCAGCCACATCTCTCAGGTGAGATCTGAATCCCAACTTCAAGCTAGAAGGTGGGAGGAACCCACCTCCAAGTCTGTTTTTGCCTTGTGTTCTTTCCTCAGCTCTGGAGATAGTGTTCTCCAACTCTGCTGTACCTGTATTTTGGGAGGTTCTCTTTATACCCTTTATAGTAGTTAATCTCCTTTTACAAATTTAATGCATCTTAATATTAAAATTTTCTCTGTTCATATTACAGGTGTGGTTTTTGTCTACTGAATAACCTTGACTAAAATAGTCTGAAAGGGAAGTTTCTAGAAGCAGTCAACCATTACAAGAAGAACCAGATGCTTATATTCAAATATTGGCTAGGTCACACAAGGGACCTATCTGTTTCAAATTGAAGAGTTGGAATCCTTGCTATACCTATAGCCCTTCCAAGGAATTCCTTATAAATAGTTCCACATGCTTTTACTATATGTCCCCTTCACCCTGAACACAAATGAATGAGTGACTTCTGCAGAGACAGCAATCCTATCTGTTTCAAATTGAAGAGTTGGAATCCTTGCTATACCTATAGCCCTTCCAAGGAATTCCTTATAAATAGTTCCACATGCTTTTACTATATGTCCCCTTCACCCTGAACACAAATGAATGAGTGACTTCTGCAGAGACAGCAATCTTTTTTTTTTTTTTAAACATCTTTATTGGGGTATAATTGCTTTACAATGGTGTTAGTTTCTGCTTTATAACAGAGTGAATCATTTATACATATACATATGTTCCCATATCTCTTCCCTCTTTGTCTCCCTCCCTCCCACCCTCCCTATCCCACCCCTCCAGACAGCCACAAAGAACCGAGCCGGTTTCCCTGTGCCATGCGGCTGCTTCCCACTGGCTATCTACCTTACGTTTGTTAGTATATATATGTCCATGTCTCTCTCTCGCCCTAACACACCTCACCCTTCCCCCTCCCCATATCCTCAAGTCTGTTCTCCAGTAGGTCTCTGTCTTTATTCCTGTTTTACCCCTAGGTTCTTCATAACATTTTTTTTTTCTTAAATTCCATATATATGTGTTAGCATACGGTATTTGTCCTTCTCTTTCTGACTTACTTCACTCTGTATGACAGACTCTAGATCTATCCACCTCATTACAAATAGCTCAATTTCGTTTCTTTTTATGGCTGAGTAATATTCCATTGTATATATGTGCCACATCTTCTTTATCCATTCATCCGACGACGGGCACTTAGGTTGTTTCCATCTCCGGGCTATTGTAAATAGAGCTGCAATGAACATTTTGGTACATGACTCTTTCTGAATTCTGGTTTCCTCAGGGTATATACCTAGTAGTGGGATTGCTGGGTCATATGGTAGTTCTATTTGTAGTTTTTTAAGGAACCTCCATACTGTTCTCCATAGTGGCTGAACCAATTCACATTCCCACCAGCAGTGCAAGAGTGTTCCCTTTTCTCCACACCCTCTCCAGCATTTATTGTTTCTAGATTTTTTGATGATGGCCATTCTGACTGGTGTGAGATGATATCTCATTGTAGTTTTGATTTGCATTTCTCTAATGATTAATGATGTTGAGCATTCTTTCATGTGTTTGTTGGCAGTCTGTATATCTTCTTTGGAGAAATGTCTATTTAGGTCTTCTGCCCATTTTTGGATTGGGTTGTTTATTTTTTTGTTATTGAGCTGCATGAGCTGCCTGTAAATTTTAGAGATTAATCCTTTGTCAGTTGATTCATTTGCAAATATTTTCTCCCATTCTGAGGGCTGTCTTTTGGTCTTGTTTATGGTTTCCTTTGCTGTGCAAAAGCTTTGAAGTTTCATTAGGTCCCATTTGTTTATTTTTGTTTTTATCTCCATTACTCTAGGAGATGGGTCAAGAAGGATCTTGCTGTGATTTATGTCATAGAGTGTTCTGCCTATGTTTTCCTCTAAGAGTTTGATAGTTTCTGGCCTTACATTTAGGTCTTTAATCCATTTTGAGCTTATTTTTGTGTATGGTGTTAGGGAGTGATCTAATCTCATACTTTTACATGTACCTGTCCAGTTTTCCCAGCACCACTTATTGAAGAGGCTGTCCTTTCTCCACTGTATATTCCTGCCACCTTTATCAAAGATAAGGTGACCATATGTGCATGGGTTTATCTCTGGGCTTTCTATCCTATTCCATTGATCTATCTTTCTGTTTTTG
The DNA here is from genome assembly GCF_000442215.2 of Lipotes vexillifer. Lineage (NCBI taxonomy): Eukaryota > Metazoa > Chordata > Mammalia > Artiodactyla > Lipotidae > Lipotes > Lipotes vexillifer. The sequence continues at coordinate 3,397,784 of NW_006773895.1, read as the reverse complement.
TGCCAGTACCATACTGTCTTGATTACTGTAGCTTTGTAGTATAGTCTGAAGTCAGGCAGCCTGATTCCTCCAGCTCCATTTTTTGTTCTCAAGATTGCTTTGGCTATTCGGGGTCTTTTGTGTTTCCATACAAATTGTGAAATTTTTTGTTCTAGTTCTGTGAAAAATGCCAGTGGTAGTTTGATAGGGATTGCATTGAATCTATAGATTGCTTTGGGTAGTAGAGTCATTTTCACAATGTTGATTCTTCCAATCCAAGAACATGGTATATCTCTCCATCTGTTTGTATCATCTTTAATTTCTTTCATCAGTGTCTTATAATTTTCTGCATACAGGTCTTTTGTCTCCTTAGGTAGGTTTATTCCTAGATATTTTATTCTTTTTGTTGCAATGGTAAATGGGAGTGTTTTCTTGATTTCACTTTCAGATTTTTCATCATTAGTATATAGGAATGCCAGAGATTTCTGTGCATTAATTTTGTATCCTGCTACTTTACCAAATTCATTGATTAGCTCTAGTAGTTTTCTGGTAGCATCTTTAGGATTCTCTATGTATAGTATCATGTCATCTGCAAACAGTGACAGCTTTACTTCTTCTTTTCCGATTTGGATTCCTTTTATTTCCTTTTCTTCTCTGATTGCTGTGGCTAAAACTTCCAAAACTATGTTGAATAAGAGTGGTGAGAGTGGGCAACCTTGTCTTGTTCCTGACCTTAGTGGAAATGCTTTCAGTTTTTCGCCATTGAGGATGATGTTGGCTGTGGGCTTGTCATATACGGCCTTTATTATATTGAGGAAAGTTCCCTCTACACCTACTTTCTGCAGGGTTTTTATCATAAATGGGTGTTGAATTTTGTCAAAAGCTTTCTCTGCATCTATTGAGATGATCATATGGTTTTTCTCCTTCAATTTGTTAATATGGTTTATCACATTGATAGATTTGCGTATATTGAAGAATCCTTGCATTCCTGGAATAAACCCCACTTGATCATGGTGTATGATCCTTTTAATGTGCTGTTGGATTCTGTTTGCTAGTATTTTGTTGAAGATTTTTGCATCTATGTTCATCAGTGATATTGGCCTGTAGTTTTCTTTCTTTGTGACATCTTTGTCTGGTTTTGGTATCAGGGTGATGGTGGCCTTGTAGAAGGAATTTGGGAGTGTTCCTCCCTCTGCTATATTTTGGAAGAGTTTGAGAAGGATAGGTGTTAGCTCTTCTCTAAATGTTTGATAGAATTCGCCTGTGAAGCCATCTGGTCCTGGACTTTTGTTTGTTGCAAGAGTCAGCAATCTTATAGGCATCCAGGGACTTTTGAGACATCCTGGGAATATGATATATGCTCAAAGTAGATAGTGACCAAATCAATCAATTGATCAGTCAATCAATTTCTTTCTGACAGAATATTGTGTCATTGTTAATAGGTAGAATCTAAAATAGGACCTAAACAGGAGCCATGAGATACTAGGAAGCATATATAAGTAGAAAACTCAGGGCAAAAAGCATCTATTACTTCCTCTCATAGAAGCCTATACTTTTCTTACATAACAATCTTAATTGTGGAATTATACTTAGGTACTTTTCTTCCCACCAGACTCTGAGCTTCACAAGGGTAGGGATTGTGTATGTCTTGCTTTCATAAATCCCCAGTATCTAGCATAAGAATGAGTACTCAATAAATATCTGGTGAATGAGTGAATAATTGAATGCCAATAGACTGCAGTTCTACCAAGGATCATAGAAAGTTTTTCTTGAAACACATAATGACAACAGTATAGGGACTAATAGCTGAGAGTAGTGTAGGTATTATCAACAAAGTAACTTTGTTGAGTCTTGCATAGTATCCTGAGTACCAGTTTTAGTTCCAGAAATGGATTTCAGTCACCTAGTTGATTTTCTGTGAGGCAGGATAGTATGGGTGATTCATGACATTGTTACTTCCCCAAGTATTTTTGCAATTTATTGGAGACTAATTTAGCTTTTGGCATTTGTTATTTGCAATCAAAAAGAGATTGTCAAATGCTCAAATTTGTAGTCTTGATTTCATGTATTGTTCCTCAGTTGTTGTGCTTATACTATTACTCAAGTCTCCTCAGTGGACACACATTGTATAATAATAGTAATACAGGAATCAGACATTTAAGTGGTAAAGAGAAAACCAAATGCTCAAATTTGTAGTCTTGATTTCATGTATTGTTCCTCAGTTGTTGTGCTTATACTATTACTCAAGTCTCCTCAGTGGACACACATTGTATAATAATAGTAATACAGGAATCAGACATTTAAGTGGTAAAGAGAAAACGATGCACATTCTTGGACTTTGACTCTCCCTTAGCTCTGTGCATCTACTATATACAAATTATATATATATATATAAAATTTCATTGCATAATGAAATTTTATGCAATGAGAATATTTTTCTGTCATCCAAATATTTTAAAGATATGAATATTTTCAGCAGTTTTACTTTTATTCCTTTACATATTTACAGACTCAAATTTGATAACTTTTTTTTTTTTTTTTTTGCACCTTGAAGTTTCACATGTAGGGGACTTACTGTACTTAAAAAGAAATAAAAGAAAATCCATTATAGTTTTCTTTTAATTTTTTTTTTGGGGGGGTCTAGTTGTTTTACAGTGTTGTGTCAGTTTCTACTGTACAGTGGAGTTCCCTGTGCTATACAGCAT
>NW_006773895.1:3384963-3391505 GCF_000442215.2 Lipotes vexillifer | reverse complement strand
GGAAAGAGTCTGTGAGTGTGCTCAGGTACAGTATTCTTGAAGTTGTCTATCTATAATCCTTGTATACACCCCTTCTGCATTCTCTTCAGCCCTTCAAACTCTGCTTCCTTTTCTCAATACTTTCTGAAATTTCTCTCTCAAATTTCAACAATATCTCCCTAACAATTTTCTCAATGTACTGCATTTAATCTTCATTTTATTCAGTTTTCTGCTGAATTACATGCTTACATGCTTCTCATCATCTTTCTCTCTTTCTTTGGATCTGATAGAAAATATCCATCTGCCATTCCTCTTAGGATTCACGATCACTTTCTTCAAATCCTGTTTTTCTAAGTGTTAAGTGCTGATCAAGGAATTCTCTTTTCCTTGTCTTCTTGTTCCCATGATCATAGTCTTTAACTTCAGGAGCCAGGCAGCAAACAAAAATGAGTGAAATAAACCTCATAGAGAAAAATATAAAGTAGAGGGCACTGGGACAAACTGCAAGGCACACAACTTATCTAAAAGAAACCAAATGCCAAGTTCTTAAACACTAAGAAAATATAGTGAAATTTATCCATGGATCACCAGGGCACGAGGTAGATCACTGTGAGTCAGTATTTTCCACTAGCTCTCTCTCCCTTAACCCAAATTAAGCAATCACCTATATGCAGCTAATTTGAAGATAAATATCACTAGCTCAGACCTTTCTCACATTATCCAGGAACAAATGAACTATAAACTGGAGAAAATATGAATATTTTCTTTTATCACAAAGACACTGTACTTTCAGAGCCATTTCCAACTATCAAATTAAATCTATACCATTGATATCCTAGGAGCACTAACTCAGCACATTAAAATCTTGAATATATTACCTTTCTTGGCTGAGTACTTTTTCTTCTAATGTCTCCTGCCTCGGTAGTAATTTTCCCAGGATAGAAACTCTGGAATCAACTTTAAATCCTGCTCTTCCTGTACTTTTCCTTTATTAATAGTTAACTGTCTTTTGAACTAAGTATGTGATTATTCCAGAGAGGCCTTCCTCGGGAAATTAGAAATTGGATAAATAAGATTGGCTTCTGAGACACATGTTGGACCAAATCAGAGAGAGGCACAGTTATCCTAAAGAGACAGAACAGCTCCCAGATCTGGAATATTTCCTAGTAACCTACTATCATTTTTGTGCCATTTGAATGACATCCAATTGAGGAAGTCTTAACTGGCCTGTTTTGTATGTTGCCAGAGGAGCACCATGAAGATATGGGCAGTTCATTATGATTGAGTCTGCTGCTTTATTTGATAGAGTTCTGAAGGAAATTTATTAAATCATCCCCTTCTATTAAGGTAGTTGCTTTGTGAACTTGGAAATGTGAGGTTCTTGAACCTTCAAGTCATAAGGCTATACCAGAGTTAATATCAAATAAATGGTACACTATGAAATCACTTCAGAAATTGGCACACACACATCCCTTTGATTGCTAAGATTTTTAAGCTTGTCTACTTTTCCAGCTTCTACAGATCCTACCTCTTTCTTCACTCCTTTATATCCTTTTTCATTCTCACTGTCACACGTCAACCCTGACCTGACAATTTCTACCCTAGACCTTCTAGTAATCTTTCTGCCTTTCAGTCTTTAACTTATCCTCTTCTGCCACACAGAGTTTTTAAAACAATAGATAATATCATCACTTATATCCTTCCAGATCAAGAGGTTTTCTTTTTCCTATTTTTCTTTTTTTTTTTGGCTGCGCTGTGAGGCATGCAGGATCTTTTTTCCCTGAATCCATGATCCCTACAGTGGAAACATCGAGTCTTAACTACCGGATGGCCAGGGAAGTACTTTTTTTTTTTTTTTTAATAGATCAATAGGTTTTCAAACAACCTTGACCCAGGGCAGAAGAGAGGGGTAGGTAGGTATTAAACAGTAGTGATCCATATTGAAAGCAAGACCACCATTCCCTCCTAGAGGAGCCCACTGACCAAAAGGCCATTAGGTTTCCTATTCTCCCAAGGCAGAGAACTACACTTTAGGTATAATCTCTGTTTAGGACAAATGAGTTTCTTTTTCCCTTTGAGCCAGAAAGACATGTAGCTCAGGTTGAGATGAACTTGAAATATTTGCTTTGTCTTCAATGATGTTCACTTTCTTAAGAGCAGCTTTCAAGGGTACTTATTTCAAGCAATACTACCTTGATCAAGTCTATAATATTAAAATCATATATTTGTTCCATAGGGCAAAGTAGGCATTATGCATCTTAGGCTTTAATAATTATGTAAAGGCACTAATTCAAATCAGATAAAAACTACCAAATAAGTTTATGGCATATTCTGCAAAATAAATTCCTTTTTATAGCCTTATGCACAGAAAGATGAGCATTTTGCAATTCAGTAAGCTCTGGCAGTGCATGTGACATCACCATGAAAGGGAACAGCGAAAGAATATAAGACAGTACATTTTAGTAAAGTTAGAGTTTACCAAATTTGACACACTGAGATTTTTAAAGAACTAAGATAAAAGACTAAGTTTGAGTGCTCAGTTAGAATCACAAATCTTATTATTATTAATAAAAGTGCAAAATGTGACCTCAACAAAATTTATTATGCACTGTACAAAATTTGCTTTGTAAAGTATGTCATTTTATTCAATGTTGTTTACTCTCTCCTATGTACATCCCCCAAAGGCAAAATTGAATGATGACTATATTCTCTGTGGTCAGAACATGCAAAGTAAACAATACTACCACTATAGAAGCTAAGCCATGGAGGTGTATGGGGGTACAGCTATAGATTAAATAAACAGATAACATTGCTCCTTTTATTTCTCTAAAGATTAGAATGGAATCATGCAAATTAAACTTTATAAGAATTAATGATACAGTCATAGTAGCTAAAATGTTATCTCTCACGAAACTGAATGCCTAAGAACCTCTGAATTGGGTTTTGAGTGTCCTGATGTCAAAGACAGATCTTTCTTTGAGACAGCTAAGTATACAGCATAAAACAGCTGCCTGGCTATCTTAGTACAACCCTGAGCCAGCATGATGAAGGGGCTAAGAAATTGTTGTGATGTATGAGAGTGCCTGCATCAAAAGCAAATTTGTCTGCAACCTCCCGGGCTCACTGAATATTAAGATAAGGCAACTGGGATTGGCACTTATTCCCCTCAGTTTCAGAGCTAGGACATGTGGAAATGATTGTAGGCCTAGACTATCACATTCCTTCTAAAAAAATGTTGGCAAGTCCTCAGAAACTGTGGCCAGTTATTATTATCATTCTCCTGAACTTCATTTGGGGAAAAAATAAGGTCTAATAGAAAATAAAGAGAATTCTGGCACCTTTGTGAATCCAAAAAAAGTTTTATTGAAAATACAACCTTGGAAAAATGATATGGGGGAAAAATCAATAGAATTTGATGACTGCCTTTTGGACCTTAAAAAGATTGATCTAACAGTTAATTTCTGCCTTATTAGGCTAAACCATGGACCTGAAAAACCAAAAAATATGGGTTAACTTCAATTAAATCAATTCAGTTCTCCTTTCCTCATGGCAGGAAACGGTGCAATTTAAATTTACAGTATTAAAAGAAAGATACAAGTTCTGACTTCTAAATGCCAACATAATGATGAACAAAAATCCTATTCACTATAACCCAGAACCTATTCTCTAGTGTTTTGGGGTTCTACATAAGAATGACAATCTCCCTTTGAAAATGAGATGTAATAGTTAAGTTTTAGATGCTAAAGGAGGTCAAGAAATTCTAGTGCAAATTTTTTAAGGTATGACTGTGAATGGCAGTGTCAAGAAGAAAGTTTATTTAGAAAAACACTTCTGATATACTTCAACAAAAGTAAATGAGTTTTACTTTGGCCTCAATACAGAGGAACATTTAGACATAAATATAGTTGCCGTATGTAAATGTATTCGAAATGAATATGGCATTCAAGCCTATGGTATTTCAGTACCAGTCTCAACAATTTTATAGCTAGGTCACTTAATCTTATTGAACACTAGTTCTCTTATCTGTAAAATAAAGATAATGACACCCATAACAAATGGTTATGTGAAACAATAAAATAATATATGTAAGTGACCCAGCACAATGCCTGTAAAATATCTACTCTACTGAAATACAACATTTCATATACTAAATATTTAGAAAAATAGAAAACAAAGTCAGACACTCTTATAGTCTGAGTTCTGGGCTCATTTAAAAATATTTTGAAGTCAGAATCTATATTTAAATGAAGAATATTTATTATTCTATTTCCAGTGCCTGAGACAGTATTGAATGTTTAAATAAAAACATTAATTTTATTTTTAAAGTCATGAGTCTAAATAATGGGTTTTGATCTGATTTGATTGTTTTAAAATCAGTTTTAGAAGTTTGCTTTTCCCACATTAGATAATATTTCCTGCTTAAATGTTAGATGGAGTTCATAAATCACTTGCTAATACAATAGCATCCTTCCCATAAGTATGGCATCCTGTGGCCACTTAGGGTGAATGCCAGATGCTGTATGAAATAGAGGTATGCTTTTACAAGCTCCTCTCCTAATATGACATCCTGCAGAAAGAATCAACTTTCTCCAGGAGCATACTTCACACAATGCTTATGTGACCTCTCAGTGCATTAATGACAGCAGGTAAATCATTGGGTTTCATCTAACAGATGAATTGATTTAGGGATGCAAATAAAGTACTCACTAAACAATGTGCTATCCAGCTGGAGCATAATGAATACACTTGTAGCCAAGCAAGTGGGTCTAAATGCTTAATTAACTTTTTCTCACCTTCCAAAAAATGAGGACACCAAAAGTATAATCAATCAATTCTGTTTAGCGTGAATCTACAGCCAGATCCTCTGTATCTACCAAGGGTTAGTCTTTACTAGGTTTAGTTAAATAACTGAAGATTTGCTTGTTTATTTGTTAATAATCTTTTATTCCCACAAGAAGATATACAGAAACCTAGGAAAGGGTTGGCTCACCCAATTGGGCATTCATTCTGCTCAGGCTCCATTCAGTAAAAGGATGTTACTTACCTCATTTTCCTATTTCAGACCCTAGATTTTAATGTTGAGAAATAGACAGGCATATATTTTAAAGAGCAAGATGGGAAATAATCATAGACAAAAAAGAAATTTGCACAGAGGCAAAGCCTTTCAGTCAGTCTTCTGATGAAAAGAGATTCTTTTTCCAACTTAACCCAAATCAAGAATTATACAATTGTAACAGCACAAAATTAAGGAAATCTTGACCAGCTGCATGCACATTTATGTAGAAGAAAAAAGCCAATGGTAAGTGATGTTTCTCTTACTCTGTCTCTACTCTGCCTTATAAACTTTCTTCACGTAAATGAGACAATGACCACCTGACACTGACTAAGAAGCTGATGAGCAGGAGAGATGACACCAAATATGTCCTGTCTATTTTATTTGCAATATACTGGCTCAATTAATGGACTCTGGAGCAAGATTTTGTGGGGTCAAAACCAGTGTCTTCTATTTGCTACCTGTGTGACCTTGGCAACTTATTCAACTGCTCTTTGCCTCATTGTCTTCATTTATTAAGTGGATATAATCATAATACCTTCTTCATAGAGTTGTCATTAGAATCAGCATTTGTAAAGCACTTAACAACAGTATTTGGCATATAAGTAAGTACTAAGTATAGTAAGTATAAGTATTATCAACCTATCATTAGCATTATCATCATTATTTATAAATAATATGTTAACATAACTAAAATGGCAGAGACATGATCACAATTTGTTGAGCCTATTAGAAAGGTCTCTAGGACTCCTAGATGTTTTGTGTTTTTTGTGTTTTGTTTTTTAATTTTAGTTTTCTATTTTGATGGAAAGCATGTGATATTTACACTGCTATAGTACAAATATGACTCCACCATATTTTCAGCATAAAATGTTCTATTGGTTACAGTGCAGGATATAAAGATGACTAACATACAAAGGAGCTTATAATCTATTGGAGTGGATTCAGACATGCACAGAAAAAATATTATGACATGAACAAGGAGTAGAGTGTGAAGAAGTGTCAATGGGTGACAGAATTAGACAAATTTTAGGTTTTAAAATGAAGATAGGTTTTAAAATGGGTAATGCTAATTTTAAATCCTATCACAGCAGTTTGGTTAATTTGAGAGAATATTTATCCAGTTTGTAATATGGGAGAACAAGCCAGTCATAGGACTGCTGCAAAGTTTTGAAACTTGTTAGATTAGCACTTCTGGGTTCTATAGTTTTATCCTAGTATAATGGCGGGCTACTTTGGAATGTAAGCAATTCTCATTTGAGGTATGTAGAAAAGTATGTATGAAGTGCTACCAAAAATTTGCAGGAAAGTTTAGAAATCAAAGATTAACTTGCACCAGAGTCATTAGTAATAATTTACAGCAGCATTACCATCAGCATCCATGGGCACTGTAATCATTATTTTGTTTGTCTCTTAAAGTGTCATCAGAAGAAGTTATATTTGATATGTTCCTTCACTGTCCTATCACTTCTTGGACTAATTTTCCATTTCCTCAATTAGGGCAGGTTCT
>NW_006773895.1:3376354-3384953 GCF_000442215.2 Lipotes vexillifer | reverse complement strand
CATTTCCTTAATTAAGGCCGGTTCTTTTTCCCTAAAATGGCCCAACTTATGTTACCCTGAGATAACCAGGATGTTTATTAAGTTCTCAACCAACTTTACATTTTGATAACTTCAGTAGTACTAATGGTTAAGCAAACTGTAAATAAGTATTGACTCATCAAAAACACATCTCTGGATGAGTTTAGGACCAGAATCAAGAGTAAGGGTGTTAGGCACATTTGACAGCAAACAAGAATGTTTTAATGACTTGGGAAATTAAATTGAAACATAAATCAGAGTTAACATTCATCATATTGAAGCCTGGATGTGGGAATATTACTGTTATGCTTTCTCAAAATATTTATTTTTGCTTCCATCACATGGGCCCCTGAAGTTATTAAAGTTTAAGGTTGCATGGATCTATTATCTATTGCAGCAATGAAGAGATTTTTGAAAGCAGAAGGTCACTTTTACTTTAGAATGAAAAAAGATCTTGATACTCAAAGTATCTAATTCTAAAACACTGAAATTAAAGAAAGTAGGTTAATACCAAGTAAATGTTCGAGTCAGGCATGACAGGAGTCTAATCTATTTCCCCATTCTGAGTGAAGATACCTATTTGACCATAGCTAAGAGAAAATGTGTTCCAGGTGTTGATGATTTGTGACAGTCTCTTCATTGTGTACTTTGGTGGGAATAGAGCCAACTACTTCTAAAGTTAAGGGAGGAAAGGAAGAGGAATAAGAAATACATGTGTGTGTGTATGTGTGTGCGCACATGCTTGTATATGTCTGTTGCCTCACAAAGTGCTACCTCCACAGTAAGAGGAATCAGAAGCAGCTGCTTATAAAGTTAATAGTTAATACAGGGGGATCTTTTTCATCTCATATCTCTTTTAACTTAAACATTTATTGGTCACTGCCAAATATTTGTTTTCAATAGAGGTGGAGTCTTCAGAAAAGTTTGAACCGATAGAAGACATGTATAATCTCCGTCCCTTAAGATAATCTTTATAAAATGGCCTGTGTCTCCCCAAAATTCCAGCATTAAATGATCACACCTGAAGAGCAGGTATGTTATAAAATAAAGTGTCAGTAGCAGTTTTTGATTGTATCCATGTGTAAGTCTTTCTCTTATTTGTATTGCCCATTTTAATACTGATAACCACTTCCTTGGTGTTAAGAACATCTTCCTGATACTTTGATACTAAGGCATCCTTTCTTTAGAGTTTCTAACCTAAATGTCTTCAGATACATCTACAAGTTTTTCTTTCTTCTTCTCTCAAATGTATGTGTACAAAGAAGGCATGCAGGTAATGTCTTATTATCCAAGCTAATGGAAAGGAGGAGCAGAGTAAATGATTTAGAAGAGGAAATAATCCTCTGATAAACCTGTTAAGGGCATTATGAGAGTCTTTAATTTAGAGAAATAACAAAATGAGTAAGTAGCTGGAAGGTATTCTTAGGGGAGAGTCTGAGAAACAAGATGAATTCTTAAAAACATTCCTTTCCCCATGTTAATACTTACATTCTAAAAGGCCCTTCCCATTTATTTATTTACAGAAGTGATACTTATCTAGAGGGGGCTTTAGGATTAGGAGAGATTCTTTTTTCTTTTTTTTTTTTTTTTACTAGAGGAAGAGGGAAGTGTCATGGTAGTGGGCACTCATTGCAGCTCAGTAAAGACTAACAATCAGAGGTTGCAAACCATGCCAGTTTAAGGATATGATCTTTATAGTTAAACAGAACTAAGATTGAATTAATGGCTCTGCCACATGATATCTGTGTATCCTCAACATTACTGATGATCAGGGACTTGCCTTCTTCATATGTAAAAATCAGAAAAGAAACCTCCCTCATTAAATAGTTTTGAGTTAATCTAAATGAGTTAATATGTTTACAGAGACTAAATTAGCAACTGGCATATGCTGGCTTTACTGTGGGATATGAAGCTGTACCCATGACTGTTTTTCTTTTGCACTGATTGTTGCCCTGGGTACAGTCCACTTAGTTGGTGGCTTAAAACACTGTCCTGCCAGCTCCCAGGACCAAGAAACTAAACCTTTTTCTCATGCCTTAGCTATAGTCCTTGTATTAGCTCCCTATAGCTGTGTAACAAATTATCCCAAAACCCAGAATCTTAACATAACAAACATTTATTATCTCACAGAGATCCTTTGGGTCAAGAGTTCAGGAATATACAAATAGTGTGGATCTGACTCGGTCTGTCATGAAGTTGCAGTCAAGACGCCAGCTGGAAATACAGTCATCTGAAGGTTTGACTTATCTGCAGGATCTCCTTCCAAACTCACCAGGTGACTATTGGCCATTGGCCTCAGTTCTTACCATCTGGGCCTTGCATAAGACTGCTCATCATATGGCAGTGTGCTTTCCCCAAAGGAACTGATTGAAGAGAGACAAAGTGTGTTTTTATAACCTAATGTCAGATGTGAAACACCATCACTTCTGCCATATTTTATTGAGTGCACAGATTAACCCTGGTGTGATGTGGGAGGGAAGTATGCAAGAGTGTAGTTCAGGGGTCAGAGAACATCAGAGACCTTCTGAAGCTTGTCTTCCTCCAAATGGACTGAACACCAGCCAGCTGATGCCACCTCATGCCTGACTGCAAGTTAAAGCCACTGTGTGGTATTTCTTGCCAAGAATTCTCTAACTTACTTCAAAAAAGTATAAAATACCAGTTAAATGCATCTGTAGCATATAATTTTGTTTTATTCTGCTGGCCAGTCCCATATCCAGGTAAATTTTTCAACTGAGGCCAATTGAGTTTATTATAAACTCATCCATAGGTCACAATAATAGTATTCAGATAAAAAAAAAAAATAACTCTACAGCATCGATTTTTAATGTCCCAGATGCCTGCCCAATATATAAGACTTAAGTCACAGAGCAAGCAGACAAGCTCTGCTTTGTGTCACTCCAGAAAGGAAGTGAAGAAAGTTTTAGGAAATTAGGAAAGGAAAGAGAAATGGGACAACAAAGACCCACCAGCACAGATACTACAAGAAAGTCCCAGACAGATCCAGTCAAAGGACAGGAGGAATCTGACAGTTTAAGATTGCCAAGTGTTGATTACATAAAATATATTTAATATTCCAACTAACAAATTCTTGTTATAGAAACTGTTTCTACTAGGTTTCATTTTAGGGGTTTGTTGCATTTGTCTCAATACTTGGGAATTTAAATCTCCAACCAAATTTCATTTAAGCCACCCTTAACTAGGACAAGTCAATAACTCTTCTCTGATTCATACTGTTTTTCAGATTTTAGAAACAGAACAAGGAATAAAAAAAGATTCCACAAAAATGAGAATCTTCTTTTCACATAAATATGGGTTTTGACTAAGGTCACATAAGATATTTTGGAACCATAACAAAACCACACACAGTATATTCCAATTGCTATGTTGTTTTGTAGTAGGTCCTTTTTTTAAATGAAAAGTTAACAAAAACAAAAATGCGAAGTTCAAATATCATAGAACTCTGCACTCAATTTTGCAATAAAATATCACATAATCTGCTATGTAATTACTACTCTGTCATTACATTTTCATAGCTTTTTAAAGTATAGTTGACAGATTTGATTCCTAGATAAAAGCAGGTAAAACATCCTCAAACAGGAGCTTTTCATTATTCTGTAAGCAGGTACTTCATTTTATCATGTGTCTTAGAAATAGATCAGGTCATTCTGGTTGTTTAATGTCACCTGTGGGAGGTTATGCTAAAAAATGGTCTAATTGTGGATTAGCAAATTTCTCTGTCTCTCATTGAACAAGACAACACCTGTTATCTAGGGAAAAGACTTATTACTAAGAATCCATAAAAATTATCTCTCCTTGCTTTCCCTTGCTTCAGAGTTAATTATGTGCCTTTGATTACTTTGCATTATGTTTTTCAACTTTGGTCAATGGATGTTATCCAAACAACAGGTTAAACTAGTCTGCATGTAAATGACAAGGCCATAGATTTCTTCTCAGAGGATATGGTAGCATCAGTACACAAGGCCCTATTTATTCACTTAAGCAAACTCAGGCTTATAACTATAGAGGTGACAACCGCCACACAATTAGAAAAACTAGTTCTCCCTAGCTGGTGTTTAAGGAACAGCTGCAAGGAACTCTACTGTAAGCAAAGGACAGAAACTGATGGAGGTGAACAGAGGGTGGCCTATTCTCTGCAGCATGTGCTCAGCAAGCTTACAGGCACTGCTACTGGAGAGCAGCCGCGGGCTTAGGGAAAAAGCTGGTACAGAGGAGCATATTCACATCTGAGTTCATTGCTAATGAGCAAAGCATGCTACTTTGCCCAATAATTGCATTATTATCTAAGTATTATATTTGGAAAATAATTCAGAATTTCTTTTTATAGATATATGTTATTTGCTCCAAGTTCATACTGAGAAATGGAGATTAACAGGTGAGAGGGAAGAGAGCATTATATGGTGTTATCAAAAAGAAACTTTGTACTAAACCAGAGCATTTGGGAAAGATATGATCATTAGCATTTTTATGAGATTTAGTTTCCATTTTTTCTGACACTGATAAGAGATCTGTCTTCTCTTAAATGTAATGATTTGTATATTTGCCCTCATTTGCAAGTTCAGAGTCTGAAGGAAGACAAATCCAAGTACTGTCTAATACTGAAATTTCCTTAGGCTGCTCTGACAAAAACAAAAAGGCATTCATCCTCAAATTAGTGACTTCATGCAAAAGGATAGAGCAGAAAAGTTGAACTATTTTTGGCTCAAGAATTCTTTCACCCTGTAGTAAACCCTCTACTGCTATAACACATATAGACAGGAGGGGTAGTTGAGAGGGTGGCAAGGAGTACCCATGTTACAGATGTTGGTCCCTAAGAGGAAGACATTATGCACCTATGCATCACTATTTGCCCAAAATACATAATTTTTGTCCAAAGTGTTTCTAAAGTATTCTAAATATGGCAGAGTAAGGCATTTATTATTTGGCCACTATGAACATTTTGCCTGTCATCACATGAATTAGGTCTCAAGAACTCTACAAGTTTCCTATGTTTCACTTTTTCTGTAATTGGGAGGTAGCATAAGGGGGTGCTTAACAACATGGATTCTGGACTCAGATTCTCCCATCTTTTGAATCCTAGCTCCACTCCCTAGCAGCTTGGACAATTTGATCATTCTATGCCTCAATTTCTTCATCCAGAAAATAGGGTTAAAATCATGGGGATTTGGGACGATTAAATGAGAAAATATATCAAAGCAATTAGAAGAGTACCTGGCATGTAGTTGGCATTGTATTAGTGATTTCATTTATGATTATTGCTTTGTCTCAGGAAAATACTATTTTACAGTGTTAATGTAGAAAAACTGCAAGAAAATTAAAGCTAGAGGTAGGAAATTTAATAAAATAAAGAAAAAAACATCAGTATTTGATGATTTGCCTTTAGATTCCCAATTGCTTCATGTCCATTGACCTCTCTTGCATTTGAGGAGTGAAAGCCATTTAGGGAGCCCTACTGAGTGCCTGTTGACATGTGTGCATTCACATTCTGATTATAAAGAAGAGTCCGGTTTTGAAACATGAAACAAGTCATTAATGAGACATTGTGTTTCAGGAACTCAAAGGTTAAACTACTGAGGCCTTGACCCTAAGATTCAAGAGACTGTCCCTAAACTACCCCTTATAGAACCTTGCCTCCAACTAGATACCTTTAACAAGTCCACAGTTTTGACTGGAAATAGTTAAAATCAGCAGTACATGGTATTTCCTAAGTGATCTTGACCCCAATGTCCCTTTAGTTCTCTCTGAAAAAGTAAAACTAAATTTCTATGGTTCTTTGATCAATGCAAGGTTATAAAACAGATCAAAGCTAATATGTCTGCAGCAGATATCATTTTGTCTGTTTCTTGCTTGATGTTCAAAAGGGTTGCCAAGAGATTTGCTGCAAAGAAAGCATTGAGGAATGAATTTAAGGAGAAAATATTTCCTTCTTTCTATGTTTATAAATTCTCATTTCTTTTTCCATATCCTCACAATCTGAGATGTTTTAATCGAGGACTTTAAAGAAACATAGGGACGGATGTGTTCCTCTTTCCCAGACTAAGTGCCAATGTATGTTGATGCATAATATTTGGGTATCATTGTGATTTCACTGAACACTTCCAAAGGACGCCCACGTACAGATGTTGATTTACTTTCACACACACCCTTTCTTTTCATGAATTTATTTTTCTTGTTTTGAGAGGGTTAGGATGAGGAGAAGAGAGAGACATGAGGTGAAGTCTTTTTCCCTTATCTGTTTCTTGTTCCCTGAGCATTCACTAGGGATGAGTTGACATGCAACAGTCCCTGAGGACAAGGCTCCCACATCATCTCCAATTTGGTCACCCCTTGGGGGCTGTTCTCTGGGGGATAATGGTCATGAGAAATAATGGAGGAGGAATGTAGTAGACAGAGAAATAACAATTCTCAGAGGACTGTAAGAGTCAGGAGTCTCTTGTCAAATTCTGGGTGTTGCCTGAATCCAAAATGGCATATATTTACCTATCTTTGTTTTCAGCTGTAAGCTTGAGAAGCCACTTCCCAGAAAACAAGAACATTTCTTTACCTCACCACATTAAAATAATTTAGAAAGTGTTAATAATAGCATCACAGCCATGCTCCAGGTTGGGCTACAGCGATCGATCTCTGTATCCTGGCATTCACATTTATGCAGACCCCTTCCATGCCAGATAAGGCTGACTTGTGAAACCAAAGGGAGAGTGCAGAAATGATGGAGCAGGACTTTGAAGGCCAGGTCATAAAAGACATTGTGGCTTCCATCTCTGTACCATTTGATTACTCTGGGGGAAGTCGCTGACATGCCATGAAGACCCTTGAGCAGCCCTGCAGAAAGACACATGTTGGGAGGAATGGAACTGAGCCTCCCACCAATAGCCAGTGAGGAACTGAGGCTTCCTGCCAAAGCTCTGTCACTGGGCCGTCTTTGAAGCAGATCCTCCAGTCTCAGCAAAGTTGTCAAGTGACTGCAGTGTTCTCCAACATCTTGACTGCAACCTCATGAGAGACCGCCAAGCCAGAATCACAGAGATAAATAAAAGATTCCTGACCCACAGAGATTTTGAGAAAACAAATTTGTACTGTTTAAAGCTACTAGATTTTGAGGTGATTTGTTATGCAGCAATAGATAACTGAACAAGGAGGGAAATCTATATGTTAGAACACAAACTGAAAAAAGCATGAAACAAAATAATACCTTCAGTGTAATTTCACTGCCATAAACTACTTGCACATATAAAAAAGAGAGAAAAATATCACCAAAATGTTAATACTTATCATTTGCTGTTGGGACTATTGGGTAAATCATAATCCTTTTTATATTTATAATGTACAAAGTATCAGTTTTATTGAAAATAACTTTTAAAATATTTTAAAAGTATTTACCTTATTATGGAAAAGATTGAACCTACTCCCATTAGCTTGATAATATGTTGAGGTAATAATATTCTGGTAACAATTTTAAAATCTGAAATATGGATCTCTGTTTCTGGCATCAGGTCAATTTATACTGAGTTATTTTTCATGTACCTTTTTGCCTCTAGCTAGATCTGTTTGCAATGTTCATCTAGCTTCAATGATGAGCTTAATTATAGAAGAAATTGCCTTGCATTCTGATGCTGTGTGTGAGGATTAGGCTGCCTAGATGCCATGATATTATATATATTATCAGAAAGATGATAATTAAAGTGATGTGAGTGCAAATGTAAATTAAAATTCTTGGCCACTTTTTAAACTATCTGCTGTATTACATTATAGAGGCAGTGAATTACATGATCATTAAAAGATCAAGTCTATCTCCAACATTTACTACCTGCATAACCTTGGATAAGTTTCTTGCTTATTTTGCACTTCTTTAACCTCATACCAGTCGCAAAGGATTACTATTGCTATTACTATAACCTGGACTGGTCTTCAGGAAGTGTGATCTATTTTCCTTTGCTTAAAGTTTTTTTTTTTTTTTTGCGGTACGCGGGCCTCTCACTGTTGTGGCCGCTCCCGTTGCAGAGCACAGGCTCCGGACATGCAGGCTCAGCAGCCATGGCTCATGGGCCCAGCCACTCCATGTCATGTGGGATCTTCCTGGACCGGGGCACGAACCCGTGTCCCCTGCATTGGCAGGCGGACTCTCAACCACTGAGCCACCAGGGAAGCCCATGCTTAAAGTTTTTGATGTTCAAAGTCAGAAAGCAGGATCTACAAGACAAATGTTTGAGACACCATAAGATATCACACAATAAATAGGGAGTGAGAAATAAGGGACTGTGTATAAATATTTTGTTTAGGCTTTGCAGTCTCATAGTCCAGAACTCAAGTTCCCACTGTACTGATTATTAATTGTGTGGCATTGGAGAGTGCCATAAGCTCTCTGAGTCTTATTTGTTTCATCAGTAATAAGAATATATGGACTACCTCATAGGGCTGTTTTAAGAATTGAATAAGATAACAAAGGTGAAAGGAGCATAGTTCCCTGTATATAACAAGTACAAAACACATGCTAGTTTCCCCCCTTTTCTTCATTCTCTGTGTATTGGATGGGAGTCAGGGGGAAAAGAGAAAATTAGCA
>NW_006773895.1:3370229-3376344 GCF_000442215.2 Lipotes vexillifer | reverse complement strand
AGCAGGAATGAAAATGGGAAGATGAGTTAATGTGAAAAAAATTGTCAATACATCAGTGAGTTATTATTCCATTTTGCTAACCCGAAAAGGAACATAATAATAATAACAAACTTATTAGACCTTACCTCATTAATCTCACCATGGCATATTAAACTGCCTGATAGAAATGTCACACCTACTATTCACAAAAGCAATTATTACTGCATATAATTTGGATGTATTCTGAAAATTCCCTGCTAGAAATTTCTTGTTAGAAAAAGTTCACAATGCTGTAACACTCACAAAGCAGATAATGGTAAGTCATAAGATGTCAAATCTATCCCTGTCATGAAGAAACAGGAATATCTTTATAAGGTTAATTTAGGGTCTCTATAACTCTGTCAAAACAGTGGCACGTGGACATTTCGCATCCTTAGGACCTCAAGAATTGCTGAATAGCACAGAAATCCAACATTATTGCATAGGCTTCCATGACAGTTTTAGGTGTCCAGTATTGAATTTTAAGCAAGCTGAGAATTTCTGATCTTGATCTTGATGCACAAGACAGTTTGTCTACCAAGTATAGTGATTTCCTGAAAGCTTAATATTCCCTTTTCATTTTACTAATGTTACTGTTGGTTGTTTAGAATATTTAATTAATGATTTTTAAAAAGCTGCTTATGCCCTGGGGCTTTAAAAACAAAAGAAATAGTTTTTAAAAATCCAAACAAAAAATTAATTAATTAAAATAGTTGTCGCAAGTCATTATCCTATCAACTGGGAATATTTTAACACGCAAAGAATTCAGCAGTGAAACAGTTTCCTGAATTGTACTAGGCCTATGAGACTTCTCAAAGTCCCTCTGCCCCTTGCCTAAGGCATGCCTTCATAACATGACTTGCTGCATGGTTTAAATGAAAATTATAGCAATCACTCTTTTTGGAAGAAAAAAACAAAAGGAAGGAAAGAACAAGAAAGAAAAGAGAGAGGAAGCGAAGAATGAAATAGGACACAGAGAAAAAACTAGTTATAGTCTTACAGACCAAATCTAGGTTTTACTTTGACAGTTTTGACTTTTTAAAATTTGTGTAATTTCAAGAACATAAACAAAGAAAGAAAACTCATGGATAAGGAAAGAACATAGTCATAGATGTGAGCTGTCCCTTTTTTTTCCTACCCACCTTCTCTTCAATCCAGCATCTTTCTTTTTAGTGTGTAGCTATCTTAGTTGAAGGAGAAGAATAATAATACTTATTTAAGGATATATTAAGTACTTATTTTTTTCTCAAATCCTTTCACTCAATATATACAAGACTGCACATTGGGTTTTATTACCCCATGTTACAGCTGAAGAAGCCAGAGGAAATGAACCTGGGGCTTGCACAATATTGCTTTGGACTTGAAGCCATCTTGTCTGATTTAAATTCTTGGTCTTTTCACTGTGTATGCTAGTCAACCAGCTGCTTGGACCTCGGTCATTTAGTCTACTCCTTTTCTACATTGCTGTTAAGAGGTCAGTTTTTTGTTTTTTTGTTTTTTTGTTTTTTTGCAGTACGCGGGCCTCTCACTGTTGTGGCCTCTCCTGTTGTGGAGCACAGGCTCAGTGGCCATGGCTCACAGGTCCAGCTGCTCTGCGGCATGTGGGATTCTCCCAGACTGGGGCACGAACCCGTGTCCCCTGAATCAGCAGGCGGACTAGCAACCACTGTGCCACCAGGGAAGCCCTAAGAGGTCAGTTTTAGTGTTCTGTTTTGTTTTACAGGTTTCCCTCTCTACCCCTGTGCTGATGTCACACTGCCTTATTTGCTATAAGGCTTACAAGTTTCAGATAAATTTGTTTTATTTTTTGAAGTTAAATTTTAAATGAATGATTTAATTTATTTAATGGGTACAAGTCCACTAAGGTTTTCTATATTTTCTTGATTCAGTATAATAATTTATAATGTTATAGAAATTTTCATTTCACCTGACTCATCAAATGAGTTGCCAAAAGCTGTGCACACTATTTCTCCCATTTTGAAATTGTTTCCTTTGTCTTGGTTGGTCCACTTTTCATTTCTAATATTGCTTACTTTTGCTCTCTATCTCTTTTTAATCAGTCTTGCAAAGATTTGTACATTTTTTTAGTTGTTCAAAGAATCACATATTGGAGTCTGTATAATGTAACTTTTTTCTATTTCATTATTTCCTTCCTTCCACATTCTTTTGACTTCTTGTTTTTTCTTTTTTGAGTTTTTTTAAGTTGAATGCTTAGCTCACTATTGTTAGCCTATACTTATAAGCATTTTAGACTGCAAATTTCCAACAAATTACTGCATTAGCTTTACACAGCATGTTTAACTAATATATTTCTTACTGTCTTCTATGTCTGTTTCTTATAAATAGAATCTAAATGATTCCTTCTCTTTTGTCCAATCATATATTCTCTACCTCCAATTATTTTTATTGTATTGTAATAATTGACATCTTGTGTTTAAATCTACTACCTTGGGTTTTTTTCCCTCTTTGTTCCATTTATTCTTTATTCATCCATCCCTGCTTTCTTTGGAATTAATTGGGAATTTTTTAGGATTTCATTTTATTTTCTCTATTGTTTTGGGGATTTTTGCTTAAAATTCTTTGCAGTTTTAATAGCTACTTATGATTAAAATGTTAATTCTTATTTTAGCATAGTCTACCTTAAATAAGACATACTACTTCGTGAGCAAGATAAGAATCTTACATAATTCCATTTCTATAGAGATACATCTACCTCATCAAAATGTTAGCAACTTAAAACAAGAATGACATTGATTTTCCACATCCTGTTCATCAGTAACTTGGAGTACTCAACTGGGCAGTTCCTCTACTCACTGTGATATTGGTTTGGCCACTCAAATGGCTGAATTCAGCTGTGAGTGCCTCTCATTCCTCAGGCTATGTCTCAACATAACCTCTAATCATTCAGTAGTCTAATCATTTGTCATTATAATATTGAGCAGGACTCCATGAAGAAACATTCTAAGAGGACAAGGCCCTATGCACCAGCTCCAATAAAGCTTCTGCTTATGTCATGCTTGTACATTGGTCAGAGAAAGAAACATGGTTATGCCAAGAGTGAATGTGGGAGGGGACTGCATAAGGGCATTAGTTTCAGGAAGATGGTAAATTGGGGGACATTAGTATACAAAACACAAGGATAACTAAATTGGGAGGTCACTGATGTATGTGAATATAGACCTACTAAAAAGGGCTTTAATATTTACCCAAATATTCACTCTTTCTGATATTCTTTATTTCTCATTGTAGATTCAAGATTTTGTATGGTAATGTTTTCCTTCCACCTTTAATATTTCTTAAAGTGCAGGTCACTAGAAACAATTTATCTCTCTTTTATTCTGTTTGAAATTATCTTTACTTTGCCTTAACATTTGAAGGACATTTTCACTGGATATATATTTGTAGTTGAATGTTTTGCTGTGTGCTTGTTTCAGTTTTCTATAGCACTTTAAAAAAAAAAAGTTATTCCATTTTTTTCCATTTATTTCCATTTTTTTCTAGCCAGTATTGTTTCTTTGTACTTATCCTTTGTAGAGTTTAGTGATCGTCTTGAGTTTGTGAGCTGAAGTTTTGATCAGGTTTAGTAAGTTCTTGGCTGTCTCTTCAAATATTTATTCTGCCCCATTCTCTTTTTCTCTGCTTTTCACTCCTATTGCCAACTTTTTGGGTAACTGAATATTTTTTCCCTCCAGTCCTGCCCCAAGCTTTCTGCCATTTTGGAGATAGCTCTGCCGTACTGCCCTATCTCTGGTTTGGGAGGCAGTTGTCATATCTTTTGAAACCCAAAATGCATAGGTAATATTTCCTGCAGATTTCTTGCCCTGCCCCAGCTTTACACAGAAAAAAATCCAGAAGATCACAGAGGGGTTTCTCTCAGTTCTCCTGCTCACCCCATCATTTTGTAAGTGAAAGCAGAGATGGCCTCAGATGGATTTCTCCCAGCCCTCCAGCTGTGTATCCTGTCTTCTGCAGGTAAAAATCAATAGTGTCTTTTATAGATGTCTCTGTCCTGTACCATGTCTTCAGAGGATGGCTGCATCATACTTGGGCAAAGCCTCAAGACTGATCCCTCTCAGTTTTCCTTTCCTGCTCTCAGCTTTTACCACAATGCCCTCATGTGTTAAGGGAAGGCCCATCGAAAAAGGTTGCCAAGTGGGCATAGAGTTGATAAAAGATCATTTAAAGTTCCGCTGAGACCTGGAGCCCAGATCTTTGTTTTTAAATACTAATACCTGCGAAAAGGAAGTTGAACTCCTTGGAAATATTCTAATTTCATGGCTGGGTCTAGGATATTTAAAATAAACCTGGAATACCTCGGTGAGCCCAAAATTGACCAATTGCTCAAGGAATGACAGGGCTATATCAGAAGGATAACAGGAGTCAACTTGAAGGGCTTTCCAATAACCAGATGTGGGTCGTTTTAAGCATCAAAATACATAATGGTTGTAATGTATTGTAACTCAGAATAAAATAGAATCTATAAGATCAAGCTGATGTAAATAATTAAAGAGGAGAAAGCAAGGGCAGTTCTTCCTTAGAGTAAAATCCCATGTAACAAAATAGCAGAAATGTTGGAATTAAAAAATTACTATTTGGCAACCATGATAGTAATAAATGTTTGAAGCAAAAAGATCATAAATAGATGTGAAAATTAGTGGGTGAAAGTTTGATGAATAATGGGAAAGTTATATAAACCCAAAATATCTCTCCACAAGATACAAATTAATTAAAGGAAAAAGTAGTAACTTAATAGTGGAGAAAACCTGGTAGACACCATTTTAACCAAGTGACCAAAGTTAATATCACTGATAATGAGATAACTAGGTGTCATATGCCTTCTGATATAATGCCCAGAGCAGTGCACACCATTTCCATTGTATTTCTGCCAAAATGCATATCCTGAATCTAATCATGAGAAAACACTAGACAAAGTCATACTGAGCATCATTCTACAAAATAAATGATCTGTACACTTCAAAAATGTCAAGATCACGAACAAAAACACAGAGATGAAGCGACCCAGATGAAAGAGACATGACAATTAAATGCAACATGTGACCTTGGATTTGATAATGAATTTTTTTTTAAATCATTTTTTTCTTTAAAGGACCTCATTGGTACTATTCACAAAATTTGAGTTAAAACTTTAAATGATATATTAGTACTGTATTAATGTTAATTTCCTGATTTTGACCATTAAATTTCACTACAGTACAACGCCCTTGTTTTTTAGAAAATGCAGTGAAGTATTTAGGGGTAAAACAGTAGTATGATGGCAACATACATTAAACAGTTAACTATTGCCACAAAAAAAAACAAACAACTCAATCAAAAATTGGACAGAAGACCTAAATAAGCATTTCTCCAAAGAAGACATACAGATGGCCAACAGGCACGTGAAAAGATGCTCAACATTGCTAATTATTAAAGAAATGTAGATCAAAACTAAAATGAGGTATCACCTCATACCAGTCAGAACGGCCATCATCAAAAAGTCTACAAATAATAAATGATGGAGAGGGTGTGGAGAAAAGGAAACCCTCTTACACGGTTGGTAGGAATGTAAATTGGTACAGCCACTATGGAGAAAACTATGGAGGTTCTTTTAAAAACTAAAAATAAAGTTATCATATGATCCAGCAATTCCACTCCTGGACATATATCTGGAAAAGACGAAAACTCTAATCTGAAAAGATACACTCACCCCAATATTCATTGCAGCACTATTTACAATAGCCACGACATGGAAGCAAACTAAGTGTCCATCAACGAATGAACAAAGATGTGGTGTGTGTATATATATATATATATATATATATATATATATATACTCACAATGGGCTATTACTAGGCCATAAGAAAAAATGAAATAATACCATTTGCAGCAACATGGATGGATCTAGAGATTTTCATACTAAGTGAAGTAAATCAGAAAGAGAAAGACAAATACTGTATGATATCACTTATGTGTGGAATGTAAAAGAAATGATACAAATGAACTTATTTACAAAAGAGAAATATACTCACAGACATAGAAAACAAATTTATGGTTACCAAAGGGAATGGGGGGTATAAATTAGGATATATATATATATAT
>NW_006773895.1:3363609-3370182 GCF_000442215.2 Lipotes vexillifer | reverse complement strand
AAATTAGTATATATATATATATATATATATATATATATATATATATATAAACTGAATCACTTTGATGTACACCTGAAAGTAACATAACATGTAAATCAACTATACATCAATGAAATTTTTTAAAAAGATGGCTAATGCCCATGCAAAGACTAACTTAAAGGCTGACATTTAGGTTATTTCCTCTAAGAAGTAACAAATTAAAAGTTTCAGGCCTAACTCTTATAAACACTT
Source organism: Lipotes vexillifer (assembly GCF_000442215.2). Classification (NCBI taxonomy): domain Eukaryota; kingdom Metazoa; phylum Chordata; class Mammalia; order Artiodactyla; family Lipotidae; genus Lipotes; species Lipotes vexillifer. The sequence continues at coordinate 3,369,951 of NW_006773895.1, read as the reverse complement.
AAGACCTACAGTTAAAACCAAAGATGCAAAACACGTTAATGTCCTAAGACTAAAGTAGACTTTTGTAATAGCATGAATCCAGTTCCCATGTTTTTTTAGCTACAAGAGGCAAGATACGAACAGTTTACCTTCCATATTCTCACCTGGCAGCTACTATCATTTTTCATCTACTGAATTTCACTTATAACATGAGGAGTTTACTAGAAAGCTATACACCTTGAATGATTTGTGACTTCCGAGTGACCTCAGGAGGAATGTTATCATAAATGATCCTGTCATTCAAAATGACTATTTTTTTAATTTTAGATTTTAGCTAATGCCTAAGAAATGGTCTCTTTTTCATACCTAATGGTCTTGCTTATAAATTGTCATGAGTCTTTTGAAATGTACACCTGGTTTCTCAACCACAAAATGTGAACTGTTTCACCTACCAGTACGTAATATTTTTAAAGATTTGTACTAAACTCTCACAATCACATATCTTTATAACCTGTAGTATAATTGGATTATATACAGTATTCCTGAGGGTGATGTGTGAAAGAAATCTGATGAAACTCGAGATCAATTTCAAATTAACATCAGTACTTAAAATGCAGATTCCATTCTTGGTTAATCCAGTGATCTGTTTGCCACTCATAATGTACCTTTCAGTTGGATCACTATGGCCAAAAGTAACTTTTTCTCGGAGCAAATGCAACAATGTGTAGGGACAATACACACAGACACACAGACACACCCCCCCTTCTAGGATCATTCAAATATGCCAGTTGAAGGTAGGAAGCCTTCAGTTTGTACCTGTGCCAGAAAGAATGATTGAGGGGGAAGAGAGATGCTTAGCATAGAAATTCTTCGGTGAGTAGAGGGGAAGTAATGAAAGTAGGAATCTCAACATTTTTTAAGTCTTTCATCAACAAGAGAGAAGAAAGTAACACACCTTCCAAGTAAAGTCACCCCCACAATCTGTGGCCATCACTATAGCCACAGTTATAGGTAAAGTTATAAATAGAGTTGTCAGAAGTGGCAACAAAAAGTTTCATACATAAGTGTTTGGCAAACTTCACAGAAATGTTTCATTTATCCATTGTCTATTCAATAAAGCTCAAAAACCTTAAAATAAAACCATGGGTATTGCAACTAATATAGGTATTTAGAAAACATGTGAACAATTTATTTAAACAGTTTAAGTCTCTGAGATTTTCATTCTTTTTTTAATTGAAAAATTGTTGATTTACAATGTTGTGTTAGTTTCTGGTGTATAGCAAAATGATTCAGTTTCATATATATATGAAACTTTTCCATTATGGCTTATTGCAGGATATTGAACACAGTTCCCTTTGCTCTACAGTAAGATGTTGTTTATCTCTGAGATTTTCGAATGATAAAAACAATTCATATTGCACTTAGCACAATGTTTTCTTAATTTACAAAATTTTGCTAAAGTCTGGTATTTCTATCTTTGGAGAGGTAATTTTTTAGAGCAATATTTCGGATAGAGTAGAAAATCATATATGAAAATGCCTGCATGTTTTTCATACTTGCTCTTCATCATTCATGAGGAAGGCTTATTTCTCTCCATCACAATGCATTACAGCAGTGTTGACTCATTTTTTTTCTCACCCTCTATATTGTGAGTTCTTAAGGACAAAACATATGAATATCTATGCTTGGCATAAAATAAGTGCTTAATAAATATTGAATAAAGAATTGAATGAGCGTATTGACACCTCTGACATACATCAACATAATTTGCTCTTTAATTTGTTTTTACCTACAGTTAAATTTGCAAAAATGTGTCTACTCACATCAAGTATGGTTTGTTACCAATAGGAAACATTTTTTTCCTTTGGATTATCTATATCTTTAATGATATTTATTTACAGTCTATTGATTTAGAATTTTACAGAGCATTTAGGTGAAGTAAGTCTGAGACGACAGCTCATGAATTAGTTGTTCAGTCTAGTTTCCATGAACCTAAATGGCTTTTTTTATGTTTGATTTTGTTGATTGGATAGTTTGTTTGTTTATTTTGTAAATCAACTTTATTGGTTTAATTTATACTAAAAAAGTACCCATTTTTAATATACAGTTTGCTGAATTTTGACTAATGGATACACTACTGTAAACATTGTCCCATTAAGATATCTAACATTTTCATCATTCTAAAGAAGTTTTCTGTTTATTACAGGTAAACCATGCACACACACAGAGGCACGTACACATCCTGGCTGGCTAGCAATAGGCAGCCAGTAACCTAATTTCTGTCACTGTAATTTCATTTTGCCTGTTTTAAACTTCATATAAATGGAATCATAAACTATGAATTTTTTATATCTGGCTTCTTTTGTTCAGCATAATATTTTACCCCTCTCTACCCCTGCTTCCAACCCGTTTCTTTTATCATTAACATATAGTATTAGTGTGGTATATTTGTTTCAATGGATGAACTAATATTGATACATTGTTATTAACTAAAGTCCATAGTTTATATTAGGGTTCACTTTTTATGATGTACATTCCATAGGTTTTGAAAAATGTATAATGACGTGTATCCACCATTACTGTATCATATGAAATAGTTTCACTGCCCTTAAACTCCCCTGCACTGCATCAATCTCTCTCTCCCTACCTCCCTGAATATACCTGGCAACCACTGATTTTTACTGTCTTCATAGTTTTGCCTTTTCCAGAATGTGATATTTTTCGAATCAAACAGTATGTACCCTTTTTAGACTGCCTTGTTTCACTTAGCAATATGCATTTAAAGTTCCTTCTTGTCTTTGTAGCTTGATAGTTCCTTTTTTTATTGATGACTGATTTTTCATTGTATGGATGTGCCACTCTTTGTTTATCAATTCATCTACCAAAAGCAGTTCATGTGTTTTTAATGATGAATGCTATTTCATTGCATGAATTAATATGTCTACATATTCACCTATTAATAGATATTTGGATTGATTTTAATTTGGGGTTATGATGATAAAGCTGCTAGGAAGTTTTTATAGTCATATGTTGTCATTTTTCTTGCATACTTACCTCAGAGTGAAATTGCTGTCACATTTAATTTTAGCCATTTTAGCAGGTATATAATAATTTAATATTGTAGAATTAATATGAATTTCTTTAATGACTAATGATGTTTGAGTATGTTTAATATGCTTATTGACCATTCATATTTCTGCTTCTCTATGTGTGTGTTTAAGCCTTTTGCCTGTTTTTAATTGGGTTGACTTTTTCTTAGTATTGAGCTGTATAGGATATATAGTGAACATTTTTTCCCAGTCTATGGCTTCATTTTTCATTTTTTTGAAAAATAAAGTTTTTAATTTTTGTGAAATCCAGTTTACTTTTTTTTCATGTTTAGTGCCCTCCATTTCTAAGAAATATCTGCCAATTTCAACATCACAAAGATTTTCTTATATGTTTTCTTCTAGAGGATTGTTAGCTTTGGCATTTACACTGATGTCTATTCATTTTGAATTAAATTTTTATTTAGTATGAAGTAAAGGTTGAGGTTGATTTTTTTTTTCCATATTGATTTCCAATTTTCTAGTACTCATTGTTGCAAAGATCTTTTTTAATTCTCAGACTGAATTACCTTAGAACACCTGCTGGAAAGAAATTGATCATATATGTATTGGCCCATTTCTGAACTATTTCTTCTGTTTCATTGATCTGTATGTCATATGCCAATACTAGTTGTCATGATGACTGTCCTTTATATGCAGTATAATTCAAAAACTTTGTTCCTTTTTAAAAGCAATTTTGCTTCTTCTAAGTCCATTACATTTCCATATAAATTATATAATTAGCTTATCAAAAATCTACAGTGTAGCTTGCTGGGATTTTGTTTTGTATGGAGTTGAATGTATCATTGAATTTGGGGAGAATTGATATTTTAATGACACAGTTCTTTATTTCATGGACAGTTAAATCTTTAATTTCTCTTTTGCAGTTTTTAGTGTTTAGGTTGTGCACAGATTTCATTAAATATATTACTAAAGTATCTCATAGTTTTGATGTTATGGAAACATTATTTTCTTTTTATTTTGCAATTGTCTGCTGAAAGTATACATAGAAATGCAGTTGATGTATGTAAGTTGACTTTGCATCCCAGAAAGTTTTTAAATTAACTTATAGTTTTTTGTAAATGTTCCTTAAGATTTCTATACACAGTGATGTTCTCTGAAAATATATAGTTTCCTGTTCTTTTATATCTGGTTACTTTTATTTTTTTCCCTGCCTTATTGTACTGGTTAAGACTTCCAGTACAGTGTTGAATAGATATGGTAAAAGCTGACATCATTGGTTTGTTCCTGATCTTAGGGACAAATTATTGTCTCTCCCCATTAAGCATTTTAGGGAGCAAGGATATCCAGGTACCAAACCCAAGTGAGGATTCCCAACATGTAAACAATGGCAAAGAGTATAGCAATGCCAACCACCAGAAGTAGGAGCCCATATACTCGATCTGCTGCATCTTCTATAGGTTCAGAGTTGCTAAGGAGTACTCAACACACAATCAGTGGTAGGAACAATGCTTTACTAATTGAAAGGAGAGAATAGACACAGCAATATCAGCATCTGCAGTGTTTATCGGTCTCGCATGGTCAGTGGGCTCCTCCAGATAGCTGATGTAGGGCAATGGACTTCACACACCACTTTTGTGCTGCAGGCAAGACCCCGTTTCCCTCTTGGTGGATATACTGGTGGAGATGGCCAGGTATCATATAACGTACATACTTAAGCAATACAAGAAAGTCCACTACATATCCAGAACAAGGGGAAAGTTTCTTCTACTAAGGAAAAAGAATCTGGGCTAAGTGACAACTTGGTACCCCGTTTCCATACAAGGGATTGTTCCCGGCCCAGTGCACTGGTTAGGCAATTCCTGAGAGGGGCAGCAGGTCACAGGATGACTGCTTCTCCTACGTATTTCTTAAGTTTCCTTAGTAAAAGGTTATCTATAGGTTTATTTGTAAATATCTTTCATCAAGTTAAAAATGTTTACTTCTACGCCTAGTTCGCTAAGAGTTTTATTGGGAATGGGTATTGAATTTTGTCAAATGCATTCTTACTTCTTTTGAGATAATCATATGGATTTTCTTACTAATTATGTCATACTGAATTACACTGATTGATTTTTTTTAATGTTGAACCAGCCTTGCGTTTCCAGGATAAATCTCATTTGATCTTGATTTATTTTCTTTTTTGTATATTGCTGAATTTAATTTGATGACATTCGTTAAGATGTTTTTTTATCTTGATTCTGGAACGATATGAGGTTGTTCTCTTTTCTTTTCTTTTCTTTTCTTCCTCCTCCTGCCCAGTTCTTCTTTTGAAATGCCTCTTTCTGATTTTGGTGTTAGGGTAAGGCTAGCCTCATAAAATGAGTTGTGCAGTATTTCTTCTCTATTTTATGAAAAAGTCTGTTGAAGATTGTCATTATTTTTGTCTTTAAGTGATTGATAGATTTCACCAGTGACACCACTGGGCCGGGTTTTTCTTATGTGAAAGTTTCTTATTACAAACACAGTATTTTTAACAGATAGAAAATTATTCTGATTTTCTATTTCTTATATTTGTTTCAATAATTTAAGTTTTTCCAAAAAAAAATCACTTATTTCTTCTAAGTCATAGAGTTGTTAGCATAAGTTTGTTCATAATATTCCCTTTTACATGTAATATTTCTAGTGATGCCTCATTTGTTTAGATACATGTTCTGTCTCTTCCTCTCTCTCTCTCTCTCTGGCTTAGTCAACTAGAGTTTATCCACTTTATTAATCTTTTTAATGACCCAGTTTGTTGTTTCATCGATTTTCTCTGTTATTTGTCCATTTTAAATTTTATTAATTTCTGCTTTTGTCTTTATTATTCTCTTCCTTCTATTGATACTTACTTTGCATATAATTTACTCTTCATTTTCACCTTCTTAAGTGGAAGCTGAAAAACTGATTTTAAACTTTCTATTTTTTCTTATGTAATAGAAGTTTTAAATTTCTCTTTAAACACTATTTTAGTTGTGTCTCACAAACTGACATAGTGTGCTTTCATTTCATTCCATTTAGAATGTTTTCTAATTTTTTTCCAGATTTTTTTTCTTTGCCTATGGGTTAAATAAATGTGGGTTAATTTCCAAATCTGTTATCTCACTGCTAGTAAATTTTAATTTCATCCAGTTAGAATCAGAAAGCATACTCTGTATTGTATCAAAACTTTTATATTTATTGAGGCTTGTTTTATGTCCTAAGGTATGGTCTTTCTTGGTTAATGTTCTTTGTATACTTTAAAATTTTGAGTATTCTGTGCATTTCATTATACTGCTATGTAACTTTTTTAGTCAAC
>NW_006773895.1:3331767-3363596 GCF_000442215.2 Lipotes vexillifer | reverse complement strand
TTCCTGCTGGTTTTCAATCTACTTGTTCTGTAAGTTACTGAAAGATATTGTTGTAATCTTCTACTATATTTGTATCTATTTCATTTTTAGTTCCATAAGATTTTGCTTTATTTAATTCTTTTTTAATTCTGTTATTCATTTCATACACATTTAAGATGGTTTTGTCTTCTTGATGAATTGACCACTTTATTATTATGAAAAGTACCTTTTTGAGTCTTTCTAATATATATTCTTTGTAATAATTTTTGTATTGAAATCTATTTTGTCTGATATTAAAATAGTCACTCCAACTTTTTTATGATTAATGTTTATATGTTATACAATTTTTCCTTCCTTTACTTTTATCTATATGTATATTTAGAGTAGTTTCTTGTAAAAGCATATAGATGAGTATTTTTTTTTACCAAATTTGAAAATTGCTGGCTTTTTATTCATATGTTTAGATCATTTACACTCCATGAAATTACCAAGGAACTTGAGATTAAATCTTCCTTTTAATACTTATTTTAATTTATCTTATCTCATTATTTTTTTCTTTTTGTTACTCCATTCTTGACTACTTTTGGTTTAACTGAGCATATTTTAGTTTTCTATTAGATCTCCTTATTAACTTTTGTTTTTTAATCTATTGAGTGTTCTACAGTTTACAATATGAACTTTTACCTGTTACAACCTTCACTCAGAATATATTAAATGACTTCACATATATGTAAGAACGTCACAATCATATACTTCTGTTTTTATACTCCTATTCTTTGTTCTTTCTCTGTTACACATTTTTTCTACATTTTTTATAAACATGTCAATATACTAATATTTTTGCTTTAAAAGTCAATTATCTCTTAAAATAAGAAAAAAGAAAATAGTCTTTTATTTTTCAAAATATTTATAACTCCTGTCAATCTTTTTTCCATAAATCCATCCATTTCTCCTAGCTATTTATAGAAGGATAACAGATACGGTACCAGATACTCAACTGTTCCTAGAAAAAGAAATTCACAGATGTTTTCATTTTAATTTGAAAGTTTTAAATTTTTAAATTATAAATAAATATCTTGGAGGAACTACAAATCACTTCATACTCTCAGGTCTACTAAAATCTATAGAAGACAACCAAAGAAGGAGCCTCCAAATACCATAGCATTTATTTATTTTTAACATCTTTATTGGTGTATAATTGCTTTACAATTGTGTGTTAGTTTCTGCTTTATAACAAAGTGAATCAGCTATACATACACATATATCTCCGTATTTCTTCCCTCTTCTGTCTCCCTCCCTCCCACCCTCCCTATCCCAACCCTCTAGGTGGTCACAAAGCACCGAGCTGATCCTGTGCTATGCTGCTGCTTCCCACTAGCTATCGATTTTATATTTAGTAGTGTATATATGTCCATACCACTTTCTCACTTTGTGCCAGCTTATCCATCCCCCTCCCCATGTCCTCAAGTCCATTTTCTAGTAGGTCTGTGTCTTTATTCCTGTCTTACCCCTAGGTTCTTCATGACCTTTTTTTTTTTAAGATTCCATATATATGTGTTGGCATACGGTATTTGTTTCTGACTTATTTTACTCTGTAGGACAGACTCTAGGTCCATCCACCTCACTACAAATAACTCAATTTCGTTACTTTTTATAGCTGAGTAATATTCTGTTGTATATATGTGCCACATCTTCTTTATCTATTCATCTGTTGATGGACACTTAGGTTGCTTCTATGTCCTGGCTATTGTAAATAGAGCTGCAACGAACATTGTGGTACATGACTCTTTTTGAATTATGGTTTTCTCAGGGTATATACCCAGTAGTGGGATTGCCAGGTCATATGGTATTTCTATGTTTAGTTTTTTAAGGAACCTCCATACTGTTGCTCATAGTGGCTGTATCGATTTACATTCCCACCAATAGTGCAAGAGGGTTCCCTTGTCTCACTCCCTCTCCAGCATTTATTGCTTAGAGATTTTTTGACGATGGCCATTCTGACTGGTGTGAGGTGATACCTCATTGTAGTTTTGATTTACATTTCTCTAATGATTAGTGATGTCAAGCATCCTTTCATGTGTTTGTTGGCAATCTGTATAACTTCTTTGGAGAAATGTCTTCAGCTCATTTTTTGGATTGGGTTGTTTGCTTTTCAAATTGATATTTGATATTGAGGTGCATGAGCTGCTTGTAAATTTTAGAGATTAGTCCTTTGTCAGTTGCTTCATTTGCAAATATTTTCTCCCATTCTGAGGGCTGTCTTTTGGTCTTGTTTATGGTTTCCTTTGCTGTGCAAAAGCTTTTAAGTTTCAGTAGGTCCCATTTGTTTATTTTTGTTTTTATTTCCATTTCTCTAAAAAGTGGGTCAAAAAGGATATTGCTGTGATTTATGTCATAGAGTGTTCTGCCTGTGTTTTCCTCTAAGAGTTTATAGTGTCTGGCCTTACATTTAGGTCTTTAATGTATTTTGATTTTATTTTTGTGTATGGTGTTAGAGAGTGTTCTAATTTCATTCTTTTACATGTAGCTGGCCAGTTTTCACAGCATCACTTATTGAAGAGGCTTTTTCTCTATTGTATATTCTTGCCTCTTTTATCAAAAATAAGGTGACCATATGTGTGTGGGTTTATCTCAGGCTTTCCATCCTGTTCCATTGATCTATATTTCTGTTTTTGTGCCAGTACCTAACTGTCTTGGTTGTTGTAGCTTTGTAGGATAGTCTGACATCCAGGAGCTTAATTCTTCCAGCTCCATTTTTCTTTCTCAAGGTTGCTTTGGCTATTCAGGGTCTTTTGTGTTTCCACAAAAATTGTGAATTTTTTTGTTCTAGTTCTATGAAAAAAATGCCAATGATAGTTTGATTGGGATTGCATTAAATCTGTAGATTGCTTTGGGTAGTATATTCTTTTTCACTATGTTGATTCTTCCAATCCAAGAACATGGTATATCTCTCCACCTGTTTTTATCATCTTTAATTTCTTTCATCAGTGTCTATAATTTTCTGCATACAGGTCTTTTGGCTCCTTAAGTAAGTTTATTCCTACGTATTTTATTGTTTTTGTTGCAATGGTAAATGATAGTGTTTCCTTAATTTCTCTTTCAGATTTTTCATCATTAGCGTATAGGAACACAAGAGATTTCTGTGTATGAATTTTGTATCCTGCTATGTTGCCAAATTCATTGATTAGCTCTAGTAGTTTTCTGGTAGCATCTTTAGGATTCTGTATGCATAGTATCATGTCATCTGCAAATAGTGACAGCTTTACTTCTTTTCAGATTTGGATTCCTTTTATTTCTTTTTCTTCTCTGACTGCTGTGGCTAACACTTCCAAAATAATGTTGAATAATAGTGGTGAGAGTGGGCAACCTTGTCTTTTTCCTGATCTTAGTGGAAATGCTTCCAGGTTTTCACCATTATGGACGATGTTGGCTGTAGTTTTGTCATATATGGCCTTTATTATGTTGAAAAAAGTTCCCTCTATGCTTACTTTTTAGAGGGTTTTTATCATAAATGGGTGTTCAATATTGTCAAAACTTTTTTCTGCATTTATTGAGATGATCATATGATTTTTATTCTTCAGTTTGTTAATATGGTGTATTACGCTGATTGATTTGCATATATGGAAGAATCTTTGCATTCCTGTCATAAAGCCCACTTGATCATGGTGTATGATCCTTTCAATGTGCTGTTGGATTCTGTTTGCTAGCATTTTGTTGAGGAATTTTGCATCTATGTTCATCAGTGATATTGGCCTATAGTTTTCTTTTTTTGTGTGGTTTTGGTATCAGGGTGATGGTGGCCTTGTAGAATGAGTTTGGGAGTGTTCCTCTCTCTGCTATATTTTGGAAGAGTTTGAGAAAGATAGATGGTAGCTCTTATCTAAATGTTTGATAGAATTTGCCTTGAAATCTTCTGGTCCTGAGCTTTTGTTTGTTGGAAGATTTTTAATCATAGTTTCAATTAAAGTGTTTGCGATTGGTCTGTTTATATTTTCTATTTTTTCCTGGTTCAGGCTCAGAAGGCTGTGCTTTTCTAAGGATTTGTCCATCTCTCCCAGGTTGGTCATTTTATTGGCATATAGTTGCTTGTAGTAATTTCTCATGATCCTTTGTATTTCTACAGTGTTCGTTGTTACTTCTCCTTTTTCATTTCTAATGCTATTGATTTGAGTTTTCTCCCTTTTTTTCTTGATGAATATGACTAATGGTTTATGAATTTTGTTTATCTTTTCACAGAATCAACTTTTAGTTTTATTGACCTTTGCTATTGTTTCATTCATTTCTTTTTCATTTATTTCTTATCTGATCTTTATGATTTCTTTCCTTCTGCTAATTTTGGAATTGTTTTGTTCTTTCTCTAATTGTTTAGGTGTAAGGTTAGGTTGTTTATTTGAGATGTTTCTTATTTCTTAATGTAGGATTGTATTGCTATAAACTTCCCTCTTAAAACTACTTTTGCTGCATCCCATAGGTTTTGGGTCATTGTGTTTTCGTTGCCATTTGTTTCTAGGTATATTTTGACTTCCTCTTTGATTTCTTCAGTGATATCTTGGTCATTAAGTAGTATATTGTTTAGCCTCCATGTTTGTATTTTTTACAGATTTTTTCCTGTAATTGATATCTAGTCTCATAGCACTGTGGTCAGAAAAGATACTTGATAGGATTTCAATATTCTTAAATTTATCTAGGCTTAATTTGTGACCCAAGATATGATTTATGCTGGAGAATATTCCATGAGCACTTGTGAAGAAAGTGTATTCTGTTGTTTTTGGATGGAATGTCCTATAAATATCAAGTAAGTCCATCTTGTTTAATGTATCATTTAAAGCTTGTGTTTCCTTATTTATTTTCATTTTGGATGATCTGTCCTTTGGTGAAAGTGGGGTGTTAAAGTCTGCTACTATGATTGTGTTACTGTCGATTTCCCCTTTTATGGCTGTTAACATTTGACTGATGTATTGACGTGCTCCAATGTTTGGTGCATAAATATTTACAATTGTTATATCTTCTTGGATTGATCCCTTGATCATTATTTAGTATCCTTCTTTGTCTCTTGTAATAGTCTTTATTTTAAAGTCCATTTTGTCTGATACCAGAATTGCTACTCCAGCTTTCTTTTGTTTTCCATTTGCATGGAATAACTTTTTCCATCTCCTCACTTTCATTCTCTCTGTGTCCCTAGGTCTGAAGTGGGTCTTTTGTAGACACCATATGTATGGGTCTTGGTTTTGTATCCATTCAGCCACTCTATGTCTTTTGGTTGGAGCATTTAATCCATTTATATTTAAGGTAATTATCGGTATGTATGTTACTATTATCATTTTCTTAATTGTTTTGGTTTGTTATTGTAGGTGTTTTCCTTCTCTTGTGTTTCTTGCCTAGAGAAGTTCCTTTAGCATTTGTTGTAAAGCTGGTTTGGTGGTGCTGAATTCTCTTAGCTTTTGCTTGTCTGTAAAGGTTTTAATTCCTCCAACGAATCTGAATGAGATCCTTGCTGGGTAGACGAATCTTGGTTGTAGGCTTTTCCCTTTCATCACTTTAAATATGACCTGCCACTCCCTTCTGGTTTGCAGAGTTTCTGCTGAAAGATCAGCTGTTAACCTTATGGGGATGCCCTTGTATCTTTTTTGTTTTTTTTTCCCATGCTGCTTTTTATATATTTTCTTTGTATTTAATATTTGATAGTTTGATTAATATGTGTCTTGGAGTGTTTCTCCTTGGATTTATCCAGTATGGGACTCTCTGCATTTCCTATACTTGATTGACTATTTCCTTTCCCATATTAGGGAAGTTTTCATGTATAATCTCTTCAAATATTTTCTCCATCCCTTTCTTTTTCTTTTCTTCTTCTGAGACCCCTATAATTCGAATGTTGTTGCATTTAATGTTGTCCCAGAGATCTCTGAGACTGTCTTCAATTCTTTTCATTCTTTTTTCTTTATTTTGCTCTGTGGTAGTTATTTCCACTATTTTATCTTCCAGATCACTTATCCATTCTTCTGCTTCAGTTATTCCACTATTGATTCCTTCTAGAGAATTTTAAATTTCATTTATTGTGCTGTTCATCCTTGTTTGTTTGCTCTTTATTTCTTCTAGGTCTTTGTTAAACGTTTCTTGTATTTCCTCCATTCTATTTCCAAGATTTTGGATCACCTTTACTATCATTACTCTAAATTCTTTTTCAGGTAGACTGCCTATTTCCTATTCACTTGTTTTGTTTGGTGGGTTTTTACCTTGCACCTTCATCTGCTGTATGTTTCTCTGTCTTCTCATTTTGCTTAACTTACTGTGTTTCTGGTCTCCTTTTCACAGGCTGCAGGTTTGTTGTTCCCATTGTTTTTTGTGTCTGCCCCCAGTGCTAAGTTTCGTTCAGTGGGTTATGTAGGCTTCCTGGTGGAGGGGACTAGTACCTGTGTTCTGGTGGATGAGACTGGATCTTGTCTTTCTGTGGCTAGGTCCACATCCGGTGGTGTGGTTTTGGGTGTCTGTGACCCTATTATGATTTTAGGCAACTTTTATGCTAGTGGGTTGAGTTGTGTTCCTGTCTTGCTAGTTGTCATAAGGTGTCCAGCACTGTAGCTTGCTGGTCATTGAGTGGAGCTGGGTCTTGGCATTGAGATGGAGATCTCTGGGAGATTTTTGCCCTTTGATATTACATGGAGCTGGGAGGTCTCTGGTGGACCAGTGTCTGTAGTCGCCTGTCCCACCTCATAGGCACAGGCCTGACACCTTGCCAGAGCACCAAAATCTTGGCATCCGCGTGGCTCAGAATACAAGGGAGAAGAAAAGAAAGAAAAAATTAATAATAACAAAATAAAATAAAGTTATTAAAATAAAAAATAATTATTAAATTTTAAGAAATGAACATGTAATTTAAGAAAGAAAGAAAGAAGAGAGCAACCAAACCCAAAGACAAATCCAACAATGATAAGAAGTACTAAAACTATACTAAAAAAAAAAAAAAAAAAAATGGAGACAGTACCCTAGGACAAATGGTAAAAGCAAAGTTACTTTGGGAGCTACCTTTGCTACCAAGGTCCACCTGCTCAATTTGGGATGATTTGTTGTCTATTCAGGTATACCAGAGATGCAGGGTATATCAAGTTGATTGTGGAGATTTAATCCACTGCTCCTGAGGCTACTGGGAGAGGTTTCACTTTCTCTTCTTTGTTTGCACAGCTCCTGTGTTTCAGCTTTGGATTTGGTCCCATCTCTGCATGTAGGTTACCTGAGGGCGTCTGTTCCTGCTCATACAGGATGCGGTTAAAGAAGAAGCTATTTAGGGGACTCAGGCAGGAGGGAGGGAGGGGCATGGAGTGAGGGGCAAGCCTGCGGTGGCAGACGCCTGTGTTACATTACACCAGCCTAAGGTGCCGTGTGTTCTCCCAGGGAAGTTGTCCCTGGATCACAGGACCCTGGTAGTGGTGGGCTGCACAGGCTCCTGGGAGGGGAGGTGTGGATAGTGACCTGTAATTATACACAGGCTTCTTGGTGGCTGAAGCAGCAGCCTTAGCATCTCCCTTAGCATCTCATGCCCGTCTCTGGTGTCCACGCTGATAGCCACGGCTCGCACCCTTCTCTGAAGCTTGTTAAGGCGGTTCTCTGTATCCTCTCTCCTCATGCACCCCGAAACAATGGTCTCTTGCCTCTTAGGCAAGTCCAGACTCTTTCCTGGCCTCCCTACTGTCTAGCTGTGATGCACTAGCCCCCTTCAGGCTGTGTTCACACAGCCAACCCCAGTCCTCTCCCTCGGATCTGATCTCCAAAGCCCGAGCCTCAGCTCCCTGCCCCCGCAGAGGAGCAGACAAGCCTCTCAGGCTGGTGAGTGCTGGTCGGCACCGGTCCTCTGTGCAGTAATCTCTCTGTTTTGCCCTCAGCACCCCTATTACTGCGCTCTCCTCTGTGGCTCTGTAGCTTTCTCTCCCGCCACCCCCCGTCTCTGCCTGTGAAGGGGTTTACTAGTGTGTTGAAACTTTTAGTACTTCCCAGCTCCCTCCCAGAGGGCCTAGTCCCGTCCCTATTCTTTTGTCTCTGTTTTTTTCTTTTTTCTTTTGCCCTACCCAGGTACGTTGGGTGTTTCTTGCCTTTTTGGAGGTCTGAGGTATTCTGCCAGCTTTCAGTAGGTGTTCTGTAGGAGTTGTTCTACATGTAGATGTATTTCTGATGTATTTGTGGAGAGGAAGGTGATCTCTATGTCTTACTGTTCAACCATCCTGAAGGTCCCCCCCCCCAAACACTATAGCATTTAAATTCCAAGTCTTAGTGGAAACTATAGGTAGTTGTAATAAAATGTTAAAAGCTGGTTAGAACCCCATAGTTCAGGAAATATCTTACAGGCCAGAAGTTTAACAGGTCCAAACAATTTACAGTCAATAATCTTTTACTTTGACTACTATATGTATAATTTCCATGGTATATAAATGTTATGAAGTAATAATATTGCCAGTATTTTAGATTTACTTAGTATTTTTCCTTGGAGATTTTCAACTCTCTACATTATATACCATCCTCTCAGAGAATATATTTGAAGAAAGATTAGTAGTTTTGAACCTCATATAAAGTTTTAGTTGCAGAAATCATGATAATAAACACAGAGAAAAGAGCATGGTTTTAGAGTCAAACTACATTTTGGACCTAAATTCTTAGTAGGTCTTTGACCTTACGTTTGGTTCTTAACTTCTAGAAATATTAACTTCTAAATCTGTAAACTGAGAATAATCACACATAACTCTTAGATCATTGTGTAGATTACATAGGACAATGTATGAAGAGCTCCTGATATTGTGTCCAGAAAAAGAGGTTCTCATTAAATTTTATTTTCTCTGTCCAAAAGTTTCTCATTTTACAAATAACATAACAAGAATGTAAAGGTTAAATGACTTTCGCAATGTCAAACTGTTAGTAGTGTCAGAACTAAATCTCAAAATTCCTCTAGTACTAAAGCTTTTTTTTTTTTTTTTAAACTACAACACAGCTACCTCAGAAGTAGGAGCAGGAGCTTTTTATAACAGTTTCACCATTGTTCTATAGCATAAAAAAAAAAAGCCAAGCCCTGTCTGGGTTCATTGATATGAAAATTATGTTGGACAGGTACTGTCTCATCACTGAACTTCATTGTGAATGTTCTAAATTTGGGTTTTCACTGTCTCATCATTGGTATAAGTAGTAGCTGTTACTACAAAACCAGCCACTGAAAATAGCTGATTACCCCAAGACAACTTAAAAAAAAAGAAGAGCTTTATTTTTCATTTACTGTTTTGTTCTTGTTGTTACTGTTCTTTTTAATTAATGAGATCTATTTCATAAATGAGAAGACTTAAAGTAAAACAAAACAAAAAAACCCACTTTCTCAAGCCTGTCAACTTTCCATCATTTCTATGAAACTGAATTGACTTGTCAAAAGGATGAAGATATGTCTCATTAATAAACTCTGTTTTATTTCACTTTTCGTTTGCAGGGTCTCATGTAAGAATCTTTTTCAAAGTTGAGTTGTTATAGGAATTTCTAAAACTACAAGATGTTGCCTTTCACATTAAATGGCACCTGGTATTTTATTTCTACACTCTGAACATAGATGCTGTAGACAAAATATAGATAATTACAGATAATTTTGATTTCTGATATTTTTGGTATCGATGCCCTCTATTATTTGAATTATAAAGGCATAGGCAACATCTCTAATACATTATCTCTTTGGATATAGATTCTTCCAACATCTAGACTCAAGTCCATGTACTGCTCTTATTTATAAATGATAATCAGCAGATTTATAATTAACATGGCAGCAGACAAGATATGGATGATATTAGGCAAAAAATTAAGTAATCAGGGATATTGATTATTGTCAGAAAAAACAGAATTTTAGATAGAAAAGTGCTTTGATGAACACTGTAATTGATCAATTTTTCACCTTTAAGAAATTATACCTTCATTACAAGTGTCCATGAATCTTTTATAATAATTGGCCATAGACTAGGCAAGAAGGAAAATTTTACAAGGTGAAAAGGTGAAGATTATATTTTATAACTGCCATTCAATGAAAGGAGAAATAAGAACATATATGTAAATAAATAAAATGAGGTTAAAAACTTTTCTAGTAACATTTAGATTAAAAAATTAAAATATAGTTACAAACTATATAGAAAACAATGAGAATAAACTACCTTGATAATTAAAGGTATGGGATGCTCTCAAATCTGTATTCAGAGGCAAAACACTCTGTTTAATGTCTTACTTATTAAACAATGCAATTAAAATCAATATTTAGAATTCAATTAAGACATAAGAAACAACAATAGCAACAACAAAATTACAAGAAAAAACAAGAGAGAATATATAACAAAGATGAAAACAAACTAATTAACTTGAAAAGATAGAACACAAGCCAGTAAATTATAAATAAGAAAACAGAGCAATGTAGATGAAGGTTTTTGTTTTTTTTTTTTTTTTTTTTGCGGTACGCGGGCCTCTCACGGGTACATGGGCCTCTCACTGCTGTGGCCTCTCCTGTCGCAGAGCACAGGCTCTGGACAGGCAGGCCCAGTGGCCATGGCTCATGGGCCCAGCCGCTCCATGGCATGTGGGATCTTCCCAGACTGGGACATGAACCCGTGTCCCCTGCATTGGCAGGCGGACTCCCAACCACTGCACCACCAGGGAAGCCCATGATGAAGCTATTTTTTACATCATATATTTTGGTTTTAAAAATGTATGTTAAAAATTTGAATATTTCAATAAGCAGTTTAAAGTTCTAGGGAAAAAAATGTTTATTCCAGAAAAGAAAATTGCTAATATCAATTTCTTTGATAATGTGTTCAGCTTCTATATCAAAGAAATATCTGCAAAAGGATTCCTGGCTCGGACAGTTTCAGTGTTCTAAGAAATATGTATTTCCAATATACTAATATCTATTCCAGGACATCAAATAAGATGAAAAACTACAAAATCATTTCAGAAGCAAGAAAACCTCTATTACTGATCCTTGCCAAAGTAAACTTTAATCAAAATAAGAAAAATATTAGCAATCTTAAGATAAGAATACTTTAGTTGCCAAAATCTTTAAAAATATTTGGATTCTAAATTAAACAATAAATACACTAAACATGCCAGGACAATACCAAGAAAGAAAAGCTCATTTAGTTTTTAGGAAATACATCAACATAATACATTATATAAATAGATTAAATAGAACACCAGCATTTTAATAGTTTCTCATGGCAGCTCATAACCAGATTTACAGCACTGAAAAGCAAAGTAAGAGCATTGATGCATGAAGAAATAGAACTTAGAAGTGTATAAAGGTAGAGTCAAGAGAATCTTTTTATATGGTTATAGGATGAACTTCTGAGTGCTTACACACCTCCTTTCTCCCTCCCAGGTTTACTTAACCCCCACCTTGGGAGGCCCTAGTTGTACTCCCCCAGACCACTAACATACTACATTAATTCTATTAAAATCAACAATAAGACCAAAAGTATTTTTGTTTCATACATCATTATTGGAATATAATTGCTTTACAATGGTGTGTTAGTTTCTGCTCTACAACAAAGTGAATCAGCTATACGTATACATATATCCTCATATCCATTCCCTCTTACGTCTCCCTCCCACCCTCCCTATCCACCACTCTAGGTGGTCACAAAGCACAGAGCTGATCTCCCTGTGCTTTGTGGCTGCTTCCCACTAGCTATCAATTTTACATTTGGTAGTGTATACATGTACATGCCACTCTCTCACTTTGTCCCAGCTTACACTTCCCTCTACCCGTGTCCTCAAGTCCATTCTCTACATCTGAATCTTTATTCCTGTCCAGACCCTAGGTTCTTCAGAACCTTTTTTTTTTTTTTAGATTCCATATACATATGTGTTATCATATGATATTTGTTTTTCTCTTTCTCACTTACTTTACTGTGTATGACAGACTCTAGGTCCATCCACTTCACTACAAATAACTCAATTTTGTTTCTTTTTATGGCTGAGTAATATTCCATTATATATATGTGTCACATCTTCTTTATCCATTCATCTGTTTATGAACACTTAGGTTGCTTCCATGTCCTGCTATTGTAAATAGTGCTGCAATGAACATTGTGGTACATGACTCTTTTTGAATTATGGTTTTCTCAGGGTATATGCCCAATAGTGGGATTGCTGAGTCATATGGTAGTTCTATTTTTAGTTTATTAAGGAACCTTGATACAGTTCTCTCAGCTGGCTGTATCAATTTACATTCCCACCAACAGTGCAGGAGGCTTCCCTTTTCTCCACACCCTCTCCAGCATTTATTGCTTGTAGACTATTTGATGATAGCCATTCTGACAAGTGTGAGGTGATACCTCATTGTAGATTTGATATGGATTTCTGTAATTGTTAGTGTCGTTGAGCATCCTTTCATGTGTTTGTTGGCAATCTGTATGTCTTCTTTGCAGTAATGTCTATTTAGGTCTTCTGTCCATTTTTTGGATTCAGTTGTTTGTTTTTTTTGATATTGAGTTGTATGTGCTGCTTGTATATTTTGGAGATTAATGCTTTGTCAGTTGCTTTATTTGCAAATATTTTCTCCGATTCTGAGGGTTGTCCTCTCATCTTGTTTAAGGTTTCCTTCACTATGCAAAAGCTTTTAAGTTTCATTAGGTTTCATTTGTTTATTTTTGCTTTTATTTCCATTTCTCTAGGAGGTGGGTCAAAAAAGATCTTGCTTTATTTATGTCATAGAGTGTTCTGCCTATGTTTTCCTCTAAGAGTTTTATAGTGTCTGGCCTTACATTTAGGTCTTTAATCCATTTTGAGTTTATTTGTGTGTATGGTGTTAGGGAGTGTTCTAATTTCATTCTTTGTGTGTAGCTGTTCAGTTTTTCCAACACCACTTATTGAAGCGGCTGCCTTTTCTCCATTGTATATTCTTGCCTCCTTTATCAAAGATAAGTTGACCATAGGTGTGTGAGTTTATCTCTGGGCTTTATATCCTGTTCCATTTATCTATATTTCTATTTTTGTGCCAGTACCATAATGCCTTGATTATTGTAGCTTTGTAATATAGTCTGAAGTCCAGGAACCTGATTCCTCCAGCTCCGTTTTTATTACTCAAGATTGTTTTTGCTATTTGGGGTCTTTTGTGTTTCCATAGAAATTGTGAAGTTTTTTCTTCTAGCTCTGTGAAAAATACCGTTGGTAGTTTTATAGGGATTGCATTGAATCTGTAGATTGCCTTGGGTATTATAGTCATTTTCACAGTAGTGATTCTTCCAATCCAAGAACATGGTATATCTCTCTATCTCTTTGTATCATCTTTAATTTATTCATCAGTGTCTTATAATTTTCTGCATACAGGTCTTGTCTCCTTAGGTAGCTTTATTCCTAGGTATTTTATTTTTTTAGTTGAAATGGTAAATGGTAGTGTTTCATTAATTTCTCTTTCAGATTTTACATCATTACTGTATAGGAATGCCAGAGATTTCTGTGCATTAATTTTGTTTCCTGCTACTTTACCAAGTTCATTGATTTGTTCTAGTAGTTTTCTGGTAGCTTCTTTAGGATTCTCTATGTATAGTATCATGTCATCTGCAAACAGTGACAGTTTTACTTCTTTTCCGAGTTGGATTCCTTTTATTTCTTTTTCTTCTCTCAATGCTGCAGTTAAAACTTCCAAAACTATGTTGAATAATAGTGGTGAGAGTGGGCAACCTTGTCTTGTTCCTGATCTTGGTGGAAATGGTTTCAGTTTTCCACCACTGAGAATGATGTTGGCTGTTAGTTTGTCATCTATGGCCTTTATTATGTTGAGGTAAGTTCCCTCTATGCCAACTTTCTGGACCTTTTTTATCATCAATGGGTGTTGAATTTTGTCAAAAGCTTTTTCTGCATTATTAAGATGATCATATGGTTTTATCTTTCAATTTGTTAATATGGTGTATCACATTGATTGATTTGCGTATATTGAAGAATCCTTGCATTCCTGGGAAATATCCCACTTGATCATGGTGTATGATCCTTTTAATGTGCTGTTGGATTCTATTTGCTGGTATTTCATTGAGAATCTTTGCACATATGTTCATCAGTGATATTGGTCTGTAGTTTTCTTATTTATTTATTTTTTTGTTACATCATTGTCTGGTTTTGGTATCAGTGTGAAAGAGGCCTTGTAGAATGAGTCTGGGGCTGCTCCTCCCTCTGCTATATTTTGGAAGAATTTGAGAAGTATAGGTGTTAGCTCTTCTCTAAATGTTTGACAGAATTCACCTGTGAAGCTATTTGGCCCTGGGCTTTTGTTTGTTGGAAGATTTTTAATCAGTTTCAATTTCAGAACTTGTGATTTGTCAGTTTATATGTTTTGTGTTTTCCTGGTTCAGTCTTGGGAGGTTGTGCTTTTCTAAGAATTTGTCCATTTCTTCCAGGTTGTCCATTTTATTGGTATATAGTGTCTTGTAGTAGTCTCGCATGATCCTTTGTATTTCTGCAGTGTCAGTTGATACTTCATCGTTTTCATTTCTAATTCTATTGATTTGAGTCTTCTCCCATTTTTTCTTGATGAATGTGGCTGATGGTTTATCAATTTTGTTTATCTTCTCAAAGAACCAGTTTTAGTTTTATTGATCCTTGCTACAGTTTCCTTCATTTCTTTTTTATTTATTTCTGATCTGATCTTTATGATTTCTGTCCTTCTGCTAACTTTGGGGTATTTTTGTTCTTCTTTCTCTAATTGCTTTAGGTGTAAGGTTAGTCTGTTTATGTGAGATGTTTCTTGTTTCTTGAGGTAGTATTTTATTGCAATAAACTTCCCTCTTAGAACTGCTTTTGCTGTGTCCCATAGGTTTTGGGTCACCGTGTTTTCATTGTTATTTGTTTCTAGATATTTTTTGATTTCCTCTTTGATTTCTTCTGTCATATCTTGGTTATTTAGTAATGTATTGTTTAGCTTCCATGTGCTTGTATTTTTGGTTTTTCCTGTTTTTGATATCTAGTCTCGTAGCATTGTGGTCGGAAAAGATACTTGATATGATTTCAATTTTCTTAAATTTACCAGGGCTTGATTTGTAACCCATGATATGATCTATCCTGGAGAATGTTCCATGAGCAGTTGAGAAGAAACTGTATTTTGTTGTTTTTGGATGGAATGTCCTATAAACATCAAGTAAGTCTGTCTTGTCTAATGTGTCCTTTAAAGCTTGTGTTTCCTTATTTATTTTCATGTTGGATGATCTGTCTATTGGTGAAAGTGAAATGTTAAAGTCCCCACTATTATTGTGTTACTGTCAATTTCCCCTTTTATGGCTGTTAGCATTTGCCTTATGCATTGAGGTGCTACTATGTTGGGTGCCTAAATATTTACAATTGTTATATCTTCTTCTTGGATTGATCCCTTGAACATTATGTAGTGTCCTTCTTTGTCTCTTGTCTTTATTTTAAAGTCCATTTTGTCTGATATGAGAATTGCTTCTCCAGCTTTCTTTTGTTTTCCATTTGCATGGAATACCTTTTTCCATCCCCTCACTTTCAGTCTGTATGTTTACCTAGGTCTGAAATGTGTCTCTTGTAGACAGCATAAGTACAGGCCTTGTTTTTGTATCCATTGAGCCAGTCTATGTCCTTTAGTTGGAGCATTTAATCCATTTACATTGAAGGTAATTATTGATATGTATGTTCCTATTACCATTTTCTTAATTTTTTGGTTTTGTTATTGTAGGTTTTTTCCTTCTCTTGTGTCTCCTGCCTGGAGAAGTTCCTTTAACATTTGTTGTAAAGCTGGTTTTGTGGTACTGAATTTTCTTAGCCTTTGTCTGTAAAGGTTTTAATTTCTCCATTGAATCTGAATGAAATCCTTGTTTGGTAGAGTAATCTTTGTTGTATGTTTTTCCCTTTCATCACTTTAAATATGCCTTGCCACACCCTTCTGGCTTGCAGAGTTTCTGCTGAAAGACCAACTGTTAACCTTATGGGGATTCCCTTGTGTGTTATTTGCTGCTTTTCCCTTGCTGCTTTCAATATTTTTTCTTTGTATTTAATTTTTGATAGTTTGAGTAATATGTGTCTGGGCGTGTTTCTCCTTGGATTTATTCTGTATGGGACTTTGTGCTTCCTAGACTTGGTTAACTATTTCCTTCCCCATATTAGGGAAGGTTTCAACTATAATCTCTTCAAATGTTTTCTCAGTCCCTTTCTTTTTCTCTTCTTCTTCTGACACCACTATAATTCGAATGTTGGTGCATTTAATGTGGTCCCAGAGGTCTCTGAAACTGTCCTCAATTTTTTTCATTATTTTCTTTTTATTCTGCTTTGTGGTAGTTATTTCCACTATTTTATCTTCCAGGTCACTTATCTGTTTTTCTGCCTCTGTTAATCTGCTATTAATTCCTTCTAGAGAATTTTTAATTTCATTTATTGTGCTGTTCATCATGGTTTGTTTCCTCTTTAGTTCTTCTAGCTCCTTGTTAAACATTTCTTGTATTTTCTCCATTCTTTTTCCAAGATTTTGGATCATCTTTACTGTCATTACTCTGAATTCTCTTTCATGTAGCCTGTTTATTTCCTCTTCATTTGTTAGGTCTGGTGGATTTTTACCTTGCTCCTTCATGTGCTGCATATTTCTCTGTCTTCTCATTTTGCTTAACTTACTGTTTTGGGGATCTCCTTTTCACAGGCCTCAGGTTTGTAGTTCCCATTGTTTTTGGTGTCTGCCCCCAGTGGGTAAAGTTGGTTCAGTGGATTGTGTAGGCTTCCAGGTGGAGGGGACTGATGCCTGTGCTCTGGTGGATGAGGCTGTATCTTGTCTTTCTCATGGGGAGGACAGCATCCATTGGTGAGTTTTGGGGTGTATGTGAACTTAGTATGATTTTAGGCAGCCTCTCTGCTAATGGGTGGGGTTGTGATCCTGTCTTGCTAGTTGTTTGGCATTGGGTGTCCAGCACTGGAGCTTGCTGGTAGTTGAGTGGAGCTGGATCTTAGCATTGAGATGCAGATCTCCTGGAGAGCCCTCGCTGATTGATATTACTAAGGGCCGGGAGTTCTCTGGTGGATCAATGTCCTGACCTTGGCTCTCCCACCTCAGAGGCTCAGGCCTGACACCTGGCCAGAGTACCAAGACCCTCTCGTCCCTGCTTCATGTGTTTCCCTTCACTTGGCCAGCTCCTGCCTCTGGGCCTCCCTCCTTTTTGGTTTGATCTTTACTTCCCATTCTTGGTGGGGGCCGGAGGGTAGTGCAGTAGATGCCAGAGGGCAGCTGCCCCACCACGTCCTCGTCCACACCTTACACCGGGTTTTCCAGGTCCCTGCCAATCACAGAGGGTCCACAAAGACAGCCTGACCACCAGACAGACCCAGAGACCCGGTGAGGAGGGAGCAAGACCAAGTGTCTTAATGTTTTGCAAATGTAATAAGTTTGGTATCAGAAGCAAGACTTATGATGTTTAGCAATAAATACAAAAATCATTACTATTTTCAATAAAGTGGCAAACATTTGGTCCTCTGGGTGGGGCAGTTTCTGAAATACCTAGGTCCGACTGTATTATGCCATTTTGTATAAGACACTTTGAGCATCCATAGATTTTTGTATCTCTGGGAGTCCTGAAACCAATCCCCCGTGGATACTAGGGAAGAATATATACCAGAAGAAACAGCAGATACATTATTTAGAACTAATTAGAGAACATACTGAATTAACTAGGACCAAAATCAATATATGAAAGCCAAGAATTTTCTTATATAGTTCAAGTAATCATTTAAAAAATATAATAGAGAAAATTCAACTAAATTTTGAAATTTTTTATGGATACTCTCAACTTAAAATATGTAGTTTACACATATACACCTTGACATGAGCAGTTTTGTTGCAGTGGTGGAGGCCAAAGTCTGAATGGAGTGAAATCAAGAGAGAAGGGGGGAAGAGGCATTGGAGCAGCCACGATGGATATTACCCTAGTAAATTGAAAGAAAGAATGAAGGAATGAAAGAAAGAAAGAAAGAAAGAAAGGAGGGAAGGAAGGAAGGAAATAGAGAGACAGAGAGATGGAGAGAGGGAAGGAGGAGGAAGGGAGACAGAAAGAAAGAGAGAGAGAGAAACAAAGAAAGGGAAAAATAAAGAAAGAAAAGAAATGGGTAATAATTTGAAAGGTGAGTAGGGTGAAAATTTTGTTCATTTTTTTAAGTTGCAAGGTATAACAGTATATTTGTATGATACTAAGAAAGAACTGATAGAGAAAGAGAATAAATTCACTTTATTCTTTGTTGCTATTGAGAAAATGAGGAATACCTTATCAGGTAAACAGCTGTAGATGATTGTCTAGTAAGAATATCATTTTTAAATATTAATTATTCTTTAAATTTATTAACTAGATAATTATTCAATCCTTATATGTAATATTCCTTCAAAATTGTATCAATCAATTTCTTATAACCCATTAGAACTTTGCAACCTATATTCATAAGATATGTGTTTAGTGGGTTAAAGCCTGGGAAACGCTGCACTGACCAGCATAGGCAGAGGGAACAGATAGGAAAAAGTAAGGTGCAGCTGTAATATCTAGGCCAACAAAAGAGAATTTTTTTATGGGAATGAATAAGTATACTTTGAGAAGAAAATATAAATATTCCATAATAACAAAATAGAAAAAAGTAGTCTTTCTGGTGATCTTTTATAAACTCCCTCTGGGAGGGAAAATTCTATCCCTGATTATAACTTATAAAATACGATCTCAAAACCTAACATTTTACTTTCTGATCTTTTAGAGGATAATCAGAGTTGTGGAAAAATAATACTCAAACATATGTTTATTTTATATCAGGTAGCTAATTATTATTGACCTTCTTTCTACTATATTCTGTGAAGGATATGCAAAATTATAAGACACAGTCCCTATCATCAAGAAAATTCAGCTAGGGAAGTTTTTAGTATGATTAATAGAAAAGACAATGATATGGTAAAAATATCTGTTTTCTTTAAGGGATTATACTAGGAATGGAATAATTTAAGCAGGACCATTCAAAGACTTGTTTTACATGTGTGCATTATGAGTAATCTTCAGGTTTACTTTAGTATCTTATGGCGAGAAAGACTTGCCTTTTTCTGCCTAAATATGTCTAAGTTTTATGAGGAGGGTAGGGTTAGGGAGATGAACTTGTTTTGTTTGTACTTTTTTGTTTGATTTGGTTTTGGATTTTTGCTTGTTGTTTTTTTTTTTTTTTTTTGGTGGAACGGGAGGCAGTGTTGAGTTTTTCTGGTGCACCAAATAATTTATGTTTGCAGTGAGTATATACTGAAGGACAGCTTATTCTCTAGACAGGAAACCATATACACTATTTTCTGGTTTTGTTGTTGTTAACAGTGCCTGCTTATGACCTGATTCCTGGGTAATTAGGGACTGAAAAGGTAATCAGAATTCAAGTGTGTTGAAGCTCACAAATGGGATTTGTGCTTAAAAGCCTTTGAAACAGAGAAACCCCCTCTGCATCCTATAAAATGGTCCAAAAGTCTAATCACCAACTCGACAGAGAGGACGCTACAACTCCTTTGAGTCTGGCAGTTAGTGGTAGAGAAAACCCCTAGAACACCCCTCACAGCTCTAAGTAAAAAAAGTTGCCTTCATTGTTAGTTTTAATAGGGTCTGGAACCCACCCAAATGTGACTGAAATTGAAGTGTCATTTGCGTGACCTAAATGTATCACTTTAAACTTCATCCCCAAACACCAATCTACTGTTTATTTACCAGTTAATAGTTTGTTTCATTTAGCCTTGTTAAACAGGCTATGCTTTTTTTCCCCCCCATCATTATAAACTAGGGTTAAAGTAACTTAGTAATATTTTAAAAGAGAAAATAAAATGTAATGGAGCACCTGCATGAAATTTGAATTTTCAGCCCAGATGGTCCTAGAGTGTTTAATTAATTAAGTAGGCAAACTATACAAAATTCTGTAGAAATATGTATATATTGATAGTTTAATTATTAGATGATCAGGATCAATAAGTCTTAGTCAGTTTTCCTGCCATTATAAATGGTCCCTTGGACATTCTCCTAAGACAGCTAGAAGGATAGTCAGTACATTCATCAATAATCCAGTTAACAACTGCCTCATTTAACTCCCTTGTATTTTTTGTCCTTGTCCCCAAAAAGGACAAAGGGAAATAGTATTTGGTCAAGCCCTGATAAATCAATAACTTAATGCAGTTAGTTACACTTGCTTAGTGAAGTTAATATTAAGAGCTTGTAAGAGTTTCCTTGTATTTACTTCTTTATTCCCACATCAGCCATTACAGAACATTCTCATTTTCCACATGAAAGCAAAAGGAGCCATTTCACAGCTCAGACCCAACAGACTGAACACCAAAAGATTAAGTGGCTAAGCTGCCTAGCATTGCTTGTTTAGCTTTGCCCACAGGATTTGAATTTGCACTACACTGTTGAACATCCTAAAATAATTTAACCACATCCCAAACACTGCATAAAGAAAGTTTGTTCCATTTCTCGCCTCTTTAGATTGCATGTCCAGAGCAATTTCTCCCAAATTAAATGCCATTTGGTTTGCGTTAGAATAATCAGGACAACTGCAAACATTAATAAGTTTGCAATAATAGCAAAGTTATTTTCTTCTCCAAATAGCCCTATGCATACCTATAAAGATTTTCCCTCCCTATTTGTTTCTCCTTTATTTTTTAAATAGATGCATCACTGTAATCTGGTTGAGTGTTATGATTCGCACCCTGGTTTTATTATGAAATGAAGCTTAATATAAACCCAGGTGAAAAAGAAAGAGAAGGAGGCAGCCTACTGAAACAAGTTTGTCATTTGCAGGTTTGACCGGGGTCATTCCAAACATCCATTCACTCATTCTTTCATGTATTTAAAAGCACTTACTGAGAGTCCATATTGTGCAAGGGATGGTATTAGGGGCTGTACATAGTGAGAGAATGAAAGAGAGTCATGGCCCTTTTCATTAAGGAGCTCCAGGTTAGTGTGGAGAAGGCAAGCAGCTATTAGAGCATTACCAAGGAATATTGGTAATATTGGTACCAAGGAATGCTGCAATGTCTCATTAAACAGATTTTTCTAAAGAAAGGCAGTTGTATTTAGAGTGGTGAGCAGACAACTAGCTCTGCCTATTCATACATTTACCCTAAAATTAAAGCTATTGTGCTTTATTTGGGACCAAGTTGTCTACTTCAGGCACATTATAATATTATTTTGGTGACCTGATTTAGTATATAAATGTGGAGGAACTGAGGCACAGAGCAGTTAACCCAGGGCAGACTTAACCCAGGGCAGAACAAGAAATCAGCAATGAATTTGTAAATTTGGTAATTTCTATAAAATGAGAACTTTCACTAGATATAATGCATTTAAAGACTTTTGAGTATAGCAGATTTATCAGTAAAGGATGGACATGATATGATAATTGAGTCATATACTCTAATGTAGATTGAAGGAAGTCTTAAAAATGGGAAAGGCAGCTATTAATAACATCAACAATTAGCCTCTGAGGGACAAATCTAGAGAAAGAATGTATTCTAAAAAGCTATTCATAGCTTTTAAGGTCACTTCAAATCCAGAAACATCAAATTTAATGTCAGTACTTTTCTGAGATATCACAAAAGAGTATTGACTGCCAGATGTTACAAATCTTCAAAATGAGATTGCACGGTTTACATTACATTTTTCAAGAAATAGCACAATCTTGTTAGAATTTTTACATTTTTGTCTTTATGTGTTTCATATATTTCAACTCTATTTAGAGGACACAATAAAAATTGCTAACTTTTTTTTTACATCTTTGCATTTCCATTCCTCTGTAAAGTCCCCTGCAAGAAGCAAATGCTTTAAAATATTAAACATGGCATCATGATATTTAAATCCACCTCTACTTTTCTAAACAGGTTCCCAGAAAAAAACTATTTTTCCTAGCCACTTATGTGTTAGAGCGCCTCCCAGTGAATTCATCAATCTACTACCTGAACCACATGGATATTGTTCTAACACACATATCAAGATTTCTTTTCAAAGTTAACGATTGTGATTTCTAACATCACAGCAGTGTTTTTGTTTCTGCTGTGCTGCTTTGATATTGGCAGGAATTAGTTCAAAAGAATGCAATGAAACCTTTATTAGGGGACTGTGATACTCATAGACTCTTGGAAGGCAGCCAGGGGAATCAACTGTTGAAACATTCAAAGCCAAAGGTGTATCACCTTCTTTAACATTTTCCCATGCCAAAGCTGACTGCTGAGGCATTGAACTAAAGATCCTTGTCCTAGTCTTTGTGGTATTCAACTTATCTTATTTCTTCAGACCTCAATACCTGTTTTTATTTACATTTCTTTCAGCATGATATGCTGTGATATTCTGAGATTTCACTTCAAGGCACTGGCAGGTTTCTTTTACATCTGTGCAGTTCTTAATCATGGAAAGGTTCTGAAGAAAGGGCTGCAAGGCAGGCCATGTGATAAAAATTGTCAGTATACTTATACACCACTAGAAATGGTGTATACATCTTATACATCTGGAGATGTTCTTTGCCTAAGTCAAAGCAGGACAGGAAGTTCATGCTCTTGGCATGTGAAATGCTGACTTTTTCCTTATTATTAGAATATAAGCCAAGCTGAAAAGAAAAAGGACTCTGAAAGAAAAATACCCAACTCCTCTGGCTCCAGTGTTCATCTGTCAACTTACTTTTCCAAGTCCAGATTATGAAAAGTGATGGGGGCAGGAGAAAGGAGAAAAGAAGGGGCAAAGTATTTCACCCAGACATTATTTGGATTAGCTAATAAAAATCTGCTAAGCTTTTGAAAATCCGTATCAAAAATCAGGCAATTGGGCTTCCCTGGTGGCGCAGTGCTTGAGAGTCCGCCTGCCGATGCAGGAGACGCGGGTTCGTGCCCCGTTTCGGGAAGATCCCACATGCCGCGGAGCGGCTGGGCCCGTGAGCCATGGCCACTGAGCCTGCGCGTCCGGAGCCTGTGCTCCTCAAATGGGAGAGGCCACAACAGTGAGAGGCCCGCATAACGCAAGGAAAAAAAAAAAAAAAAAAAAAAAAATCAGGCAATTAATTTTATCTTCATTTCTAATTGAGAGCAGCCAACATGAGTTTTCAGAGTAAAGGCGGAGAATAATTTGGTAACGTTATTTGGTTAATCTAGTTCCCAAATATAAACTTTAAAGTCTTCTCAAAGTTTAGAGTATCATGGACTGCCACATGAAGACTGCAGAGGAAAAAAAAAAAACATATTTATCAATCTAATATAAAACACTAATTTAAAATACTGCAGTTTGTAAAATTATTTGCTTATATTATACTCCCATATACTATTAATGCCTTGTGCATGTTGTAATATACATGTTTTTTAAGATTCCCTCAAAAGATTGCTTTTTCATCTACTGGGGTAGAATTATAATGTTATCAAAGTTTTAGAGGCATCAATAGATTTGAAGTAATTTAATCCAATAATTTCATTCCATAACATGGGAAACTGAGACTAGAAAGAAGAAATTTTTTCAAGATTACAAAGCTAACTAGCAGAGACAGGCCCTTTCGCATTCTCAAGACTTACAAGATACCAAGCTGCTTCCAAAGAACAGTGTAGCTGGCAGGACTTTCTGTATGAAGTCCAGCTCTTGTAATTTACCCTACAAGGTATTAAAAATAGCATTACAGTTTTAATTGAATGTGTAACTATTGCAATAAACTATTATATTTAATAACTACATACAGTTTTATTGGGTTGGCCAAAAGTTTTGTTCAGTTTTTTCTGTAAGATGACTCTAGTAGCGCTCTGTTGTCTTTAACTTCGTTCGGAACCATTTGTTTAGATTGTATTGTAACAGCTGTCATATCAGTGTGCATTTAAAAAAAGACATCAAATTTGGTGAATTTTTGTGTAGCCAGTTTAATATTGAAGATGGAAGAGAAAAGCAACATTTTTGGCATATGATGATTTGTTATTTCAAGAAAGGTAAAAACACAACTGAAACGCAAAAAAAAGATTTGTGCAGTGTATGGAGAATATGCAGTGACCGATCTAACATGTCAAAAGTGGTTCGAGAAGCTTTGTGCTAGAGATTTCTTGCTGGACGATGCTGCATGGTCATGTAGACCAGTTGAAGTTAATAGTGGTCAAATCCAGACATTAATTGAGAACAATCAACGTTATACCACACAGAAGATAGCTGACACACTCAAAATATCCAAATCAAGTGTTGAAAATCATTTGCACCAGCTTGGTTATGTTAATTGCTTTGATGTTTGAGTTCCACGTAAGTTAAGTGAAAGAAAACCTTCTTGACCGTATTTCCACATGCGATTCTCTACTTAAATGTAATGAAAACGTTCTGTATTTTTTCTGTTTTTCTGTTTGTTTGCGGTACGCGGGCCTCTCACTATTGTGGCCTCTCCCGTTGCGGAGCACAGGCTCTGGAAGCACAGGCTCAGCGGCCATGGCTTACGGGCCTAGCCGCTCCGCAGCATGTGGGATCTTCCCGGACCAGAGCACAAACCCGTGTCCCCTACATCGGCAGGCGGACTCTCAACAACTGCGCCACCAGGGAAGCCCAAAACGTTCTGTTTTTAAAACAAATTGTGACGGACAATGAAAAGTGGATACCGTACAATAATGTGGAATGGAAGAGGTCGTGGGGCAAGCGAATGAACCACCACCAATCACACCAAAGGCCAGTCTTCATCC
This sequence comes from Lipotes vexillifer, assembly GCF_000442215.2. Taxonomy (NCBI): domain Eukaryota; kingdom Metazoa; phylum Chordata; class Mammalia; order Artiodactyla; family Lipotidae; genus Lipotes; species Lipotes vexillifer. The sequence continues at coordinate 3,338,956 of NW_006773895.1, read as the reverse complement.
GAAGAAGGTGATGTTGTGTACATGGTGGGATTGGAAGGGGGTCCTCTATTATGAGCTCCTTCTGGAAAACCAAATGATTAATTCCAACAAGTGCTGCTTCCAATTAGACCAACTGAATGCAGCACACGAAGAAAAGCGTCCAGAATTAGTCAACAGAAAACACATAATCTTCCATCAGGATAACGCATGACCTCATGTTTCTTTGATGACCAGGTAAAAACTGGTACATTATGGCTGGGAAGCTCTGATTCATCTGCCATATTCACCAGACATTGCACCTTAAGATTTCCATTTATTTTGGTCTTTACAAAATTCTCTTAATGGAAAAAAATTCAATTCCCTGGAAGACTGTAAAAGGCGCCTGGAACAGTTCTTTGCTCAAAAAGATAAAAAGTTTTGGGAAGGTGGAATTATCAAGTTGCCTGAAAAATGGCAGAGGATAGTGGAACAAAATGGTGAATACATTGTTCAATAAAGTTCTTGGTGAAAATGAAAAATGTGTCTATTTTTACTTAAAAACTGAAGGTACTTTCAGGCCAATCCAAAATATAATGCAAATATTATATTGATATATATCAAATATAATGATATATATCTAATAAAGTGCAGTGTCCAAAGGATTAAAGAAAACTGCATAATTAGACAAAATAGTTAAATTTGTACAAGATACTTAATGATTTCCAGTTTAACACTTACACTGTTCTTTAAGAAAATAAATGCAAGTGATTAATTTGAGAAAACATGATATTCCACAAATGAATAAAAATGCATTTTAAATGTTAAATAACATATTATTTCTTTAATTCTTCCCTTTCCAGAGATCTTTCCAAATGTTCAGTTACAATTCTTTCAACTGTGAGTATAAATTATAGAGACCTTTTCAGCTTCATTTTACTGTGGTTGACTGAACACTGGATTGACATGCTCAGTGGTCACACAGACATCAATTGGGATAATGATATAACAATAACAAACATGTTTTCTTAGAAATATTTTAAAGAGTAAATAATATACTGAACCATAAAATGAAAAGAAGAGGATGCAAATGCTCTTTAAATATTTTTTTATAAACATACTGAAATGTAGACAGGAACTTTTAAAACAGGAAATAGAACAAATTTGTTTTCAGATGGCACTTAAAAATAGATGAAATAAAAAGTGGGAATATTGATTTATATTCTGTATATAGGAGTTAACTTTAAAACAAAAATTTAGGTCTATATAAAGAGTTCAAAATGAAGGAGATAGTAAATGAGCCAGAAGGACAGAATTAGCCAAATGAAGATTACTTTATATTTAATTTAAAAGATCAAATGAAAAATATTTAATATAGGAAGGAAAACATTTGACTTGACATGAAATCTATCAGTAAGCAGAGAAAGTGATGGATAATGTAATGAGATAGCCCATTTTAATTGAATTTTCAAAATACAAGTTAATCAAAATCTATATAGGCCAAACAAAAAACCCCAACAAAATGGAAAATGGATGGTAAGCCAAGATATGAATAGGGAAATAAGAAGGAACACTAATTATAGAGAAATATCAGTTCACTGAACTCTTTGTTGACCAATTGCTCAGGTCAACAGCACTATAGCTAAGGAATGAAAGTTAACAGATGCCTACCAACATGGGGTCTCTAATGTTTTATTTCTTAGCAATATTAGAAAAGTCAAATGGAGCCATGCACAAGAGGCTTAACAGTAATTTGCAATATAAATTTAAAAAACACAAATTAAATAAATTGTATTTTCTATTGTTTCAGTTTTATTCTTCAAATCAATAGGGTTTGATAAAAAAAAGTTCTCTAGTGCTTACAGTTTAAAACATTTTCCAAAAGATCAAATAACTCACATTAAACAACTAAAATAAATCTAGTGGATCTTGTAGAAAAGAAAAAGATTCACTATTGAGCAGATATGCAGTTCTGAAATTTAGTCATAAATTCTTCTTGAAAGGTCTCTGTGGAATGAAACGGTGTCATTAGACAATTTCTGTTGTCGTTGCTTTCAATTTTATGCAAAGGTAATTTAGTTTTTCTATATTTCTCTATGATGACAATTCTGTAGGATTTTCAGGTTGTTGTACTTAGTTTTTGCCAATGCTCAGATAAAAATTGAGTATTTACCTTATGACAAAAAACATTTCAAATTTTGTATTGCTATCTAGTCAATCAGCTGGACAGGTCTATTCTCACAGTTAGTGTCCTCTCTCTTTCTTTCTTCTTTTTGATTGACTCAGCCTAACCGCTGACACAATAGCCTCTGACCAAAAGGAATGGTTCTTTTCCAGAGTTATTGTTTTGGATTCTATTCTCAGTTAAGTATGTCTCACTGAACCCTTCTAATATAAACAAAATATTTGGATTACTTTCAAAGGCAAAATTTAATATAAAACCCAACTTTTTTTTTTTTTGCAACTCAGCAGAAAGACCTACAAAATATGTGATGCTTGGCAGAATGACCAGGATCAATTTTTATTGCTGCATGAGGTCAGCCACTATCTTATCTAGTAAGCAGATTCCGGTTTTTGTTATTTTTTGTAAAGTACATTCTATGAGAGGCAAATGCAATATCAGCTGTTCTTGATCGATTCTTACGTAAATAAGAGAATGACGAACCCCCCAACCAATTTGGGGAGGAGTCACCTCAAATTGAGTGATTCATCTTCAGCTAACCTTGTGGTAATTAAAGAAAAATTCTATCATGCAGGATCCACGCTGCTTCAGTCATCAACTAAGCAAATTAATAATAGTCAGCCCCTAAATACTTCCCTGAATAACTTAGAATATGTTATTAAGAAGATGATTAAAGGCTCCAAGTTCTAGAGAATTTTTGTCATCCTGTTCATTATCAAGATAGAATATCTATCTAAATATGAAATATTAGTAGGTAAGACAATCTGATTTTGGCTGTCACTGGTATTTAAAAGGAATTTATATCAGTCAATTCTTCTTAGGAATATTTTCTCCTCCAAAATTATTGACAACTTATGCATAGAAAGATGTCTGGAATTTATCAGCTTCAAATGATTAATTCCTAGGATGTATTTCCAGACTCAGAGGTGATGGTAAATAGTCACAGAATATTATTTTTCCTGATGCATTACAGCTAGAGTTTCTGTTTTTGCAATCTGGAAATAAGATATCTAAAATTATTTGAACATTATGTCTACTATTGGACAAAATAAAGGCAAGTTTCTGGATAATACAAGAAAAAGAATTGTGAACTGAATGAAATGAGTCTAACGTTCAATATAAATGTAAGAAATAAGATAGAGGTGCTGTCACCAGTGGTCATTTCTAGCTTATTCCTGAAATATTGGCATGGAAGTTTGAACTAGCTCTCTGTGTGTGCCTGTGTCATCACGGTGTTTTTCCAGACCAGTGGTAGAGATCACGCTGCTCTAACCAGCAGACATTTTCTTCTTACACTTCGGTTGCCTTTGCTTATCTTTCTCATGGCTTCTAATTTTCATCTAATGAAATTATAAGCTTTGGAGTCCAACAAACCTGAGGTTGAAGCTTGACTTTGAGAGCTGTAACGAGTTTGACCTTTGTCACGTTCACTTTTGTTAGCCTTAGTTTCTTCAACTATAAAATGGTGAAGTTAAATGGATCAACAGTGAAATGAGACACACACACATATTTAGCAGTGTCCACCATGTTCAATAAACTTAGCTACAAGAAATTTATTAATTTATTATTAAGTTTGTGAGACATTATAAGGGTATAATTAAGTAAATGTATTAATATCATGCATCCATTCATTTACTGTTTCATGAACACTTGTCCTTCCTGATTACTCTGCTGGCCTTTGCCAAACAGGGATCCAATAAACTAAGACTAGATCTTGAAGAACACGTAGCATCTATCCAGGGAGATACCTATGTGAATAATTCACAATAAGACAACATAATAAGTATGATAATAGAAAAATTACTAAAGGAGCAAGGAAATACTGAGGAGGAAATTATTTATCTCTTCTTTTTGGGGTATTCAAGGAAGTACCCCAAAAAGAGATCGCTCTTGAATTTGACCTTGAAAAATGAGTAGGAATGTGCCATTGCAGGAGGGGAAGGGAAATTTCCAGCCAAGAGAATGAGCAATGTTTCAAAGGTGTTCAAATACACATTGTGCCTGGAAAGTGAGTTAGGCCTGGCTAGAGGACTCAATGCCCTCAGCTTTACTAAAGAAACCATCTTCTCCAATACTCACCATTGTTATTAATAATAACATTATTCTAAATATACAATTCAGTCAGTTTTGATATTTTTATCCATTAGTTCTATGATAATCCACTGTCAAATGTGGCTACCTTTGTTTTCAATGATGGGTTTTAAAGTATGTTATTTTTATCCATTTCCCCTATTCATACATTAGTCAGGATGACTATCTTCTAGGCATTCCACACTCCATTCCCCTTGCAAAAACCATTAGCATCTTTATAGGAGCTGATTGTATTCACACTCCTCTGCTGAATAAAAAAAAAAAAATCTAAATAATTTAGTATTTGATTTTAAGAGTTGCTATCAGTCTTCATAGACCTATTGTCCCTCTCTTCTTTCTCATCATTCCAATCGGTTTTTCATTGGCTCAGAGTATCGACTTTATTCAAACACAGCATTAATGGGACAGTTCAGATTGTGAATTCCGAAGCTTGATTGCCTGGGTTTGTATTCTGTGATCACTACTCCCTAGCTGTGTGGCCTTAGACAAGCACCTTATCCTCAGTTTCCTCATCTGTAAAATGGCAATAGTGCTAACATTTCTCTCTTAGGATTAAATGAGTCAGGAATAGGTGTGTTAATACATGCACAGCATTTAAACAGTGTCTGGCACATGACCAACATTCAGTAAGTTTTTAACTAACATTACTATTTCCTCTTCAAATTATAATTGTCCTATTTTAGATCGTGATTTAAATGATTTTTAAATGGCGTATGATGAATTTTTAATGATGCATGAATATATGCTTTTTCTAAAAGAGGCAAGCAATAGCTATCTACAGATGTGAAGCATAACTGAAGCTCTCCCCTTTATCCCCACCACTGCTATTGCACAACTCAGAGGTAACTTCTGGTGACAGTTTAACAGGTATAATTCTGGTTCTTTATCTCTATGTTTGTTTCTTTGAACATAAATTAGATCTTGCCCCATGAATTATCCTGGAATTTGTTTTTTTTTACTTATTATATAGGTAACTTTCCATAACAACACATATTAAATTCATTTATTTACCAAATATTTCCTAAACAGCTACAATGTACCAGTCCTTTTCCTACTTGTTGGAAATATATCAGGGAACAAAAATCCCTGTCCAATTGAAGCTTACATTCTCTTTGATGCATAGTTTACACATTTCTAATAACTACAGTATACCATAGAGTATGAATCTAACATAAGTTCTTGTATCACTCCTCTATTGAAGTAAATGTAGATGGTTTTCAGTTTTTGCTAATATATTACCACTGACAACCTTTTTCCTCATGTTTCTATGAGTTTTTAATTTTCAGGAGAGATTATAAATAGTGGAATTACTGATTAAGATGGCTTTCAAAAATTCATTTTCTTCCAGTTGTGTTGAGATATAATTGACATACAGCACTGTATACGTTTAAGGTGTACAGCATAATGATTTGACTTAATACATCATGAAGTGATTACCATAATAAGTTTAGTGAACATCCATCATCTCAATGAGATACAACTTAAAGAAATAGAAAAAAATTTCTTCCTTGTGATGACAAGGAAGATGACAACTCTTAGAATTTACTCTTGACAACTTTTGTATAAAACTTACAGCAGTGTTAATTATATGTATCATGCTGTACTACTATTCCTAGTACTTATTTATCTTTTAACTGGAAGTTTGTACATCTTGACTGCCTTCATCCAGTTCTCCCTCCCCTCACTCCCTGCCTTTGGTAACCACAAATCTGAAATCTTTTCCTATGAGTTTGTTTATTTGTTTGTTTTTAAAGTATATTTGACCTAAAACATTGTTAGTTCCTGATACACAACATAATGATTCTATATTTCTATAATATTCAAAATAATCACCAAGATAAGTCTACTTGTCATCTGTCACCCTGCAAACATATTGCATAATTATTGACTATATTCTCTGTACTGTACACTTCATACCTATGACTCATTTATTTTGTACCTGAGAGTTTGGACTTCTTCATCTCTCTCACTTATATTTCTCCTACCCACAACCCCCTCCCCTCTAGTAGCCACCCCTTCCCCTCTGGTAGCCACCTGTTTGTTCTCTGTACCTATGACTCTGTTTCTGCTTAGTTATGTTTGTTTATTTGTTTTGTTTTTTAGATTCCACGTATAAGAGGAATTATACATTATTTGTCTTTGTCTGACTTATTTCACCTAGGATAATACCCTCTAGGTCCATCCATGTTGTTTCAAAGGGCAAGATTTTATTCCTTTTTATGGCTGAGATATATTCCACTATATATATATATATATATATATATATATATATATATATATACACACACACACACATACATTTTCTTTATCCATTCATCTATCGATGGGCGCTTCAGTTGCTTCCATATCTTGGCTATTTTAAATAATGTTGCAATGAACAGAGGATGCATATATCTTCTCTGATTAGTGCTTTCATTTTCTTCAGATAAATACTCAGCATCACATGGTAGTTCTATTTTTAATTTTGGGGGGAACCTCCTACTGTTTTCCATAGTGACGACACCATTTTCCATTCCTACCGGCAGTGCACAAGGGTTCCCTTTTCTCCACATACTCACCAACACTAGCTTTTTCTTTTTGCTTTTGTTTTTTGTGTTTTTTTTGTTTTGTTTTTTTTATAATAGCCACTCTGACAGGTGTGAGCTGGTATCTCACTGTGGTTTTAATTTTCATTTCTCTGATGATTAGTGATGTTGAGCACCTTAGCATGTGCCTGTTGGCCATCTGTATACCTTCTTTTGAAAAATGTCTACTCAGGTCCGCTGCCCATTTTTTAATTGGGTTACTTGCTTTCCTGATGTTGAGTTGTAGAAGTTCTTTGTATATTTGGGGTATTAACCCCTTGTCAGATAAATTGTTTGCAAATAACTTCTTTCATTCACTAGGTGGCCTTTTCATTTTGTTGATAGTTTCCTTTGCTATGCAAAAAGCTTTTTGGTTTCATGTTGCCCTTTTTTTTTT
>NW_006773895.1:3328988-3331757 GCF_000442215.2 Lipotes vexillifer | reverse complement strand
TTGCAGTACGCGGGCCTCTCACTGCTGTGGCCTCTCCCATTGCAGAGCACAGGCTCCAGATGCGCAGGCTCAGCAGCCATGGCTCACGGGCCCAGCCGCTCCATGGCATGTGGGATCTTCCTGGACCGGGGCACGAACCCGTGTCCCCTGCATCAGCAAGCGGACTCCCAACCACTATGCCACGAAGGAAGCCCTGACCTATTTTTAAAATTTTTGCTTTTCTTTCCCTTGCCAGAGATTAATATATATATTGCTAAGATCAATGTCAAAGAGTGACTGCCTATGTTTTCTTCTTGAAGTTTCATTGCTTCAGGTCTTACATTTAAGTCTTTAATCCATTTTAAGTTTATTAATGAATATAGTGTGAGAAAGTAGTCCAGTTTGATTCTTTGCATATAGCTGTCAGCTTTTCCCAACACCATTTATTGAAGAGGCTGTCTTTTTCCCATTGTATATTCTTGCCTCCTTAGTCATAGATCAATTGCCCATATAAATGTGAATTCAGTTCTGGGCTGTTAACTCTGTTCCATTGATCTATAAGTCTGTTTTTGTACCAGTACCATATTGTTTTGATTACTGTAGCTTTGTAGTATAGTTCAAAATCTGGTAGCATGAGATCTCCAGCTTTGTTCTTCTTTATCAAAATTGTTTTTGTTATTCAGGATCTTTGTGTTTCCATACAAATTTTAGAATTATTTGTTATAGTTCTGTGAAAAATGCCATTGGCATTTTGATAGGGATTGCAGTAAACCTGTAGATTGCCTTGGGTAATATACAATATTAATCTTTACAGTGAACATGGTGTATCTTTCCTTTCTGTTTGTTTTTTCTTCAATTTCTTTCATCACGATCTTATAGTTATCCCAGTACAGGTCTTTCATCTCCTTAGGAATATTTATTCCTAGGTATTTTATTGTTTCTTTTGTGATTATAAATGGGATTGTCTTTTAAAATTTCTCTTTCTGAGAGTTCATGTTAGTGTATAGAAATGCAACAGATTTCTGTATGTTAATTTTGTATCCTACAATTTTACTGAATTTATTGTTGAGTTCTAGTAGATTTTTGGAGGTTCTTTAGGATTTTCTATATATAGTATCATGTCATCTGCAGTTTCCAATTTGAATGTTATTGAAAAGTGAGTTTTAGGAAAAAGAACTAACAAAGGCAAGAGAAGAGAAAAGATCACCAGCTGTGTGTGATAATATAGACACCAAGATAAGAGTGTGTTTCAAGAAAAGTATATTAATAGTATTAAATACTGTTGATAGATCAATCATGATGGGAACAGAAAATACTCTTGATTTTATTATGTGGCAAGGGGTTCTCTAATTTCCTCAACTGGAATGACTTCTGTCCTTCTCAGCCATCTATTTCAAGTCTCCTAAGATTTTATTATCTAATCCAGCCATGCTCCCAAATCACTTTCCAAAAATGATTTCTATTTCCAGGTTATGTGCTCAACTCTTCCTAGTGTAGCCATTCTAAAATGTAATTGTTGACTGTGTATTATGAGTCAGTCCATTAGTGTCATGTTTTGTTTATTTTTCCTAATTCAGTTTATAACACTCTGGCCAATACCCCACTCACCTCTACTTTCATTATACCCATATGGCAAAATTTCAACCATGGATTAATGCAAGTATTTTTTTTTTTTTTTTGCGGTACGCGGGCTTCTCACTGCTGTGGCCTCTCCCACTGCGGAGCGCAGGCTCCGGACATGCAGGCCCAGTGGCCATGGTTCACAGGCCCAGCCGCTCCACGGCATGCGGGATCCTCCCGGACCGGGGCATGAACCCGCGTCTCCTGAATCGGCAGGCGGACTCTCAACCACTGCACCACCAGGGAAGCCCCTGCATTTTCCCATGCTCTTCTGAGTCAGCTAAGTACTACTGGAGAAAGCCACAAAACAGGAGAGGCTGTTTCTATAAAATGTTCTTGACCACCAGTTTCATCTGGGCCCTCAACAAAGCCTGTCAGTTTTACCATGTTTCTCTGAATAGTCCAGTTCCCTACTGTCCACAATACCACACAGTAGGGACACACAAAAAAAATTCAGTGAATAAAAGCTTTCCAGTGTTTCTTCATTCTTCTAAAATCACCACTGACCAGTGGCTCTTTCATTCTGAAAAGAGGATTCTAACTTCTACTTCATTTCCATTAGATAAGTCACTCTACAGCTTGCTAATAAGCCTAAAAACCTTTCTGTACCTACACCCATCTTTCCTCATTCCCTTTAGTTTCAACATATTGTGTCCTCCAATCTAAGGCCAGGGTCATTGCATAAACTTTGGATCCCACTTATTCTATCCTTCGTAAAACTGCACTGCACAATTTTCCTTTTACTCTTTGTACTTTCAGTTTTGACCCCTCTAATCAATATATAAAATGTATTCAATATCTGCTATCTTAAAAAAAGAAGCTCTTCCTGTGGTAGATGCTGTGACTAATCACTCAGATTGCTGCCTTCTGAACTTAGACATTCATTCTGCTAGTTGCCAGAGTACTTACTGCTGATAGCTGAGTCCTTCCCCAGGCATTGCCATAAGCAGCATATAAAAAGAATCTCATCTCCTGTAGATGGAGGAGTGAAGAAGCTGAGGATTATTGCCAGTGTTTAATTATAAGGGTAGTTGAGCTCTAGAGAAGGTTGAATTTTGACTTCAACAAGCTGTTATGCCAAAGTCACTGATTTAAAAAGTGTGGAATTGACATTTTGACCTGGGGATATCTGGATCAATGCACTCAAATATTTTAATCCTCATATTCTGC
>NW_006773895.1:3290587-3328978 GCF_000442215.2 Lipotes vexillifer | reverse complement strand
CTGAACCATCTGGGCCTTCAGAAATGGCCTATTTCTTCCTCTTAAAGGTTAGTAGTGGGCTTCCCTGGTGGCACAGTGGTTGAGAATATGCCTGCCAATTCAGGGGACACGGGTTTGAGCCCTGGTCTGGGAAGATACCTCATGCCGCGGAACAACTAGGCCTGTGCGCCATAACTACTGAGCCTGTGCGTCTGGAGCCTGTGCTCCGCAACGAGAGGCCACAACAGTGAGAGGCCCGTGCACTACGATGAAGAGTGGCCCCCGCTCACCACAACTAGAGAAAGCCCTCGCACAGAAGCGAAGACCCAACACAGCCAAAAATAAATAAATAAATTAATTAATTATTTTTAAAAAAAGGTTAGTAATAACAATCACTTGAAGACAAGTCAAAGACCTCAGACAATAAAGTCAAGGTTCAATATATCTCATGTGGTTGTGATACAGCTACAGAGGAAGGAAAGAGGCTATACCCCAGTAAAGGCTATAGAACTTAGCCAAGGTATACCTGCAGAGGCCAGGAAAGTCTGTGTGGTGTAGATCAGGTGGGTTCTGGGTCCAGACAGCAGGTGGTAGAACATAAAGTTGGATGATAGAGAGTTGATCAATATGGAAGAACTTTCCCTTGATACAGGAATTAATACCTTGTCAAGAGCCCTGGGACATGGCACAACAACCCTGTTGGAATGCTCTTGGAAACTGGGCAAAAATAATGAACAATACAAAGTGAAGTCAAAATGCACAAATTAGCATGAAAAATGATAGAAGAAGTAGCCAAAAGGCTCAGAGAAGTCAGTATTGTAAGAGAGTTATACACATAAGGCTGGAAATACCACCAGCCAATTGTGTTCCACAGGGGTTCCAGATGACAATCTATTTACTATTAAGGAATTTTCTAGGAATCTCAGTGTTAGCTGTTCTCACTAGACCAGGACTGACTATAGGAGATGCTATTATAGAACTGGGCTTCATGATAATAAGGGGAATGAGAGGATCCAAAATACTACTACTACTACTACTAATAATAATGGAGGACTGGAAGGAGTACTTAACTGACAGAGCAAGATGGTTATGTTACCTTAATGAGCAGCAGGTTGGAGTGGCAGTGGATCAGGGACAGTGATGACTCACAGAGAGCCATGGAGATGGTATATGCAAGGATAATGAAGATGAGCAGCCAATAAGGGTATTCTCAATCTAAATAATAAAAAGAAGTCAAGATTGGATGGCAGGAGGCTGAGAACACTGCCATAATAAAAAGTTATGACCCTCTGCTTAGCTTCCAGACTTGCCAGCGTTCATGTCCAGCACTCATTAAATGAAGGAGAGACTGGTTTACAGGGAGGAAGTACCCAATAACCCCATGCCACAAATGTCTATGGTGACTTTAGGTGAATTACAAAATCTTTCTCTAATTTTTCTTTTATGAAATTGGGACAATAACAGTGTCTTCTCATTGGGAAATGTCTTGTGGACTAAATGAAATAATTTATGTGGCCTTTGATAAAGGTCCAAAATGTATTAGATATTAATTTTGTTATAGAAGTAGTAATATTAAGCAATTATATGTCTTATTTATACAGAACAATTATAAATTTAATATTTGCCATTAATAACATATAAGAATAGTCTTAAAAAAAAATGTCAGCTCTGTCTCATACATACTTGGTGCAGTAAAATTCAGTGACCACCTCTCCAGTTGTTTCATCTCTTCCTTGGGTTGTTCTGCACAGCCCATCTTTTATCTAATTTCTTTCAACTTTTGAACTGTGCTGCTTGATCTTTCAATTCTTGATCTGTAAAGAAGAATATATTTTTAATAATTCACCCTAAGAATCAGATCATGTCTATCACTCAACCTCTTTCTGATGCCACCAACATAAAGCTTCTGGATTTCGTTTTATCATAAATATTTCAATAAATCCATAGGTAGCTTTGGAGATTTATTTTTGAAAAAAAAAAAAAGAACATTCTTAGATGTTTTAAAAAAAATCTACTTTAATACTTTTAAAATTTTAAATTGGGTCAAAGTTAATCCTTTATTTTACAAATTATGAATATTTGCAACCTATACAAGTAATTTTTCAGATTTTCCTTAAATACATAATTATTTTAAAAAGCAGGCCAATAATTTGTGGAAGCTTAATTTTTTGAAAGTGAAAGAAAAAAAATCAAAAGGAGAAAAAAGATACCCCTGTATAACTTGTCTTTTGCAGGTTCTGAGAGTAGTCTACTTGGCAAGAGAGAAAATGGCAGCCAGAGTCTTCTATCAGAGGCAGAAACTAAAGTCATGCAGTTTTTAATTTAAATGAAGACAGATAAGGTTAAAATTTGCAAACTTGCCTAACTTTGTATTTATCCCTCATGCTGCAGAGCTAACTTACTGCTACCATCTGAAGAAAAGTTTACACTAAGTTTAATTACAGCACTAGTAAGTCATTTCACTTTAGAAATATTTACTGAGCTCAAAATACATGTGTAGAGGAGTCCCTCTACTAGATACCATCAGTCTAAATGTATGAGTAAGTTTGATTCCTTCACCCAAGGCGGTTAGAATCTAATTTTGGAGACTATAAGCCTGTCCTTTACCCTGATAAAAGGAAAACTCCAATGATGGACTGTCATTCATTGCAGTTGGAAGAACTGGCGAGAGAGTTGGCATTTGGGCTGGATCTTGACAGGAACACCTTTCCTCTTACAGATGGAAATGAGAGCAAAGGGCAAGGTAAGGAAAAAGAAAAGTGTGCAACTGAGAGTCCCAGGGCTTGGAACAGAATGCTGAGCCATCCAATGGGGTGAGACATAGGTACTGATAATGGTTGAATGAAAATTAAACCTGGATCAACTGGAGTCCCTTTTTTTGAATATTTCCATACCATACTCAGGAATTTAAATTTTATTTTAAAAATAGGAGTCACCATCAAAGATAGTTTGTGAGTTTTGTTTGGTGGGGGTAGTGCAGGAGTGATCAGAGGAGTGATATAGTAATGTAATTACACTTGTGTTTGGAGGAAATTACTATATAGAATCTAAGGGCTGGGTATGACAGCCTTCTTTTTAGAGTAAGTAAGTTGGAACTGTGAATATTTAAATTCCTGTAATTTATTCTTTTTCATATCCTCCTCCCCAAGCATCTAGCACAGCCCCTTATCTGATATTCAATAAATGTTTGATGAAAGTCTTTGGTTTGGTCTCAAGAAAACTACATGTAAGGACACAGCTTTAGTGTTCTAGGAAATGAAACTGCTTCTAGGTGGTGTTTTAAACAAAGATCTAAGATCATGTCAAAGGGAAGAACCCAATTCTGACTAGGAGTACTGGGCTGGAGAACAGTGAGTAAGGCTTTATGGAAGAAGGTGCATTTGAGCTGGACTTAGTTCATTGGTAAAGGCCTAAAGCAAAACAATATCCATGAACTTAGAACTTTTAGGAGAGATCATGAATGCTGAAGAGGGATTGATCATAGGAATATCAAGGAAATCCTAAAATAGATATTCATCAATTTCTTAGAGTCAAACTGTCCAATCTGTGGAGACACGGATCAGGGGAGACTCAAGCTTATTCTACCACCTTCTGCACAGCTATGTGTATCTGTCTGGACACTGACAGGAAACGCGTGACACACTCCAATGGTATAATTTGTGTAGAGTGTAATAAAAGTACCATTTACAAAGGTGTGGATAGGATATAGATACTGTGATACCCTAGGTCTACTAGTACCCGATGTTTCTATCATATGTAGCCCTCAAGCAGAGAAGAGAGGCTGCTTTAATGGAAATGGAGAAGAAGCTCAATGAGGAGAGAGCTGTCTGTCAGGAGTCACTACCTGCTGTTCAGGGGATGCAGCCAGCCCTCAGCAAAGCCAAGGAGAGGAAGCAGAGGACTTCACTCTGCTCCTTTTCTCCTATCTCTTCCTGAAGTTCATTTGCTTAACCAAACAGGATGCCAGTGGGCAAGGGAGCCCTTTGATGTAGCCCAGACCATTAGTCTCACTGAGCACAGAGATGGGTGAGAGTGTTTTTGAGGGAAAAATAGAAGATTTATAAACAATATACAGAATGACACATGATTGACAAATTAGTTACAATGAAAAACACTAAAATTAAAATAACATGTATCTACCTGGATTATCATGAGAAAACTATTCTTCTTCTATGCTGTATTTTCAAATGCCAGTTTACTCTTGAAAATTTCTTCTCCTGTATATTTGATACACCCAGACATACCAATTTAAAATTAGTATGCAAATATAATTACAAAATGTAGTTTGTATACCACATGTACATTTTCTTGATTAAAAGTCACTCAAAACAGAGACATGGATGTAGAGAACAAATGTATGGATACCAAGGGGGAAAGGGGGGGTGGTGGTGGGAGGAATTGGGATATTGAGATTGACACATATACACTATTGATACTATGTATAAAATACATAGCTAATGAGAACATACTGTATAGCACAGAGAACTCTACTTAATACACTGTGGTGACCTAAATGGGAAATAAATCTAAAAAAGAGGGGATATATGTATAGCTGATTCATTTTGCTGTACAGTAGAAACTAACACAACATTGTAAATCAACTATACTCCAATAAAAATTAATTTAATTTAAAAAAAGTCACTCAAATAGTGATTAGATTTTTTTTTTTGCTATGTGGATTGACAGCAAATGTGCCAAAATTTGTAATATGAACTTTAAAACATGTTTATTTATCTTTTACCCTTGCTGTTAGCCTTCATGGAAGACCATATTTCACCAAAATGAAACATGGCAACAAATTTTGTTTTTTAAATGCTGAGATAAATGATGTACTACTATTTATTCAAAACTTATAAAATACTTGAATTACTTTTCTACCACATAAGATTTCATGAGATATATTTTATAATCATTAAATAAAAATTACAGTTCTAAAAATGTCTGAAAATAGGAAAAAAATACCTTGAACACTCATGCTTAAGCTACAATTTAAGAACAACAAAGATGATTGGATATAAGTATCCAATCTTCATTTGACATCTAGATTGTATGCCTTATATCTAAACTGCACATCACAAGGTCAAGTCAAAAATGTACGGGTCTGAATATTTGACTCTTTGGGGCCACACAGGCTTCATAGCAGGGCCTGAGGCTGGCTAAAATCAGTAGGCCTGAGTCTGCAAGCCTACATAATTAGGCACTGTTACTACTCAATACTCTGTAATGATCTATATGGGAAAAGAACCTAAAAAAAGAGTGGATATATGTGTATGTATTCATCTTGCTGTATAGCAGAAACTAACACAACACTGTAAATCAACTATACTCCAATAAAAATTTTAAAAAGAATCCAAATCAAACAACAAAACATAAGCAGGCACTAATTTATAACTTCTTAATTTTCCCTTAAGTCTCAAAGATCTTTGAAGGTCATATGGTAAGAGAATAACTCCAAAGAGCAATGAAAATTAATAAAATTACTAATTTATTCCTATGTGAAAAATCAAAAAGCAAGAATGTCTTTAACCCATAGTAACATTCTATACACTATAAGCAAAGCATTAAAAGTTCAATTTCCATTTCAAAATCCCTGTTTTCATTCTCATTGTTCATAGTTGCTTTGATGTTTCTGCACTCTGACAGAGAGCATGGTTTCATTTGGGGAAAGGAATCAATTTCTCAATGTAAATTGTGATTTACACACTTCCCTTCCTCACCTATTTTGAGCTGATTTGATTCTAGAAGCACTAAGACATGTGAAAAACACTGTTTTGCTTGATTTAATAAACACTTAGAAAATGGCAGTCCTGAAGGAATACATTTTCCTTTTTTTTGTCAGTTCCCTTCATAGTGTTCCAGACTCTACCCTTTAATTAAGGTACAAAGGAATCCTCAGGTCAAGCGGAAGCTAACAACCCTGCATAGGGAATCCATCTACCTTATAATAACCTATTCTTAGGAAACAATTTTGGCTCCGAAGTATGGTTTATTAAAATTGTATGATAGTGTTAAAATTGATGGAACTCAGGACCTAGCCTTTTCTAAAGGCCTAAAGAGAAGCATAAAACAATGAAGTAGAGTTTATTCTTACAGATATACCAATGGGCCAATCAAAAACAGTCATACTTTTAATAGTCTCTATAGAGAAGATACTGAATAAACTTCCAAAAAGGTAAATATTTAATAATTTAAGTGGTTTAATCAAAGAAATAGCAAAAGGTAACAAGGCAAAATTTTGATCACATGCTTTGTGACAGGTAGTCTGTTAAGTACTTCACTTACATCATATCTAACACTCCAAAGCAATCAGTATATTCATTTCAAGATAAGGAATATGGAACTTTATGGCAAACAGTTTCCATTTTCTTGAGTACCTTGCTCATCAAGATTAGAACATAGCCAAAATCTCTGAGATAACCATATGGTAACCATCCATTGAAAACTCTGTTTTCTGTCTTGGCAGAAGTAGATGTGTGGGTGATTCTCAATCACTGTAGCTCTTGGATACATTCCCTGTCAATTCAGATAACCCCACATGCAGGAGCAGGTTTTCACCAGAGGAAGAAAGTTAAATGCTCACCAGAAAATTTGCCATATTAGTCATCTTTTTTCAGGCAATATTCTGGAATTTGAAGGAAACCAGATCAATAGCTATTGGTGGTAAAATAACACCAAGCCTTAGAGAAAGCCAAAAGGAGTCTGAGTACACAAACTTCTGTAGTTCAGCCTTTATAGAAATCAAGCCAGGTTAGGGGGACATTTTTTGTTTTTTTCTGATGAAAGTTCTCATTAAGTTTCAGTGTGTTCTGGTGGCAAATATGGCCTAAAGAACTAATTTGGGAGCAGGATTCTGAAACAACTCAGGTCAGAATATGAAATGGAATCATTACAAGTAAAGTTACCAGAAAAAAATATTGTAGAAATGGACTGAATATAATGCAACCACTTGACTTGTTTACATGTGCTAACAAATATGACATGTATTGAGCAAAGGCTTTCTATTTTTTTAACCATTCTAAAGTGATTTTGTCTCTATGGAAAATGTTGGTGGCATAGCTGTGTACATGCAAGCTCTTTTTCTTGTCTGCTTTCCTCATTTTACCTTCAAAGTTAAGTAACTGAGATATAAAGGATGATGGTTAACAGCATTTATATCCAGGGACAGAAAGACATGGGTTTGCAACCCCGTTCCATCTCTTAACGGCTCTGACTTTATCAAGTTATTTCATATTTCTAATCTTAATTTACCTTATTTATAAAATGGAGATAAGTATGTTATTGTAAGGATTACAAGTAATACATATAATTCATGTAAATTTCTTTAAAAGTTCATGAAACATTACAAGGGCAAAATAATCTCAGCTAAGATAATAATTGCTATCATTATGTTAATTTTCATCAAAGATACAACTATCATAAATTACTAATTGAAAATATGGGAAAATCTCCAAAATCTTTTAATTAAATAGAAACATTTTGAACCTCATTACCATGGAAGTTTATTCATCTTGCTCATGATTTTGGTATAAAATTAGAAAATATTTCAGTCAGTCACCAGGCATGATGAAGCCTTTCTCTAATTATCCAGAACAAACTGCTAGAAAGACACATTGTTTGGTAACTGGCATCAGGTTAACCTGGAAGTAACTCTGAATAAATGGTCCAGAGGCCTGAAATGACTGCAGAGACCCAGCTGTGGAGAGCCATGGTGAAGCTCAGAGGAGCCTGGCATAATCAGAGGAGGATTTTCCATTAGCTAGTCAGAAGGCAAAGCAAATATTTTAAAATAAAGAAGAATTTTTAGTTTAAATAAAGAGAAACACTTAGAGATCTTTGAATGCCATATGTAGTCTTATATCACTAGGTCTTCATATATGTAGTTGTCTCCACCTGAAACAGCTCTATCCTCACCTGGCATTCTTCTATGTGTCCTTCAAGAATCGTCTCAAGCATACTTTCCAATTTATCAGGGTTGGCATGCAAAATGAATGATATTTGCCACCCCAGATTTATAACTTCTTTTCAGGTTATAACTGAAAATAGTACTGAGTTTTAATCAAAAGGCCAGATTTGAGGTTCTGGGTCCAGCACTTACTATCTTTGTAACTTTGGGCAGATTTTCTCCATTTGAGCCTCTCTGAGCCTGGATCTCCTCATCTGAAAATTGATTATTTTAATACCTCTTTGCCTATCTCATAGAGGTGTTACAAAGATCAAGTGATAGAAGTCAGGAAAGAAATTTGTGAATATTTAGTCTCCATATAAACATAAAGCAAATTATTTTATGATTAATACATTTAGTCACCTCAAAGGCAATTTTTTTCAATTGACAGAAAAAATACTTTAATATGGAATTTTACTTTTTTTTAATTTTAAAAGCATAATCATATTTGAGTTCCCTTTCTCTGCTCACTTGGATACCCTTCTCCCCATGGTGGAATTGAGATATACTCTTTTTGAGAGATAATGCACTCTGTATTGCAAATTTTTCTCAAATTAGGAAAGTTTAAACTCTATTCTGAAAAATGATTTTAACAGGTATCAATCATCAATGTATCCCAATGTCATTTAATAGTCACAATAAATAATGCAGCTTATTTAAAAATGCACTTTAAGTATCTCCTTGTGTGTTGTAAAATAGTCAACATTTTTTCTTACATCAAACACGACTCTCTCCCATTGGCTGTATCGGATGTGAGGCCAGCCAGTTCTACACTGACACCACTGGAGCTCTGACAGGAGAGAGGAAGGAGATGAGAAGTTCTGAATTTATTGTTTATTAGCAAAAACCACCATTTCACCAATCTTTCTACAATAGGAGGTGGTGGAATGTGAGGCAAGGAATAGAGTGGGAGCAGAACAGTAACAAAAGGGCCATGTAACAGTCACTCAGGGATGACTTCTGACATGTTTTATCATGCTATGTGAAAAATATATTGGTAATTTTCTTTTTTTTTTTTTTTAAAGATTTCTAATTATGAGAGCCAGTCTTTTTTTTTTTTTTTTTTTTTTAAAAATTTCTAATTATGAGAGCCAGTCTTTTTTTTTTTTTTTTTTTAAAGATTTCTAATTATGAGAGCCAGTCTTTTTTTTTTTTTTTTTTTAAAGATTTCTAATTATGAGAGCCAGTCTTTTTTTTTTTTTTTTTTTAAAGATTTCTAATTATGAGAGCCAGTCTTTTTTTTTTTTTTTTTTTAAAGATTTCTAATTATGAGAGCCAGTCTTTTTTTTTTTTTTTTTTTAAAGATTTCTAATTATGAGAGCCAGTCTTTTTTTTTTTTTTTTTTTAAAGATTTCTAATTATGAGAGCCAGTCTTTTTTTTTTTTTTTTTTTAAAGATTTCTAATTATGAGAGCCAGTCTTTTTTTTTTTTTTTTTTTAAAGATTTCTAATTATGAGAGCCAGTCTTTTTTTTTTTTTTTTTTTAAAGATTTCTAATTATGAGAGCCAGTCTTTTTTTTTTTTTTTTTTTAAAGATTTCTAATTATGAGAGCCAGTCTTTTTTTTTTTTTTTTTTTAAAGATTTCTAATTATGAGAGCCAGTCTTTTTTTTTTTTTTTTTTTAATAATACACAATGTATTTATTTATTTATGGCTGGGTTGGGTCTTCATTTCTGTGCCTGGGCTTTCTCTAGTTGTGGCAAGTGGGGGTCCCTCTTCATCGCGGTGCGCAGGCCTCTCACTATCGCGGCCTCTGTTGTTGCGGAGCACAGGCTCCCGACGCACAGGCTCAGTAATTGTGGCTCACGGGCCCAGTTGCTCCATGGCATGTGGGATTTTCCCAGACCCGGGCTCGAACCTGTGTTGTCTGCATTGGCAGGCAGATTCTCAACCACTGCGCCACCAGGGAAGCCCAGGTAATTTTCTTATTATAAGGAGAGAATGAGGAGTGCCAGGTAGGTGAGGACATGGTCAAAAGGTAGAATTCTTAAAAGTAATGACTTTTATTTAATTTAAAAATGATGTTGAAAGACATGCTAGATACATTCAATCTATGCTTTTCCCTTAATTAAGAAAAAATTATTTATTCAAATTACTGAGTTTGTTTATTTGTGTATTTGTTTTTGTTTGTTTCAAGGATTTTCCAAGACTAGAGAAGAAGAGAGAGAGATCTCTGAGTCCCACAGCATAGAATACATATTGGGTGGTTGACATAAGCATTGACCTCAGGTTCATCAGGGAGAATCCTAGAGTTGACAAAGATCCTTCTGCCTAAAACAGGTCACAGAAGAGCAGCAGAGATGAAAGGACACTCTTGGATGGGACAATGGGTGCTTCATTAGTAACTAAGATGAATAGATGATGGACAACCAGACAATCTTCCCTATTTCATTTCTGGTATTAGAGAACATGCTGGAATCTCGGCATCTTGACACAACTCAGAAGTGGAGAGAATTCCCATGGCTGAATAAAGATAAATGTTCTACTTTTCAGCAGACTGGAGTCTCAGAGTTTAAAATTAAGTTGATTTAAGAAAACTTAAAAATAGAGTATTTTTTCTACAGTTGAATTGTGGAAAGAAATGATATGATAGTAATTATGATATAACTATGATAGTAATAGGTAAATTTTGCTGAGCTCTTATTATGGGCCAGAAACTTTGATAATGTGTTTTATTTGTTTATTTATTTATTTATTTATTTTGCAATACACGGGCCTCTCACTGCTGTGGCCTCTCCCGCTGCGGAGCACAGGCTCCGGACGCGCAGGCTCAGCAGCCATGGCTCACGGGCCCAGCCGCTCCGCGGCATGTGGGATCTTCCCGGACCAGGGCACGAACCCGTGTCACCTGCATCGGCAGGCGGACTCTCAACCACTGTGTCACCAGGGAAGCCCTGATAATGTGTTTTTACTGATTAGCTCATTTACGTTTGACACATCTCTATAATGTAGGTACTACAATAAACTCCATTTCACAGATAAAAATCCTGAAGCATGGAATGGTTAAGGAACATGTCCAAGATCCACTCAGTGAAGTGATGGACACAGGTTAGAAGGTCAATCAGCCTAACTCTGAAACCACATGGGAGGCTACTACTCAATATCATATTAAGAAATTAATCTCTTTATATATTTGAATATTGACTATATAGTAAATACTAAGGTATATATTATAATGCTAAAATGAATTATATTTAGCATAATTGAATGTAAAGCCTCTAATATAGTAATTTTAAGTAACTAAACAGTGTTAATTAAGAGAAACTTTAGAAGGAAGTATATAGTAGAACTTTTACATTTTTTCAGAAAAAAGTAAAAAGTCCCCATATAATAATATTTTATGGCTAAGAAAAGAACAGGATAAGACACAGGGATGCCAATAACATATTTGGAAGATAAAAATCTTACATATCTTCAAATGAACTAGACGGTGTGGCAACATAGAATAAAGTTTGCTGACTTCTTTTAAATAAAATGAAAATTTAATAAGTTTGGTTTAGGCCCATTATTATCCTATAGAAGAAATCCAGAAATAAAAAAAATCTAGCAGTCCTCTGTATTAACGTGAATAGCTGTGCCCATGCAAAGCTTTCCAGCAGTGGCTTACTTAGTCAAACAATTGCTCTAACCAAAAGTTCCAGGGCAGTTGAGTAAATGACTCTACAATAGTCTTGAACATTCCCCTCTAGCAAAGTATAATAGTTGAAATTTGGTTTGTTTAATCTGTACCCTTCTTTGCCTGCACCAAATAGTTATTTGGATGACTGCTTCTTTGGATCAGCTGCACAAACTCTTCAGATTATTTTTGAAAAGCTTCTATTAAATCCCTTTCATCACTGCCTAACCTTACTTGCCAAGGAAAACTAGAACCCCCTTTCTCATTGAAAAATGATTGGATTTGTGCTCTGGACCATATACTCTTTCGTAAACTTAACAGAAAACATCTATTTACTGAGAATATCACTTCCAACTCTGGAACCTGTGGATCAGTCAAAGCTGATTATCACTAGCCTAGAATGGTGACTTTCAATAACTTAGTACAAATGAACACTCAGCATCAAACTGTGTTAAATGGTATGTCTTTCCAACTAGAGCTATTCCATCTGAATCACTTTCTTCTTATACACTGGGCATTTTGCATCTTAGTCTCTCCCTGCTTCCTCTAAGCAATACAGCCAGCATTCATGGGATGGAATGCTACTTTTCTTATCCTAGAATCCCACCTTAATCAATTAAGAAAAGTTTGTTTTCTGAGTTAATTAGGATGATATGGTCTACTGGTCTGGACATGAGAAATATTGACTTACTTTACATAATGACTGTTCAAGTGATAACTTTTCAATACAATGGCTCTCCAAAAGTTAGACTGGCTTTCAAACTAATCATCTTGGAGATTATTATGACTTAAACACACATTAACAAACAAAAAAATAAACATGCTGTAAGAAATGATAGTTTGACATTTTGAGTTCAAAGACACACCTGAAACAAGTATCTGTTAAAAAGGAAATAAATTTGAATAACATACTGTCTTTGGATGAACCCAAATTCTGTTGCTTAGTGTAATTGTATGGCAATTTTAGCTGTTGCATGTGAGCAGTTGCAGTGTTTAAAAGCCTTTTCCTTCATAGTCTTTAGTTTTATCTAAAAATATTTTTGTGCTACAATTTTATTTTGAAATGCATAGTTATGACCTCTCCCAAAGTTAAAATATTTGTAGTGAAATTTGTGCAGAAAGGACAAAAAGAACAAGTAAAGTTAACTTCCACTATGTTTTATGTGAATACTGAATTTACTTCCAAATTTTTGTTCATTCCTTTTTTTATTGTTCAATCAATATATATTTATATCTGTGAAAATTATTTTGGAACTTTGTGCAGATGGAATGCATCATAATTTCCCCATTAAAATTAATAAACTTTCTCTTCATTTACTGGCCTTACACTAAGTTGTAGTGTCTTCAAGAATTGAAAGTTGTTAAGTTAGAGAGACACATACATTAATACACACATATAGGTGGACGAGAGAAAGAATGTTTATTTTTCATAACAGTAATAAAAACCTTCCTGAGCTTTATTGCTCTTATGATTTTTGGAATAAAATTTTATATATAAATAAATGTTATATCATAATGATATACATACATATACATAATATGAAAAAAATGTATTTGTGTTATATTTGCACACTTGTGAAAACTTTCAGTGACTTTATCAAAGCTGTAGCTTATATACTGGTTGAAGATTCAGGAACTTGAAGCTCAGTATTCTCTCTCTCTGTCATCCAACAGGTTTGACTTTTTAATTTGGTGAAAACTAAGTCACCTATCTGACCTGGTTTCTTTAACTATAAAGTAAGATGACAGTAAATACCACTCATTTCATCCTGTACTTCATAGCAATGTTAAAAGAATTAATAAGATAATGTAAAACAGTTCTAATTCCTTAGAGATAGTGTGTTGCATAAATCAAAGTTACTATTAGTAAATAGGCAAGGTAATATGATCTTTACAGTTAACTTAAATGGTTGGCATTATTGATCTAATTAATTTTTAAAAAGTGTTTCAAAGGAAAAGAAATTCTAAAGTTAATCACTGCTCATATTCAAAAGTCACACTTAAGCTAGGTCTCCTTAATGCCATGGCTCTTTTAGAAAGCCATTTACTCAGTACTATATAAGATTCATATATATATATTCAATTAATTCAGTGAGTTATTATGTAGTTTAACTATGAGTTTTATCAAACCCCTGAATAAATCAATACTCTGATACAGATAAGAAGCATTTTGTTATGTATATTGTATTATACATCAAGAATAAGTGAAATGGTTAAAATTAAAATTGGTTAAGTCACCAAGTTTTTAATTTATTATGCTAGAGAATACTATAGGAAAATCACTTAAAATAATGCTAAGAAATCCATAGATATAATTTTATATTTTAAAAGATGGCATTTTCTCATTGGCTGGAACCAGCACTAACATTTTCAAAATGTAATGACTGAAGTCAGAGTGATTTTAAGAAATTCTTAAAATACTGTATGAAGCACCTAGCTTAAGAAAGGTAAATTCAAATACGAAAAAAAGGAAAGGAGGAAAAAATACTATAAAGTAAAATAGCATAATGAGATTTTATAATGGTTGATGAACATCCCCATATTGATTTGAAAATTTTGAGACTTGATGAAAATAATAGCCATTACTATTGAGCAAATGATTGATCCCTTTACAATATTAAGGAATATTAAGTTCAGATAAAGTGTGGTTTTCACTGAAACTGAGTCAATTATCAGCATCACTAAATCAGAAATGGGCAATATTCAAACCTGTTAAATATCCAGTCTAATAACATCTTACTATTATTGAAATTAAACTAATTATCTTTGAAAAGAAAGAAGTAATTTGCAGGGGCTCTTTGAAATAAACACAGAGAAGCAATCAAATAATTTGAACACCAACTATGCAAAGTTACCTGGTCAAAAAAGTAACCACAAGTCACAAGTCATAACCACAGGGGTTACAAGAAGGAGCCAAAAGATAGGTTTGCCCCAGGACAGACAGTCTAAGGGTGCCTTGTGGATAGTGCCTTAGTGAGGTCACCTAGTCCAAGGCCTCACCCTCAATCTTTCAGGCTTAGAAATCCTTTTTCTTTTTTCTGTACACTAGGAATGAATTGACCTCTGAAGGACAGATTCATATTAACCAAGCTCTCAAGATTGACATATAAAATGAGAATTACATTTTCATGGTTTTACAATGATAAACACATTCTTGAAGGACCTGGCACTCACATTCTATAGCCATTACTATTTTTCTCCTTGTAATCACACTAGAAGGGTACTTACATAGCTCACCAGAAGAGCCATCTCAGGCTCTGTAATAGTTCATGTCAGAGGGAACTGTGGTGGCAGCAGGAGTGGATATATTTCTCATGAAGTCTGATGACAAAATCACCAGCACTTGCTGGTGGGTTTGGCTATAGGTGGTGAGGAAAAGAGGAATTGAGAAAGCATCACAGAGGATGCTTTGTAGAAATATGACTGTCAAAAGGAACAGAGACAGAAAGCTAGCAGAAGGATGCCAGAGAATCACAGACATTTATTTTGTTTGGCAATATAGATTGTTGTATTATCATAGGTAATGCCTGAGAAAGTACAATTGAGGGCTTGTTAGTAACACGTACAGTGGCAACTACCAATAGTCTCTGGCTATCTCTTCAACAATATAATTGCTAGAATTCTGACCTGCCCACCATATCTCAGGCAGACAGTCCATATCGCTACTGTTAATACTGTTGACAACTGCACCTCATACCTCTGTCATTTGGTCCCATCCTCACTACCCTAGTTGTCACACTCTAGTCTGAGTCTATACTAGACCAGGCATCCCCAGGAAGACTCATTCCCCATGCCTCAGGGATGAACCAATTCTTTCCCTCTTTTGATGACATTGGTGAGGACATTGAGAGATGTTTTTTCTCTCTTTTCCTAATATGCAAGGTCTATTTGCTTAGAATTGTCTTGTAAGTTTCACTTTTTAACAATTATAAATCCAGAGATCCATGTGACCCAGATTCAAGACAGAATCACAACCACACACATCGAACTTTAGAAATCAGTTGTTTTCAAAGTGTTTTGTTTGCATGTTGATACACAACAAAGGGGAAATATAGCATATGACAATATATTTTAAATATCACTATTTCTCTCCATCCATATTCCTAACAAGGATACAGGATCCATTTAATTGCTTTTCTATTCTAAATATTCTTTAAAAAAATTTAAAAAATAACCATGTGTCACATTTTTTATCCATTCTTAAACTTTCAACACTCACTTCTGATCTCTCTTCTGTTGATTAATTTTTAATTTTTTTTAGCATCTTGGATCTGGTAAATGTGGGAGCTCCTTTAGAAGTCAGGGGAAAGGCTAGAAATATCCACTTACTAATTTTGGACCTACTATATCTTCATAGCCAGAGAAGGTGAGACTTCTCCCTGGTTTCTCTCCTTTCATCCCTTACTGCATGGCTTTGAGAAAAATTCCTTAATCTTACCATCATCTGTATTTGACTATTTTGCCAAAGGAGAGTAATAATTCCCTCTCCTACCACAGAGGAAATCTGGGGAAACAAAATGTGAGAATAGATGTAAAAATAGTCAAATATGATTTGAGGGAGGAAAAATGAGGAAAGAGATGAACTGTTATTTATATTATTTGCATTACTACTGTGACAATTCTACCATAAATAAATTAGAAAGGTGAGAAATCTGATATGCTTTATAAATTCATCACTTCAGCATTTGTGTGCATGACCCTGACACAAGTTCCAAAAGAAAAGAAGACTGAGATAAAAGAAAATATTAACGAGGGATTTCTAAAATGAAACAGATGAAAAACAAGTGTTTGTTACTGCAGCAAGGGGAAACAGTTGCTCAGAAAATTTTTTAAATTATTTGGTTGACTTAATAAGTGGAAAATAAAAGACTAGACTGGCTGCTAACGGATCTGAAAACTATCATAGATTTGGGAAGGAATTTACAGATCATAAACAAAAAATGAACTCCCTGCTATAGTTGCAACTCAGAAAAGAGACCCCCCCAAGGACCCCAAAGATGCTTCTTGTATTCTAGTGTAAAATGATTCTTATGATCAGAAGAAAGGAAAATGTCCCACTAAGAGCTAGAGAATAGCAACTACAGACTGACAACAATCTCTGAGCATCTTATAAAAGTATTTTTTTTCCAAAAGGAGAAAGTTCTTGGTGTGTTCTGCATTAACTGAAATGGGCAAATGGAGTATGAGTATGTTAAATCACCAACTTATTGTTTCAAATGAATTGCTTCAAGGTCATAATTCCTGAAATGTTTTAAATTTAACACTTTAAGTGTGAGAAAAATCTCAACCAATCCTATAGAGTTATAGAGGAAGAGAACCAAGTTTTCTGTGGTTTCCAATTGTCTACATCAGAGACCCTCTATAATGGGGAGCTTATAAAAACTACAGACTTCAGGGAACCAGTCTCAGAAATTTTGATTCATAAAGTATGGGATGGAGCATGAAAGTCTGATTTTTTAAGCAGCCCACGAAGTCCTATTGCAGGAACCGCACGAGCCACATTTTGAGATACTAGCCTAGAGAATCACGTCTGAATTTTTCAGTAGCACTGTCAAGGCTGCAATGTTCTAAGTATGAATTATCTTTTCCATCTTGCCTCTCACCACATCTCTTCACTCTCTTTCTCCCCAGACATCTAGCCTATTTACCATCATATTCCATGCTTATTAAGGCTAGCTCTCCTATTTGACTGGAATTGGGAGACTTCCTCCCACTCCAGTGCATTGAAATTCTAATACTTTAAGGGTATGCTCTACATTTCAACATCTCCTCTGTTTAATTACACTACCTTTCATTTTATCAATAAAATATATTTAATGTTTTATATTTTAAAATATTTTGTTGTTTACTTCTAGTTCACTTATCTTGCATTACAGATTATAGTGAGTTGGTTTTATATCTGCTTCTTCCAGCAGAGTTTAAGCTCCTTGAAGACAAACATTCAAGCATTCTAGAAAAAAAATATTTGTTTACTTGAATTAATAACACACAATGGTTCATATCTGGTAGATCAAGGTTTTCATATTTTGCCAGAACTTCCATTTATAGCAAGGAAATGAAAAGACTGATTACATAAAGTCAGTTGATACACATAGAATTTGAATGCTGTAGCCAAAGTTGTCCAGAAGTTCTCCAGAAGTTCTCCAAATGATATTTAGTTGCTTACTCCTCAGAGTGGAATCTATATTGCACTGCTCAGATCCTAAGTACTTCTTATATGAATTAAATGCTTCAGCTCATAAAGAAAAGTTAGAAATCCATGGAGAATTACCTCCTAGCATCCAGCTTCTGGGAGTAGTACTGGTAAACCAGCTCAGCGGTCAGCCCTTCTAAGGCACTGCTTAGACTGAAGAGAGCCTTGCCCAACAGGGACACATCCCTTCCTGAGACAGCCCACATAAAATGACTGAACCACCTGGAGAGATAAAAGTCTAGAATTCTTGCTCCAATGCACAACAGCTCTGAGGAGAATTGCATCTTTAGAGCTCCATGCAAGGTCAGCTGAAGCTCCCATCAACTCTTCATTGCACTCAACTTCTCTCTCTGCCCAAATTGGCTTCCTTCTCTTCTCCTCTACAAGCACTGATCTTAAGAATACAGACTAATTTCTTTCTCCTGTTTTCTGGAGAACCCAACTTGCACAACTCCTATTTGCTATCCTTATACATAAGATACTATTCACCCTTACAGAGGTAGCATGAACATTATGAGAAATGGTCAGAAAATGTTTATTTAGTGTCAGCTGTGCACCCAGTACTATACATACATTCTTTACATTAATCCTCCAAACATCCCAAATTGGTATGTGCTCCTGGCACGTTTTTGCCTTCAGATCTCAATTCAAATATCACTTCCTTGGAGGGCTTCTCCTTGGCAACCCTATCATAAATAGCTGCCCCCTCCACTACCCCCACCAGGGTTCCCTTATCCTTCTTTTATTTAAATTCATAGCGATTACCACAACCTCAAATTATATTATGTGTTTTATCTATTTACAGAGTTCTGGTTTGTCTCTCTAGCAGATTGCAAGCTATATAAGGGCAAGGGGCTTTGTCTTGTTCACTGTTTCAGTTCCAGTATCCAGAACAGACACATGATAAATCCTCAAAACTTAATTGTTGAATGAATGCACACATTTTAACCTTACCCAGTGAATGAAATATTTTTATAAGTAGATCACTCTTGCTAATCTAAATTCTTAGAATCTTTTCCCCCAAGAAATCATTTGTTTCTTAGTATGAAATCATTTAAAGTGGCTAATAACTACATTGGTATAAAGAAAGGACCGTGTTTGAGTTATCCAGGAAAGTTCTGTGAATGGAAAATTGATAAATTCTCAGAAAAGGAGAGAAGGAGAGAGAACTCATTCTAATAAGTGAAAAATTCTCTGGCCAAATTAGCAACCCTGAAACAAATGGTGAATGTGGAGTATGATGGTTAATAATCTACTCTGATGCAGAGTGTTTAACAGTGTAATATGTCATTAAGTTCTGGAGGGGGAGCTTTTTGAAAACTCAGTGTGAAGACTCCCACTGTTGAGGCTGCAGCTGTTCTGTGGAGTGGCAGAGAGATGTCCACGAGAATTTTGAACTCTGTCTAACAAGCCCCTCCAAGCCCGTGAACTCCCCACCGCTTGCCTGTTAGCCTCCTGTCTGCCAGAAAGACTGTGGCTGCTGTGCTGACATTCATCACTGAGAGTTCTGGCCTGGTGCTGCCATTCCCAGACCGACGTGCTTACTCTAAATCAGCATGTTGGAGCACTAGACAGAAGTTGTCTCTGGCATGATGAACACTCAAGGGGAGGAGGCCAAGACATGAGGAAAGGAGATTCCCCCCCACCCCAGTATGATGCAATTTTAACTTAAAACCATAGAAAACATTTCAAAGTGTTCTACAAAATAACCCCTGAAGAAGAATGAATTTGTAATTCTCCATATAATAGAAAAAGAAGAGAAACATATTTGGAGTTGGTGTTAGTGAATGAGATATTTTCCCCAAGAGAAAGTGAAGAACCCAGAAATAATCATTTCCAGGATATGCAGTTACCCACTGGCAAAATTGCTCTTAACTTCAGGTTGAATATAGTAATACATCAGACAACTGAAGTACAAAATCACGAGCAGATATCTTTAAAAGTCAGTTCTTAAGCTGGGGAAAAATTAAAACTGGTGGAAGACATATCACATAAAACAAAACGAAACAATGAAATTCTCCATAGGTAACAAGATGAGTTACAGTTAGCATGAACGTGGTAAGAAATAGTCAACAAGTGTTTCTTCAGTGTCAGCACTGTACCCACTACTAGGCATACATTTACTTCCCTAGGTCATTTTATTACCTTACTGTACAGATGTGAAAACTGAGGATAAGAGGAGTGAGGTGAATCTGGCTAGGTTAGAAAAGGCCCTGAATGATCAAGCCAAATTGGCCCTTGCCATCTCACTTTTCACCAGCTCTCCCGCCGAGCATGCTATGCGTCCATGATCAGCCTTCTCTCTGCCCATGGAAGGCAAAAAGTGCTTCTGGACTTTTAGCATTTTCAAACTGATACTTCATATATTTGGAATATTCTTCTCACTCCCTTGTTTCTGTGTCAATTTCCAGTCATCCCATAGGCTTTGTTTAAATGTTTCCTCAAAAAAAAAGGTCTTTCCTGACTCTCCTTATAAGTGTATAAGTCTAAAGACCAGCAAATCTAGGAATCCATATATATAAAACACATAATGTAAAACATGTAACATATATATTTTTAGTATAATAATCTCTCATGTAATATTTGGGACATTCTTATACTAAAAATTATTTACTATTTATCCGAAATTCAAATTTAACTGGTTGTCTTATATTTTATCTGGCAATCTTCCCCTTGCCCCTCGAATTTCTGTATCCCTTAGGTATCCTATTTATAGTGCCTGTCTAATACATCAAATCATTTCTCACATTTTAGTTATAAAATTATTTGTGGAATTATTTTGTTTAAAGTATATCTCTCCAACTAAACAATGCCTCTGTTCTCATCCTTGTAATTTTGGTAGCTGAAAAACTTCCTGACTTATACGAAGTAGTCAACAAATCGACCTGAATAAATGATGATTTAGAGACATGATAAAAACCCCAGTGTGTATGATCCCAAAGTCCATTGTTTTTGTTCACTCCTCCAGATTGTTGTACATGAAAGATAGACGTTTGTCACAACATGCATCATATACATTTACAAACGTTTAAAAGCCGATTCTAATTATCACAGTGTTAATAGAAGAAAACACTGTCAGATCAGAATCCTTGAATTTTGATGATGCTAATTGCTCATTTCCCATCTTAGTTATTTTATTAGTAAAAGTGTCAGAACTCTCGACATTTCATTTTATTTGATAGAAACTTAAATATAGTTCCCTGGAGGATATGGATATGGCTATTTCCTTCAATGGAACACAGTCTTAATTTTGAAAATATGACATGCAGTGTTGTTATTGGTTCTGTTCATGAACAAGAATTTCTAAACTATGCAAGGATGATTTAGTGATTCTATATCTTTCCAAAGGCTTAACATTTCCAAATAGGCTTTTGCACAATGAAGTGTAAAGTTCATGGGCTGCTGTCACCATGAGCTTTACATAAGCAACCTCTAGGAACTGATTCAATAGCCAACTCTAAAATTTTGGATGGTCAAGACCCACTGTGCTGCTGTCAACTTTGGTTAAACTGGTTATATTAATTTTGTACAGAAAAGCAGAGAGTACTCAGGATAAATGTGTGTTATTTTCTTTTTTAAAATTCTGTGATAAATGCATTTCTATAGCTAAACAAAAGAGAACTTCCTTTATGGTGAGATTATCAATTGAAGACAGGGAGAAATTTCATAGGCAAAAATCCAGTCCAGCAATTGTCACCAGAAATATTCCCAGGGATTTCTCATCTATGGGTACAAATGAGGGACTTCAAACATTAATGACATTTGATGACTACTGGATGACTCTCAGGCCTCTGTTATTTCTGGAATTCCTAAGAGTCTAATGTTCTCAACACCTAATTATATTCTTCTCTCTGACAACTCTGTTTTCACAAGTTCTATGAGAAACCAGACTCAAAAATACAGATGGGTTTCAGTGGAATTAATGTTGAGGACCCAGGACTGGAGGTCTGCAGGTCAAGAGAGATTCCATTCTCTGCTTTGCCCAGAGCAGTTATTCACTTACACTGTGCCTCCTTCTCCCCATTTTATTTTTATATTAAAAAAAAATTCAAGAAGGCATGGCATCAGACAATATGTCTAACTTTTTTAAAACGAGACTAAGTGATGACATTTTATAGTTGATACATATTTCTTCTAAAATTTTTCATTTTCCATCAGCTTACTTTTATTTCATATTGGCTTTTACATCATTGTTCATTATTTTTAACTCATGAAAAAGTACCTGGTGCTAACATTTTTTAACTATAATTTTAGAAAGAAATAAGAAATCTTAACTTTGGTTGTGGTTTCTTAAGACTGAAATATACAATAGAAGTGATTTTTTTCCCACAATTTCCCTGTATTCTTATCTGGCTAGGTTAGAAAAGAGATTAGAGATTAGAGATTCTTATACTTAGAGATTCTTATACTAAAAATATATATGTTATATGTTTTACATTATGTGTTATATATATATGGATCCCTAGATTTGCTTGTCTTTAGACTTATACAGGGAAAGAAAGAAAGAAAAGAAAAAATTAATACTTGCTCTATTTACTTCTGTCTTTTTGAGAAAATGAAATGAGTTAATAAGTGTGAAAGCATATTAAGAAAGTCAAAAGTGCTAGACAGCTATATGAGATTTGTAATTCTCTCTGAACATGATGCTAACTTGTTTTAATAAACCTCTATTTAGAGAGATAATATCAAATATAAATCTACACATTCCAATACAAGCAAAGGATAGGACTTTAAAAAAGTAATTCATTTTTTGAAGAGATAAACCTGTTTGGAAATTACATATTATTTGATTTGTTTTCAGATCTGAACCAGTCACCCATAATGTTGCCTCTGGCCATAATTAGTATTAGAAACATAAGTCATTTATCAAATGCATGCTGGCTGAATTATCAAGAGTGTTTCAGAAGAGATTATGTTCAAACCTTGTCTACTCAATGAACAAAAATAAAATCCTGGGCCTATGAAATACAGAGTAGAGTTAAATTCAGTTTTACTTTATGGGTAAATTTTCTACTGAGAATTTATTGTTTCTTTTATTATTACTATTATTATGTTTCTTAAAACTTGATAGAATAATAGATTTGAGAAGGACCCTTACAATTGCCTCATGTATGCAGGTAGGGAGACTGAGGACCAAGGATGTGAAACATCCATCCTAGCAGATGAGAGACAACAGTATGTCTGATCCCTGCCTAATGCTGTACTGATGCCTCTGTACTCTTGGGTACTTGCTTAGCTTCAGAGTTCAATAAAGATCATTTATAGTCAGTATTTGTACATTGCTCCAGATGTGGTGAATTAACCAAATTAAATGGAATATCATCTTAATAAGCAAAATAATGGTTGGGGCTTAAATTAGGAAAATGTATTTTTTGTGTTGTCAAGTGGGACTAGGGAGTTTGGTTAGAGAGGTAAAAAGGGAAAGTGGATTCGTGTGATACTTTAAAACTAGAGTGTTTAAATTCAATAAACAAACATTTATTGAAATCCTATTGTACTAGGATATATATATGTATATGTACATATATATATATATATATATCTTTGTAACATATAAAAAATAGTATTCCATTAATTTGCTTATCAAATACTGAGTACCTACTGTATATAAACTAGGTACTGGGTATACTTTTGAGCTTACATAAGTGAAAAAATACATGCTTGCAGCATTTTTCAAGGGACTGATGGTCAAGTTGAATGATTCGGTATGTACCAATTAACATGAAAACACAATTTCTGAGTAGTTCTTTGAAAATTATTGAGGCTTTTGTATAACATTACTGGAAGAACAACCTCAGAGTGTTTAAAAGTCAAAGTATTAGAGTGAAACATACATACTAGTCTACATTATAAAGCACTAATTTAAATAAGGAGAACTTATGTCTTCTCTGGAAAAGATGTATAGAAGGAAATTGTGGGGAAAAAAATCACTTCTATTGTATATTTCAGTCTTAAGAAACCACAACCAAAGTTAAGATTTCTTATTTCTTTCTAAAATTATTTTTTTAATTTTTTAAAACATTTTAATTTTTGTAAAACATTTTTTTAACTAAAAATGTTAGCACCAGGTACTTTTTCATGAGTTAAAAATAATGAACAATGATATAAAAGCCAATATGAAATAAAAGTAAGCTGATGGAAAATGAAAAATTTTAGAAGAAATATGTATCAACTATAAAATGTCATCACTTAGTCTTGTTTTAAAAAAGTTAGACATATTATCTGATGCCATGCCTTCTTGATTTTTTTTTTAATATAAATCCAACAACCTATCCATTATTTTTTTGAGTAAAATCTTAAATTAAATTCTTCCTTTGAAAGACTGGGCAAATTCAACTCATAAAATCATGTGTATGTACTAGAGATATCAATTTGATCAGTAACTCAATTTTTAAAATAAAAAATGCTTAAAAAGTTGTAGATTTCAAATAACATTTGAACCAGGTAGTTATGCTTGTCTGTTAAAGTAAACCACTCAATAAATATAAGACTTATATTTGGTAAACCATTACAAATGATTTACCAATAAAAGTCAAAAAGTATGCTACCTTTAACAAGACAAGGCAAAATCATATAAAGTGACGTTCCTCTCTATATCTCTTCTACAAGATGGCGTCTTCTATTACCAAATCCATGACTTGTACTTAGTGTTTGAGAGAAAGGAAATACCCACCACTTTGCTGTAAGATTCTTGAATGTTACAGATAACTCATTATTTATTCTAATTTATTTCTCTCTTCATTCCACTAACTTCACCTTTGGACTCTCATAATGGCCATCTTTTCCATACAGCTTTTCTTCTGAATGGTTTTTAAAGCAGCCATCAGATTTTAACTCTCTAGTATTTGTGATTTTTCCCTTTCCTCTTTATAGCCTTTAATTGTGCACATTCTCTATAACTTTCAAACATAAATATAAATCCTTATCCAACATAGAAAACTCTTTTTTTTTCCTCAGGGTTCTGGCTTTCATGTCTATATTAATAAATAGCAACTCTGATTGCCATTTCTATTTCCTATACTCATTTCTAGGTTCATATTTCAAATGCCTTTGAGATATTTAAACTTGAAAATCCTACCTAAATCTCAAATTCAATATGCCCTGCATTGAGGTTATTAACCTCCATCCAAACCAATTCTACTTCCCAAATATTCTGCCTTTGCCAGAGAAACCATGTCCAAATTATTAGGGTTCTGCACCTTGAGCCTTCTTTGATTTATATTTCCTATATCAAAAAATGTTTCATTTCCAGAACTATTGTATTCAACTTTTATTTCAATAAGTATCACACAATTCAATAAAAGTAGCCAAATTTTAAGAAAAAACTTAACCAGTGATCAATTAGTTAAGACAAAAACAATTTCCAATTTAAGTGCTTAAAAGGACTCTGCTCTGTATTCTCAATGATAGAACTGAAGGGTATCTTCATTGCCTTGAGATTTCATGTAGAAACAGAAATTATACACATCACAGAGGAACTAGAATATTTTTTAAATTTTTATTTGAATCACTATCCTTTACTAAATTCAAGAAAAATGAACATGTGAATTCAAAATCTTAGTTTTTCCCTATTTTTTTTAGATATTTAATCATTTATAATCCTTTCAGACTCTCATTGAATATACCTTACCTCTGAGAGCACTGGACAAGTCAGTTCTGTCCTTTGCATGCAATAATGAAATATTATCCAGACATCCAACATAACTACAGATAATGGAGTGTTATATGTAAAAATGTGTACAGTGAACAAACATCAACTGGAAATTGAATCAGCTAGATTCCAGAGAAGTAGAATGTTACAGATGGTAGTAACATAAGGTTTGTAAAAACACAAAATGCAGTATTTCTAACAAACATGCTTGTTTCCAAATTTTTTTTAATAAATAAGTTTTATATAGTTTAATGTTTCCCCACCAAAGTTTCTCTCAGCACACAAACAGCTTTTCCTCTTTGGGTGTCTCCCAAACCTAGAATTAAGTATCCGAACTGTATACTGTAGAATCACCAAGATTTCTGTAATTGTTACAGCTTCTAGAATAACTCTGATGTATAACCTTTTCTGAAGATTTTTTTTAAGTTCTTAATCGTCCTTTACCAGTTCTGTTCGTTCTCTTAATAGCTCATTTGGTGGGAGAGACAGATGTTGTTCAATAGTATTACAGCTGGCTTTCTCTAGTTGGTAAGTACCTGAATATTATACTGGATTACACTTTTATTGCAAATACAACAAATAGCCTTGAGCCACTCTGCTGTTTCAAGGATTTTAAAAGTTCTCCCTCATCAAGTATTGACTTTTGCAACTTTTGCCACCAGGTGCAAATTGTATTTCAATGGCATGCTGATCTCCAGGAGAGGTTTGTTTATACATTTATTCTCCAGGGACACCAGATGTACAATGCTTTTTGTTCAAGAGATTCTGATGCTTTGTAGAGCTTTATGGAGACTTACAGTCAATGGTTGACTCTAGGGACTCACAAAAATCATATAGTACTCCATGAGAAGTAGCACTGATATTATATCACACTCAGTGGGGTATTGAAGCTGTGCAATAGAAGAAAAGCCACACAGACTAGAGTTGGATGGTAGTTTATGAAAAATAATTAAGGAGATCCTGCTTTTCAAGACCTTGTCCATCCTGCTTTGGCCTTAATCACAAAATTATCATAGTGATAACAGATAAAAACTAAAGCTTATCTTTTAAGACTATCAACCATCTTTAGATTTTGTAATTATACAATAAAATTCCAGGAACAATAGATCCTCTAGAGTATGTATTTTTTAGTATCATAAGTTTGATAATAAAACAGTCCCTATTCTCTTTGCATAATATTATAAATGAAACAAAACATCTTACACAGAAGACACTTTTGTAATGCAATAGAAAAAGTGGTGATGGTTTTAAGTTTGAACTCAAAATCTTTTAATATTAAAAATATATATTTATTTTTAATAAAGTTTATAGAACTCCACGACCACATGTCAAAAAGACCTGAATATCAAGAACATTCTTATAGACGTGTATACAGATTTGGAGAGCATTTACATCCCAAACTCCCTGTCTATTTTCATTTTTGGAAAGTTGTTGAAAACCAAAACAAAAACAATGTTTACAAAATTAAAAGTTTTATCATATCAATTCAGTTTAACTTGTATTTTTGAGTACATGTTCCATGCCAGGCAGTCTGCTAGGCATGGAGAATACACTAATTGGACAATTCCTACCTTGAAGAACTTAGGTTCTAGTGAGAGAGATGGATTTGTGAATACTTAATTCTAGTAGAATATAGAAGGAAGCCCAGGATGCACATGGTCAAACCTGGGTTTTGGGGAAGGTTTGCTCGATAATATGGTATCTGGATGGCAATTTCATATGGTTCAACATAATAAAACATTTTAGCTTTAGGAAAGAGAGAGAGTGGATTTTAAGAAAGTAACACCAAAAGCAGGCAGACCAGTTAGAAGGCTCTTGTAGTTAAAATATGGGTCAGAAGCTGGGTTAGCGAGAGGGTAACACCCAGGAAGTGAGATCATGCTTAAATGACCTCAGGATAAATTCACCTCATGCTATCATGGTTTCCCATGTTTACATCTTTCCTTATCTTCTTGCTCACTCACACAAACTTTGCTAAATATTTGTAGGAATTCAAATGAAATCTATCAAGGTTCACCTTGACTATATTTTTTGAGTGACTTTATTCTTAGTGCACTAAAAGCACTTTGAGACTCTCATTTTTAGTGTCTGCTGTCTCAGGAGTTGTTTTCCAAGGTAAATATTCTGTATTCTCAACGTGGTTTTGTTGTTTTGGGAGCAAAGCAGAAAGAAATAAACCCAAACTGTATTTTACTGTAGTTATCTAAAGAATGGTTTATCATTTGTCATTGTTTCCTGTATATCAAGATAGCACACAAAAGAATTTGAAATAACAGATATTTACATTTAAAAAATTCACTATAAATCTCTGCAATGTCTTTAATATAGACACATTAGGAAAATTTAAATCTAACCACAGCTTTAGAATAATAATTATTTCATCTTTTTTATTAAAGACCACCAGGAGAACTAATAATTGAAATGTTGTTTGTAACAGCCTGTGTTTTGGATTTAAATCTCATAAACTTTGTATTATCAGCATTGACCATTAATTTGCACTGCATCAATTGAATTTCTAGCAGCTTGGCAATAGAATTAAACTACTCACAGTCAAGACTTATAAATAAACAATTATGTACCCTTCAAGTACATAATTGATGTTCTGTATATGATAACAAAATATTATATTATCAACATAAACCTAACATATTCATTATAAACGATTATCTCTGATTAATGTAAGCTTGCTTTATCTTTATCTCCCTAATTTTTTATAATCTCTGACATAACTGGGTGCTATCACTATAAAATAATTTCCAAAGTAAGTGTGAGAAAGTACAGCATTTGGAAATTTAAAATGAGTAGATATCATTATGTCCTAGGCATCTCTAGATGAAATGGGATGGTGGAGGTAAGAAATTTTCACACTCTTTGTACAGTGAAAGTCCACTTCATTTTGCATTAAATTTCTTTCAAAAATGTGAGAAGAATTTTAATTTCAAGCCGGTAGTCAAAACTATGATTTTAATGGAAGTATTAAGTAAATGTCTGAATGTTCTGGGGTAAATCCAATTTGAGAAGCACAAATGTTTTTTCAAACAGCTATTATTCCTTGGGCACTGTTTAAGGTGAAGATAATGTCCCTAACAGCATGGATCTTATAATCTAGTAAGACTGACAATAAACAAATAAATATTGTTCTGGCCAAAAAGTTCTTTCGTTTTTTCTGTAAGATGGCTCTAGTAGCACTTAGTTGTCTTTAAAGTCATTCAAAACAATTTTGTTAGATTGATTATGCTTTATTATTTCAAGAAAGTTAAAAACGCAACTGGAATGCAAAAAAGACTTCTGCAGTGAATGGAGAATATGCTGTGACTGATCGAACGTGTCAAAAGTGGTTTACAAAGTTTCGTGCCACAGATTTCTTGCTGGACCATGCTCCATGGTCGGGTAGACCAGTTGAAGTTGATAGCGATCAAATCGAGAAATTAACTGAGAACAATCAATGTTATACCACATGGGAGACAGCTGACATACTCAAAATATCCAAATTACGTTTTGAAAATCATCTGCACAAGCTTGGTTATGTTAATCACTTTGATGTTTGGGTTCCACATAAGTTAAGTGAAAGAAACCTTCTTGACCATGTTTCTGCACGTGATTCTCTACTTAAAAGTAACAAAAACGTTCTGTCTTTAAAAAAAATTGTGACAGACAATGAAAAGTGGATACTGCACAATAATGTGGAATGGAAGAGATCGTGGGGTAAGCGAAATGAACCACAACCAATTACACCAAAGGCCAGTCTTCATCCGAAGAAAGTGATGTTGTGTATATGGTGGGATTGGAAGCGAGTCCTCTACTATGTGCTCCTTCTGGAAAACCAAAAGATTAATTCCAAAAGTACTGCTTCCAATTAGACCAAATGAAAGCAGCACTCAATGAAAAGTGTCCAGAATTAATCAACAGAAAATGATAATCTTCCATCAGGATACCGCAAGACCGCATGTTTTTTGATGACCAGGAAAAATCTGTTACAGCATGGCTGGGAAGTTTTGATTCATCCGCCATATTCACCAGACACTGCACCTTCGGATTTCCATTGATTTTGGTCTTTACAAAATTCTCTTAATGGAAACAATTTCAATTCCCTGGAAGGCTGTAAAAGGCACCTGGAACAGTTCTTTGCTCAAAAAGATAAAAAGTTTTGGGAAGATGGAAATATGAAGTTGCCTGAAAAATGGCAGAAAGTAGTGGAACAAAAGGGTGAATGCGTTGTTCAATAAAGTTCTTGGTGAAAATGAAAAATGTGTCTTTTATTTTTACTTAAAAACCGAAGGCACTTCTTGGCCAACCCAATATTTACCTATCAGTTATAGTGATAAATTATGTATAGAGAATAAATCAGTAGAAGGGTAATGAGTGCCTGGGGGTTGTATTTTATATAGTATGGTCAGGAATAGTCTCTCTGTGCATTTAACAGTTGAGCTCTTTGACTAGTGAGAATGGGTAAGCCATGCAAATGTCTGGGGCAAGAGGGTTTCATAGTAGAGAACAGCAAGAACCAAGACCCTGGGTTGGGAATGACTTGGACTCTACAGATAAGGAAGAAAGGCAATGCATTTGGAGCTTTGAGAGAAGGGAGAGTAGATGAAGATGATGATGTCCAAGAGGTTCGAAGTCTCAAATTGAGTAGGGCTGTTAGATTTGAATAGAGGTTGGATTCAAAGTTCTGACATACAATGTAACAGGAATATTTTTTCCTCTCTCTTAAATACATATCCAGAATCTGACCACTTCTCAGAGCATCTATCACTATAGTCCTATTCAAGCCACTATAACTTTCCATCTGGAATTTTTATATCCCTGCTTTTCACACTTACATTGTGTTCTTGTAAGAATTTTTTGTAAGAATTTCTTGTAAGAATTTTTATATCACTGCTTTTCACACTTACATTGTGTTCTTAACAGATCATTCAGCGATCCTTCTAAAACAGAGCTACTTCAATGGCCCACGAACTGAGCCTTTGAGTAAACTAGAAAAGGATAGTTACCATTGGCAGATATATTTGAAAACTGAGCACCATCCGGGCAGGAGAATTAGAAAAATTATCCCCTTAAGATTTCAATCTCTCATGTCCTCTCTGCCAAGCTTCTATGCAGTGCACAAAACACACAACTGCAGAAGATGTCTTCCCAGGCCATGCCTATGTCCCTTTCCTGCTTTATACTTCTCCCTTGTACTTATCTTCTAAAATACTACTTGACTGATTTGTTATTGTCTTCCTCCACTCTCTACACCCACTAGTATGCCAGTTCCATGAGGGCAGATAATTTGATTGTTTTGCTTACCACTTTAGCCTCAACTCTCAGAATAGTCCTGGAACATGGTAGATTCTCAATAAATATTAGGAAAATGAATGATGAACATCACTGTAGTATTTTAAACATCCTGGTTGCTATTGGAGAGTGGATCTTAAAGTACTAAGTGTGGTAGTAGGAAAACCCCTTTGGAGCAATTTCAAGAATCTGAGCCATGGTCCCTTGTATTAGGGTGATGGCAGGAGAAATGGAGAGAAGTAGGTGAATTCAGAATTTGTTTTGATTGGTAAGCAGATAACACTGCAGACTGATTGGATATGAAAAAATAGGGAAAAAGAAAGAGTCTAGGGTGACTTCTAAGGGTTTGATTTGAATAATTAGGTAGATGGGAAAGCAATTTACTGAAATGGGAAACAGGGAGAAGAGATTTGACTACTAATGGATGTATATGCGTGGAAACTAGGGCAGATATCTCTCAGTTGATTTTCTTTTATTTCTATCTTCCTTTTCGCCTTCTTCT
Organism: Lipotes vexillifer; assembly: GCF_000442215.2. Lineage (NCBI taxonomy): Eukaryota > Metazoa > Chordata > Mammalia > Artiodactyla > Lipotidae > Lipotes > Lipotes vexillifer. The sequence goes on along the minus strand of NW_006773895.1, from coordinate 3,297,816 downwards.
TCTTTGATGAACCAAATATAACAATTGTTACCTTTATGGTTTTTAAATCCTTTTGAATTTATGCTCAGAAAAACTTTCTTCTGAGGTAATTACGTATATTTTTAATATTTTAATATTTAATGTTTTTTTTTCAAATTGGTGCATTACTTGGAATTTATTTAGACATATAACATAGAGTGCCGATTTAATTTTTCCCAAACATTTAACCAATTACCTCAGAAACATTTGTTCATCTGTTGAATAACTCCTTCTTATTTTACATATTTTAAATATAACTTTTTTTCATATACCAACTTATTATATATGCTTGAATATGCTTGTGGGATTTCTTTCTCTTCTCTTAATGTTAACATTAAATAATATATTTTTTTCAATTAATGTAGTTTCCTTATTTTCAAAGTTGGATGAGTTGTTCTTAACCATTTATTCACCCTAATAAATCCCTTTAGGATTCTAATCCATTCTTTATATTGATACTTCAGCCAAGTTAACTCATTTAAATAATCTAGTCTCTACTATTCTTCCAAGTTTCCCCTCTTTCCCACTGAAGTTTACTCTGTGGTTCAACCATAAAGGGATATTTAGGGTTCATATTTTTGCCTTACACTTGCTATGTACCTCTTTAGGACATTTTTTCTTCTGCCTAGGGAACATTGTTCTCTCCCTTCTAGACAAAAATTAGAGGCCAATGCCTCTATCAAAGTTAGTTTAGTGGCTCTGTTACTAGTGTATTTAGAGTAGCATATCTATCATCTCTTTATACTAATTTCAAAATATTGTAATTTCTTACACTCGTGTCTTTGTTAATAATTAAACGTGAATGTCATCAGGTGTTATCCCTGTTTTTACCTCCAGAATCGTTCACATTTCCTGTCATTTAGTAAGCGTTAGATACATATTTTTTTAATGAATAAATATATAAAGATTGTTATTTTGTATGAGACATGACACCAAAAAACTCCTAGAAGAGAACATATATAAAATATTCTCTGACATAAATTGTAGCAAAGTTTTCTTCAGGTAGTCCCCCAAGGCAAAAGAAATAAAAGCAAAAATAAACAAATAAGACCTAATCAATCTAAAAATATTTTGCACCTCAAAAGACATCATAAACAAAACGAAAAGGCAACCTACAGAATGGGAGAAAATATTTACAAATGATGTGACCAACAAGGGGTTAATTTCCAAAATATGCAAACAGCTTATGCAACTCAATATCAAAAAAACAAACAACCTAATCAAAAAATGGGGAGAAGATTACCTTAAATGTAAATGGATTAAATGCTCCAACCAAAAGACACAGACTGGCTGAATGGATACAAAAACAAGACCCGTATATATGCTTTCTACAAGAAACCAACTTCAGACATAGGGACACATACAGACTGAAAGTGAGGGGATGGAAAAAGATATTCCTTGCAAATGGAAGCCAAAAGAAAGCTGGAGTAGACATATCAGACAAAATAGGCTTTAAAATAAAGACTATTACAAGAGATGAAGGACACTACATAATGATCAAGGGATCAATCCCAGAAGAAGATATAACAATTGTAAATATTTACGCACCCAACATAGGACCACCCTAATACATAAGGCAAAAGCTAACAGCTTTAAAAGGGGAAATCGACAGTAACACAATCATAGTAGAAGACTTTAACACCCCACTTTCACCAATGGACAGATCATCCAAAATGAAAATAAATAAGGAAACACAAGCTTTAAAGGACACATTAGGCAAGACAGACTTAATTGATATTTATAAGACATTCCATCCAAAAACAACAGAATACACTTTCTTCTCAACTGCTCATGGAACATTCTCCAGGATAGATCATATCATATGTCACAAATCAAACCTTGGTAAATTTAAGAAAATTGAAATCATATCAAGTATCTTTTCCGACCACAACACTAGGAGACTAGATATCAATTACAGGAGAAAAAGTGTAAAACATACAAACACATGGAGGCTAAACAATATGCTACTAAATAACTGAGAGATCACTGAAGGAATAAAAAATACCCAGAAACAAATGACAATGAAAACACAATAACCCAAAACCTATGGGATGCAGCAAAGCAGTCTCTAAGAGAGAAGGTTATAGCAACACAATCCTACCTCAAGAAACAAGAAATATCTCAAATAAACAACCTAACCTTACAGCTAAAGCAATCACAGAAAGAAGAAAAAAAAAAAAAACCCTAAAGTTAGCACAAGGAAAGAAATCATAAAGATCAGATCAGAAATAAATGCAAAAGAAATGGAGACAATAGCAAAGATCAATAAAACTGAAAGCTGGTTCTTTCAGAAGATAAACAAAATTGATAAACCATTAGCCAGACTCATCAAGAAAAAAGAGAGAAGACTCAAATCAACAGAATTAGAAATGAAAAAGGAGAAGTAACAACTGACACTGCAGAAATACAAAGGATCATGAGAGACTAGTACAGCAACTATATGCCAATAAAATGGACAACCTGGAAGAGATGAACAAATACTTAGAAAAGCACAACCTTCTGAGACTGAACCAGGAAGAAATAGAGAATATAAACAGACCAATCACAAGCACTGAAATTGAAACTGTGAATAAAAATCCTCCAACATACAAAAGCCCAGGACCAGATGGCTTCACAGACGAATTCTATCAAACATTTAGAGAGGAGTTCACACCTATCCTTCTCAAACTCTTCCAAAACATAGCAGAGGGAGGAACACTCCTAAACTCATTCTACAAGGCCACCATCACCCTGATACCAAAACCAGGCAAAGATGTCACAATAAAAGAAAATTACAGACCAATATCACTGATGAACATAGATGCAAATATCCTCAACAAAATACTAGCAAACAGAATCCAGCAGCACATTAAAAGGATCATACACCATGATCAAGTGGGGTTTATCCCAAGAATGCAAGGATTCTTCAGTATATGCAAATCAATCAATGTGATACACCATATTAACAAACTGAAGAACAAAAAGCATATGATAATCTCAATAGATGCAGAAAAAGCTTTCAACAATATTCAACACCTATTTATGATAAAAACTCTTTGGAAAGTGGGCACAGAGGGAACTTACCTCAACATAATAAAGTCCATATATGACAAACCCACAGTCAACATCGTTCTCAATGGTAAAAACCTGAAACCATTTCCTCTAAGATCAGGAAGAAGACAAGGTTCGCCACTCTCACTGCTATTTTTCAGCTTAGTTTTGGAAATGTTAGCCACAGCAGTCAGAGAAGAAAAAGAAATAAAAGGAATCCAAAGTGGAAAAGAAGAAGTAAAACTGTCACTGTTTGCAGATGACATGATACTACACATAGAGAATCACAAAGATACTACCACAAAACTACTAGAATTAATCAATGAATTTGGTAAAGTAGCAGGATACATAATTAATGCACAGAAATCTCTTGCATTCCTATACACTAATGACAAAAAATCTGAAAGAGAAATTAAGGAAACATTCCCATTTACCACTGCAACAAAAAGAATAAAATACCTAGGAATAAACCTACCTAAGGAGACAAAAGACCTGTATGCAAAAAACTATAAGACACTGATGAAAGAAATTAAAGATGATACAAACAGATGGAGAGATATACCATGTTCTTGGATTGGAAGAATCAATATTGTGAAAATGACTATACTACACAAAGCAATCTACAGATTTAGTGTAATCCTTATCAAGCTACCAATGGCATTTTTCACAGAACTAGAACAAAAAATGTCACAATTTCTATGGAAACACAAAAGACCACGAATAACAAAAGCAATCTTGAGAAAGAAAAACATAGCTGGAGGAATCAGGCTCCCCAACTCCAGACTATACTACAAAGTTATAGTAATCAATACAGTATGGTACTGGCACAAAACAGGAATATAGATCAGTGGAACAAGACAGAAAGCCCAGAGATAAACCCACACACAGAAGGTGACCTTATCTTTGACAAAGGAGGCAATACACAATGGAGAAAAGACAGCCTCTTCAATAAGTGGTGCTGGGAAAACTGGACAGCTACATGTAAAAGAATGAAATTAGAATATGTCCTAAATCTGTACACAGAAATAAACTCAAAATGGATTAAAGATCTAAATGTAAGGCCAGACACTATAAAACTCTTAGAGGGAAACATAGGCAGAACACTCTCTGACATAAATCACAGGAAGATCCTTTTTGACCCACCTCCTAGAGAAATGGAAATAAAAACAAAAATAAACAAATGGTACCTAATGAAACTTAAAAGATTTTGCACAGCAAAGGAAACCTTAAACAAGATGAAAAGACAATCCTCAAAATGTGAGAAAATATTTGCCAACGAAAAAATTGACCGAGGATTAATCTCCAAAATATACAGCTCATGTAGCTCAATATAAAAAAACAAACAACCCAATCCAAAACTGGGCAGAAGACCTAAATAGACATTTCTCCAAAGAAGATATACAGATTGTCAACAAACACATTGGCATTGAAAGAGTGCTCAACATCATTAATCATTAGAGAAATTCAAATCAAAACTACACTGAGATATCATCTCACACCGATCAGAATGGCCATCATCAAAAAATCTACAAACAATAAATGCTGGAGAGGGTGTGGAGAAAAGGGAACCCTCTTGCACTGTTAGTGGGAATGTAAACTGATACAGCCACTGTGGAGAACAGTATGGAGGTTCCTTAAAAAACTAAAAATAGAACTACCATAAGACCCAGTAATCCCACTACTGGGCATATACCCTGAGAAAACCATAATTCAAAAAGAGTCATGTACCAAAATGTTCATTGCAGCTCTCTTTACAATAGCCAGGACATGGAAGCAAGCTAAGTGTCCATCAACAGATGAATGGATAAAGAAGATGTGGCACATATATAACAATGGAATTTTAATCAGCCATAAAAAGAAATGAAATTGAGTTATTTGTAGTGAGATAGATGGACCTAGAGGCTGTCATACAGAGTGAAGTAAGTCAGAAAGAGAAAAACAAATACCGTATGCTAACACATATATATGGAATCTAAAAAAATGGTTCTGAAGAACCTTGGGGCAGGGCAGGAATAAAGACACAGATGTAAAGAATGGACTTGAGGACGTGGGGAGGGGGAAGGGTAAACTGGGATGAAGAGAGAGAGTGGCATTGACATATATACTCTACCAAATGTAAAGTAGATAGCTAGTGGAAAGCAGCCGCATAACACAGGTAGATCACCTCAGTACTTTGTGACCACCTAGAGGGTTGGGATAGAGCAGGTGGGAGGGAGCAGGTATGGGGATATATGTATACGTATAACTGATACACTTTGTTGTACAACAGAAACTAACTCAACATTGTAAAGCAATTATACTCCAATAATGATGTTAAAAAAAAAAAATGGGCAGAAGACCTAAGTGAGCATTTCTCCAAAGAAGACACACAAATGTCCAATAGGCACATGAATAGATGCTCAACAGTGCTAATTATTAGAGAAATGCAAGTCAAAACGATAATGAGGTATATCACCTCACACCAGTCAGAATCACCATCATTAAAATGTCTATAAATAATAAATACTGGAGAGGGTGTGGAGAAAAGGGAACCCTCCTCCACTGTTGGTGGGAATGTAAATTGGTGTAGCCACTGTGGAAAGGAGGTAAGGAGGTTCCTTAGAAAACTAAAAATAGAGCAACCATATGATCAGGCAATCCCACTCCTAAGCATACATCTGGAAATGATGAAAACTCTAATTTGAAAAGATACATTCACCCTAATATTCATAGCAGCACTGTTAACATACAATAGCCAATACATGGAAGTACCCTAAGTGTCCATCAACAGATGAGTGGATAAAGAAAATGTGGTATGTATATGCAATGGAATACTACTCAGCTATAAAAAAGAACAAAATAATGCCATTTGCAGCAAAATGGGTGGACCTAGAGATTACCATACTAAGGGAAGTAAGTCAGACAGAGAAAGACAAATACTATATAACACTTATATGTGGAATCTAAAAAAATTACAAATTTATTTTCAAAACAGAAGCAGACTCACAGACTTAGAAAGCAAACTTAGGGTTATCAAAGGTGAAAGGGTGGGTATAAATTAGGAGCATGAGATTAACAGATACACACTAGTATATACAAAATAGATAAGCTACAAGGATTTACTGTATAACACAGGGAACTATATTCAATATCTTATAAAACATATAATGGAAAAGAATCTGAAAAAGAATATGTATACATCTGAATCACTTTGCTGTAAACCTGGAATTAGTATAATATTGTAAGTCAATTATACTTCAATTAAAAAAAAAAAAGATTCTTATTTTGGCCTCCATCATTCTTCACTTTTCCAGATTAAAATGCCTCAGTTCTTTTAAGTTTTTATATGACACTTCACAACTCTAGAAACACCAGTTTGTAAATATTTCTCAATTGTAACCTGCTAAATGTTAAAAAAAAGCAGAATTAATCTTTATTTTCTTAGCGTAAACATTATAATTCTGTTGCTCACAGCTTTAAAACTGTCTTAGCTTTTTAAATAGCATGTCACTTTATGAGTTTCTATGAAGTTTGTAGCCAGCCTCAACCCCCAAGCCCTTTTCATTGACTTACTGTTTTTCCCCACTCATCCATACTTAACTAAACACTTTTTTAAATGCAAAAATATACATATACGTGTGTTTAAATTTATCTTTTTATTCATTCTAGACCATAGAGATCATTTAAAACTATGATTTAATTATCAAACATAGTACTATCTATTGCACTCAAATCTAAAATTCGCTAAGTATATTTTCTATTTCTTCTCTCCAGTTGATTATATGAACGTTGAACATCCGGTGCCTTGTGGTATGGCATTGGAGACCCTAGCATTTGATTGATTATTCAACCAAACTATGTTTTTCCAAAGGATTTGTAAGTTTTGTGAGAGACTTTGCCAAAAGCTTTTCTGAATCTATGACATCTTCATCTATCTTCTTAGTAATCCTGTTAAAACCCTATTTTAGACTGGCTTAATAGAGGATAGAAATAATAAATCCTAGATCTAAATGCTATTTTTAATACATGTTATCATGTAGAAACCATAGTTAGAAAAGGCTCTGGTACTATTTTTGTGTAATTCTCTCATTTCTGTCCTCTCCATTGTGTCAGCTTCATCTGCAGGATGCCTTCTCTCATGATAGCCAAAGGGCTGCAGCAGTTTAAGCTTCTGTAACCATATCATCCAGACAGAAAGAGTG
>NW_006773895.1:3283355-3290519 GCF_000442215.2 Lipotes vexillifer | reverse complement strand
AAAGAGTGTCTCAGTGCCAGCATTGTTGGAGACAGTCTTGGGCTTTGAGTGGATTGAACCATTCCTTTACTGCTTTATTCCTCCCCAGAAAAGTCATGCAATGACTGCTTAGGCCTGGGTTACCTGAATCAATCAGTGTCCATGGACAGGAGGCTGCATTGAGCATAGAGTCAATCCTTCTCAAAACCCATTGCTGCTATGCAGGGTAAAAGGAGTTGAGGAAAAAACTCAGCAATGTCTCCAGAAGACATAAACCTAGATACAGACAAACACATAGGCAGTATATGAGTGGTCAGTTTTGAGATAGTTGAAAGCTTTCTGGCTGGAGTGATTCAAAAGGCATTGTGTACATGGTCACATGTGAACAAAATTTACAAGGTTGAGAATATTTTCTTATATGGGACAATAGAAGGAATATTTTAGGGAGAAGGAAGAATATTGGGTCATTTTCTAATTTTATTGGCCAATATCTAACATCTTTGTTTCAGCCTTCTTGATGCATCCAATTTTAAAGTTTGTGGGGGAAATGTACTGAGAAATGGTGGGTCTGTGACCATGTTTTCTTTCCTTTTACCATAAAAACCCTCAGGGGCTGTGTGTTTGTCTGAGCAAGCTGTCAGCCAATTAGAGTTTACGCTGGAGAAGAAGCTGAGAAAGTTAATCCTGCTCCTTCAAGGCACAGTTATAAAGAAAATATGAATCTTAAGTAGTACACATTATTTCATCCACTGAGAACCAAGAGAAACTAGTTAAGCAGGAAGAAGAGAGGACAGTTTTTAAAATTTTTTTGGCAGTACGCGGGCCTCTCACCGTTGTGGCCTCTCCCGTTGCGGAGCACAGGCTCCAGACGCGCAGGCTCAGCGGCCATGGCTCCCTGGCCCAGCCGCTCCGTGGCATGTGGGATCTTCCAGGACCAGGGCACGAACCCATGTCCCCTGCATCAGCAGGTGGACTCTCAACCACTGCACCACCAAGGAAGCCCAAGAGAGCAGTTTTAATGGGCTCATTTAAACAGGAAAACCACAGCATACCCAGAAGTCATTTCTTTCCCATGGCCTAGAATTGGGAAGGAGGAAGGCATTAATGAGTTGCAACTGACATTTAAAACCCCCTTCTTCAGTATTTCACATATTAGAAATGCTATAATTTGAAGATGATTGTACTAGAAGTGAGGGGCTGTGTATCCTCTTCCAATGTTAATGACTTTATGCAAGGCCTTTACCCTTTCTTGTCTTCTGAGTCCTCCTGTGTAAAAGAAACGTAGTAATGACTGCCACGGATTCACTAAAGTGGTAATGACATACCTACTGAGAAATAAAATATCCTTGTATTTAACCAGCATATAGTCTATTTAATCTTTTTCACTTCCAGGTCACAGTCTTCAGGATCAGAAAGCCATCACAAATCACTTGCGTCATGTCATATCATGCACAAGCCAGTGGACATGCTGTATCCACACCATTCAAGGAAGTCTTCTAAAAATATGATTATTGAGTCTTCACTTATGGAATCTTCAGATTCAGTTGGTCTAGGGTAAGAGCAGAGAATCTGTACTTTTTAAAAATCTCCCTAGATGATTCTGATTCTTGGGTTTGGTAACCATTGATCTCATCCAACCATGTTATTCAGAAGATAAGAAAACTGGTTTTAATTGGAAGAACTGAGTAAAGTCTAGCCATCCAGTCAATTGCCCAGAAACACTAATCTAACAAATTCTAAGACATTATGTGAGTGCTAAAATATCATTTATAATGTTAAAAATGAGAGAAATTATATGAAAACTTTTTGGTATATAGAAGAAATGTTTTAGTAATAAATTACTTGGAGTGTTTAGGAGTGGGGAGAAAAGAAAATTAAAACCACCAAGTGGCATTAGTAACTATATTGAGCCTCCTCTGCTCTGGAGAAAAATCTCTTTATTGCGAAAACAAAGAAAAAAAAGAATTGTGAGTCTGTAAGTTGAGCCAGGCTAGCAGTGATCCTCTTTCTCCTCAGTTACCCTGAACAGAGCTCAGTTGCTCCTCTAAATAAATGGAGAACAGAGACTTCCAGAGAATTGATTTCAAGGGGCCATCTAGCATGCCCTCATGTCTCCATCCAGCCCTGTAGAGTGGCCTCCTTAAAGCTGTACAACTAATCTCGTGCAGATTTGAGACTATACTCAATGTCTTTATTTCCAAGTCCAGACTCATTTGAGCACCTCATACCATTCCACATGCATCTATCTTTAAAAATACTTTTGCAAAGTTACTTTCAATTATTGAATAGCCAGTGCTTCACAGTAACAGATCCTAACTCCACTTCCATCAGCTTTTAGTAAAGATGGCCGTGTGAGTTTGTACTTGAAGGGCAATATATGTATGGTTAGAGCCCTATGTTCAGGCTCCACATCAGCCCCTGGGAACTGCTGATTAGAGCTAGGGAAGGTCAGCAAAGAAGGAAAGGCAATAAAAATGCCATATTCTGGGGAAAAATATTAACTGGCTGTATCCTAAAATTTATATATGTGTGGATATATTCATGTGTGTGTAACTCTAGTCATATGTTTATGACTACATAACTACTACACATATTCATCACTGGTTGCCTAGTTTTTATAAAGTAAGTTGATCACGACAGGTGACATAATTCCTTAAACCCTTAAAGTCAATGCAGACATATCTCAGTTTAAGAAACTTGATAAACAAAATTTAGACTTGCAGTCTATAAGTCAAAGAATAATTATTTGCACTGAGAAAAGTTTTTTAGAAATTAAACCCTCCTTTTAAATAGAAATTCTCCTACTTCATTTAACATCTGTATTTTGTTCAAAAATTATCTGATAGATAATCCAGAGGACACTAACCTAAAGCTAAAATATTTGAACACATTATGAATAGAAGATCTACCCAAATTTGCAATGATGAGGTCATGTGGTCATAGTTTTCCAAAAATTTTCTGTGTGGTGGGGAATCTAATCTTCAAAGATTTCATACATGGGGAACAATGTGCTCTGGGAAATAAGTCCAGAAAATATTCCATACTTTTGAAGATTTGCAAAGCATTTTAGCATAATTAAGGCTCTGAAAATGCCTGCTGCATATAAGCTGTTTAATTTTTCTCTACCGTTCGCCCCCAAGCTTGTGTGACCACAGAACAATTTAACACAAGATTTATTAAATACCGCCTTATACTACTGTTCAGACAACTGTAGATCCAAATCAAATAGAAAACAGATTTTACACCTTTCATGACAATAATATATGGCATTTTAACTAGATTTGTGAGCTTCTTAAGAGCTCGGTCTATACATTATATTCTCTGCAAGACCTAAAGCTGTGTTGGGCCTATAATGGGTGCTTAATCACCAATTTCTAAATAAATCATTGGGCAATCAGTCTTTGGCATATGCTTGAAATGGGAAAAAAAGGGAAAAATCTTTTGTCCTTTTAGAAACAAAGTTATTTTTGTCTTCAGAAATATTAAAATCGTGCTCATTGTTATTTCAATTTGTAGCCTGCAAATCAGCTGATCATAACTTTTTTAAGGCAGGAACAAAGGTGACTAGATTTGTCTGCCCACCTGAAGGAAAATAGAAAATTGTGCCTTGTCAGTAGAGACTATAATGACACATGTTAAGATAGCAACATGTAATAGAAAGAGATGAATTTCAACTCTGTGTTCCAGGAGGCTGAACTCCGTGGGTTGCATATTTAGGCTCTTTTTCTCTCTGACTTCAGCCAACAGGATGCAGGATGAAAGTTGGGCGAGGGTGTTCAATCCTTTTCTTCTTTTCAAGTAACTGTGGTTTGGCTGTGGCCTTTTACTTAAGGCCACTTGGCCTATCTGGTGGCATACCCTTGGGCTTCAGAAATTGCTCTCTCCCCTTTGTTCTTTCGGGTCAAGGGATGAAAATGGATCTTAACTATTATCAGCCAGAATATATAGCATGATTTCTTGTTATTTTTCCTAAAACTTGCCTACAACTTTGTGAATAGCCCCTCTATTAAATTCTCTTTGGTTATCTAGTTTGTGTGTATGCCATCTCTATCTTTCCAGGAACCTAACTGATAAATTGGGTATGTGGTGACGTTGTACAGCTAATGGATTTCTTTTAGACTCAGTTTCTTTACCTGTGAAATGGGGATAACAACATCTATCCTTTCTACCTCATAAACCTGGGGGAAATTTTAATGAGTCAATGTTATTTCTTATTTCCTTTCCCACCTTTTTAATTCTAGAAGGTGACCAGGAAAAACTGTGTGCAAACTAAGTCTTGCCCTTGTTTCAGATAAGAGATATTCTCCTGTGGAACAGAATTCCCAGACTGAGCCCTGTGGTGGTCAAAACCTACACAATACTCTTCAAATAGTACACATTGTGTGCATGTGTGGAGAGCTTGTGCAGTAACTTTGAAGAGAAGGGAGATCAACACAGAAGAGATGTCCAGACTAGAGACCTCTCACTGAGTAACAGTGATATAGAAAACCTGAAGACCTTTCTTTTTGTAACTAACTCACAAGGTCTATCCTCTAGGGCACCTGGAAGTAAGAGTGCCAGAATAAGATAATGATATACTATTGCAGTGAAGTCACCCATACTTCTTCAAGTATACCATGTGGATGATGAGATGCTTTCTGGGAACCTGATGGCTAAAAGTTGATTTGAAATAATAATGAGGATAACCGTTCACAGTCAATAAATATTTGTTGAATTTTCATATATCAGCCTTGTTGTGCTAGACACATCTAACTATAATATTTGCTTATTTAAGGTAATGTAACTCAAAATCAAGAGAAAACTATTAGACATAAAGTTTTCCTGATATGCTAGCCTATGTTGCTCACTTTGTTTGCACCAAAGCGAGTAATCAGGTGAAAATAGCTTTCATATCTTTTCCTTAGAATAGAGACATCATTTGTGATTTAATTTCCAAGACCCTTCTTTCTGATATGCAATGTTCTCACATTGTAATAGTAAACTGAATGGTAGAAAAAGGCTGATTGCTTTCATCTGCTTCTCCACTCCATGCAATGTTTTACATGTCCTTCTCTAAGGTTTTATGCATAGCTAAAGAGGATGCAAATTACACAGGGAGATGGGTCCTTGGTTGAAGGTAGATCAGTAACAGTAGTCTTCGATAGAACCATTAAGTGAAGGCTCCTTCAAGTTTTTATTTGTTTAATTGATTTCATCAAAATCACATCTAAATCAGCTCAACAACTAAGAGAAAACTTTGGAGGTAACTAATTAACAATACATGAGATCTATCCATATATAATAATATTGAACTGCTATGTGTCAGATAAAACAAGCACCATACACCATATATCACACACACACACACACACACACACACACACACACACACACACACACCAATAAGCCAGTATAAAACATAGTGACTCTGTTCAGCTATTGTATTTAGGATTGGAAGAATTTACTCAGTTTTAACTATTATTCTTCCATGTTTCATCATTTGCTTTATGTTTTATTAAGTGGAGTGGGAGAAAGCCATAAATAAAACATTATTATTTATGGCAAATATGCTGTGTGTGGCTCAATAAACTGGACTGAAGTTTCTTAGGCAGGGCCCCAAACTCAGTGAAATTAAATGATTTATTGAGCTCCTCAAAAACAAACTTGAAAAAGTATATAACAAGGCTGTAGTCAATAGTCATCATATTAATCATAAAAGTGTTGACTTGTTGCAAGTGTTAAATAAATTTCACTTTTATATGGTGTCTCACACAGTAATATCCTTTAGGGATAAAGCACATTCCCTGTTGCCTTACCTTTGGCTTGAGACAAGAAACATGGCATAGACCAGCATGAACTCAAAGCTCAACTAAAATTAAGCAACGTAATGTACATCTAACCAAAATGTATTTAATATACATGCTAAGGAGACAGGATTACTGTAACTTAAGGACCTCCATCTGCAGAATTGTAGGCACTGAATTTCCCTCTCAAAGTAGAGAGTTGCTTTGGTTACTTTAAGGAAGTTGAGATTTTTCTGAGCAAATTGTAGACAAGATTTCTGAATGATCTTTCATCTTTTCTGCATGCACATAAGAAAACATAAAGTTTAAAATTTCCAGCCATGGCTGCATATACTATAAACTCCTACAAATTTTCTCCTATTCTCTTGCAGAGACGTATTTTGCTTTTTATTTTTTTCTAAACCTTCTCAATTGTCTCTCATCACTGATAAAGCAGAAAGGTCGTAGAAGTACATACATAGAATGTGGGCTTTTCAGAAGACTTATCTATATAAACTAAAATAACTAAGCCTCCAGCAATTGATAAAATCAACCACAAAAACTCCTGCACCAAATATGAGACCTTTTTTTTCTCCACAAAGTCCAGTAACGCTGCTACCTGATATATGCAAGATGTGATTAGAAGGAAAGAAGAGGGAGCTAGAACTTTACTGTATGTGGCCAATGGCTATGGCAAAACTTCCTAAGCGTGGATCAAGTGTTTTGTAATCCTTGAGATGGGCATGTTAGCATTTGCCTTGTCTACCTCACAGTGTTGTAGTAAAACTCTAAAGAGGTCATTTTTGTGGTAAAAAGTGCTTTGAATACTGTGGAGTACTTTAAAAAATGTCTCTCCCTTTTCGTCTCAAAAGTTCAAAGTGACAGCTGGAGAGCAGGCAATGACCAGAATTGGATAAAAGATGGAGATTAAGCAGAAGCATGCAAGAAGGAGGCCCCTTTGATCACCTACTCTACACTCCCATTCTTATATCTCTTCAAGAAGGATAAAAATAAACTGATTGGTCTGATCCCAGGACATGTATGGCCATAGTTAATCATGAGAGAGTTCATAATTCATTGAAAGGCCACACAAGTATATGGCATGTTCTTCTGTCTCCTCACCTTATAAAGTCTAAAGCATAAGAGAGTAGTCCTGGCCATCCTGCCCCTTTCTCCCTTGCATCTTAAATATTGACTCATTCTTCTTTTTCATCTCCTGAGATTCTATAATGGCAACCAGAATACAAAAATATTATAAATTTAGGTTAGGATTTAGTATCTTAAGGATTAGAAGGTAAAACTTTGCATTGGAGTCTGGGCAAAAGCCCAGACGACAATAATGTGATTTTGGTTCCTCTGCCATTGTTACTTTTACAAATTCTTCTCTTGAGTGCATTTTGTGAAGAAATGGTTTGGACTGGGG
>NW_006773895.1:3282827-3283330 GCF_000442215.2 Lipotes vexillifer | reverse complement strand
CTTTCCCTAGTCATATTATCAAAACTTTGCTTTGATTTATGGCACATACCATTAAAATTCCCTGTACCATTATTTATTGAACAAATGTGTTGTTCTAGACATAGGAGATACAGATGTTTACAAGGCAGATGAGGATCTTGCTCTTGTGGAATGTGTGTTCTATGTGGGAGTAGCGCCAAAACATGTTATATACATATACCTCTACAGAGAGGGAGAGAGGAGAGGAGGAGATGGGAGGGCGGGGGGGTGACTCGGTGATTATTTTGTATTGGTTGAGCAAGGAAGCTCTTTCGAAGGAGGTCACATTAAGGTCAAGGAAAGGACATCGAAAAAGAGAAGGGCCCAGGAGACCAATCAGTGGAGCCAAGAAGAAGGCCAAGAAGGATCAATTAGTGAGTTGGAGGAAAACCATGAGGGGTGGCATCCCTGTGTTTCAGAGCCCTTCTACTTAGGTAAATAAAGATTTATTCTTGCCATCAAACAATGTCCGCAGCTGATGAGTA
>NW_006773895.1:3252352-3282817 GCF_000442215.2 Lipotes vexillifer | reverse complement strand
AAAGAGTTTCAGAAGTTTTATATGATGTCTTACCAAAACCATTTGTGAAAGAATCCTTATTTCATAGCTTTGGTTCCTTCACTATGCTAGTGAAGCAACATTGTCTAATCTTCTTAAGAAGTTGTGACTTCATGTTATAAGCATCAATGCAAGATTTCATGCAGAATTGGAGGACTTTGAAATGAACTTGAATTCTTTACTCACATTCCCCAGTAGAAAGTACATCTCACCTGGGACTAACAGTATGGCTTGAAATGCTGAAAATTCAAGTGTTTAATGATCAGGTTAGTAATGGCTTTAAAAATCATACTGTGGTATCTCAATCCATATCACTTCTAATAAAGGTAACTCAGAAGTTTCAAAAGTAAGCCTAGATTTATTTTTGATGCAGCAGAATGTCTGCAGGCCGTAATGTGGTTCTATAAAAGATGACAGGTGGAAAGAAACAAATTTTGGAACAATGAGGCATGAGGCTAAGGAGTATTGATTTTGAATTTCTGTGTAGTTTGGAGGTCAAATGGAAACCAGATGGCCAAAGGAATTGTAAAATATTTGCTCTACAATTTGGTAGTAGTGAGAGAAATAACGTGTGTGTATAGCCAACATCCCAGCCATCCTTATTCTGGGTATGTATCCCGAAGGATTTCTCATATTGATCCCTAAGGAACATATGTGAGATGGTTCATCGTGGCAGTTTTTACAGAAGAGAAGACTGAGGCAACCTAGGAATATGATAATGGATACAGCAATGGAAAACCCAAATGTAGTAGATAAACACTGTATGATGTCACAGTTGAAAATAAATACATAAATGTACAGATAGCAAAATGCACAGAACTTACAAATAAATTATGGAGTGAAAAAAAAAAGAAGAAACAGAAAGAAATTTACAGCACGACATTTATATTTATATTTATATTTAAAAATACCCTAATACCACTACCTATTTTATAAGGATACATTCATATCAAAAGACTGAAATCAAATACATTAGTGTGGGTGCCTATGGGAAGGGAGGAGGTTGAATGTAGGAAAATGGATGCAGGGGAAAAACAGAAAAACTAAAACTGAATTAAAAAGAGAGCTTGGTTCACCAATTGTTTTAGCACTACCCCATAGCCAACCCCAGGCTCAGAAAGTTACAACTCAGGCCCAGTCAGGAGATGCTAAGTTACCACCGCAGCAAATTAAAGTAGTTACCATTGGAGGGAGGCCAGAGGTGAAACCTGTCATTGGTGTCTCAGCATTGACCCCAGGAAGTCAACTGATTAATACTACAACTCAGCCCTCTGTGTTACAGACCCAACAGTTAAAAACAGTACAGGTAAAAAAAAAAAAAAAAAAAAAAGAGAGCTTATGTTGATAACATGTTACGAAACAAAGATAACTCTTGTCTCTATTTCTGAGGGCAAAAATATTTAAAAAATAAATAAATAAACATTCATTTTATTCATTGCAAATTTCTTGCAAAAGTAAGCAGACACAAACCCTATTGAGTAAAATGATGGGAAATAAGTTCTTACTTGTCTTAAGGTAATGCAGCAAGTTGCAGACTAGAGCGTGCTCCCTCCCTAATATTGCACGCATGAGGCCCACACAGTCCCTGAACTTGGTGGTGAGGGCTGGGTATCCGGTAAAAGAAGCAAGGAAATAGTACTGGAGGAGTAGGTGAGTGTTAACATTTGGTTCGTGACCCTCAATTTAGAGACTAACTCGTATCCACACATTCGCAGGCTTGAGTTGTGAATATTATAAGGAAAATGGAGGAATATCATGTGTAACAGAAAGCAAATAAAAAAATGGGCTCGTCCCTCTTCCCCTCCCTGTTAGCTCTTTCAATGCCTACAGATGTTTTCCTTCTGCCTCTCATGTTTGCTTCCCTCTGTGACCCTTCCCCTCATACTGGTTTTGTTTTTAACTTTCCTTGACTCTCAGTCCTGGCCTCCTGACTTCCTTGTAACTAACACCATATCCCTGTTGGCCTGGCATCCACTTGAAGATTATTGCTTTGCACTGGCATCAGAGAACTTCCTCCTGTCCTGACCCTGACAGCCTCCATTCAGTGCTGTGTATTTAGAAAAGGGAGGAAGGGCAGAGGCTCCCACACAGAAACATCTGTGTCGGTACCCATTTTCTCAGATCTACTTGGAATATTTTTCTTCATACTACGCTGGCTATTAGAGTGGGTCTAATGTTGCTTTTTAATGAAAGCCACCTTTAGAGTTAGGGAAAATCACATTCATATTTATATAAAGCCTTCTTATGTGAGATCCGAATGTTTATGTCCAGGTTCCCAAGAAGTCATAGGCCAAGGAGAAGACAAAAACCTACATAGATTGGTACTTAAGGCAGTAAGTTAATATGGATCCTTTTATAATTTAGCACTGAACTGCCCTCCTTATATAACCAAGGGGGGAATTTCCTTTGGATTGAATATCTGTTTCCTGTTCTGATAATTGACACCTGCTCCAAATTTGAATGAGGATGCCACGTGCAGGATCAGCATCTGGTGTTCCAAGCCAAAGTGAGCTTAGAAGACTCCATGTGTGATCAGAAATGGAGAAACTTTCTGGCTGAGGTTTTCATTAGGCAAATGAAAGTTTTAGGGTTTCATTTCACTTCAAAGACAAGATCCTCTGAGTGGTACATCCTGTTGCACTGGTAGTGATGAGATTATATTAATAGCCATGAGGTACCAGAGCTGAAGAGTGGAATAGAAGGCATCTACTTCTTAGCCATAAAATGTGAGTAGTTAGGCAGTGCCGGTGGTTTTTGTAAAATTGAAGAGATGATTAAAATTTCCTCAGGTCCTCAGAAAGTTTCCTTTCAAATATGTTTGCCACTTTGCGATGGAATGAATCTTGCAAATATTTCAATAACCAGAAGCTATCTCAGCTATGTTGTATAAGCAGGAGTTAAAGTCAACTCAATTGTTATGACCAGCTACTGTAAAATAACTTTTTGACTTTGCATTTTACATGCCTTTCAGCTAACTACTGCCATCTCTGTTCATTAAAACAGATTGATATAACTAAGGAACATCACATTTATTAAACGTTTACTCTGTGTGTGCCAGATATGTTGTTAGATAATTAGCAGGCCTGTGATTTGCCATTTATCTATTTTGCTCTCAGATCCTTTCTCTACCTTTCTGCTGCTGTGTTTTGTTTCACATAGAACGACATTTCCAAGGCTTCCTTTTCCTTTGGTTTCCATATAGGTTTGGTCAGTGGGAGGCATTGCTAAAAGCCTAGTGCCATTTTCTTGGCAGTTCTGGCAGCATGTGAGCCTCTGCTGCTATTACAGGTTTCATGAGGCAACCTCTCTCTCAGAGTTCCACATACTACTGACCAGGCCCTACTCGGTTTCACCTTTTACCAACTTATCCCTGACCCCAAGCTCCAGCAGTGCCACTTGGTCCTTTTGTTCTTTCAGGAATAAAGGTGGTTGTGGCTGCCTCCTAAGTCTAAATTCTAAGTTGCCTCACTGCTCCTTTATCAGCCTCTCACCTATACCAGCACCTGTGTAACCAATTTCCTGTTTCAATTTCTTTATGTTTGAAATATCCCAAGTGGTTTCTGCTTTCTTGATTGGATGTCGGCTGGTATATTGAACATGTGTACTATTTTGATTAACCCAAACAACAGAATTCTCAGGATGGTATCATAATCCTACAGAATAATAACACAGGATGCAAAGACTTTGTGAAGTAAAAAATGTGTATGGATATGTGTATGCCTGTGTGTACATGTGTGTGCATGTGTGTGTGTGCGTTCATGGTCATAACGATAGGAAATAAGGGATCTCGTTTGTGAACTATATACTCCAAGCTTATGCTCTTTCAATGACACCACATTGCCATACATTCCCCTCTGTAATCTGTTGTATTATAGAATATTATTAAATCTATATGTCCCTTCTAAGCAGAAAATCCTCCCTAGTGGGAAGAACTGCCAGGGAAAGGGAGAAAGCAAACTATCAATGATCCATGTATATCTAATATTTTTCCTCTGCTCCCAAAGGATAAATACCTTTACTTCTACTCATGATCAAACTATTCCTTGAACCTTTGACCCAAACCCCTCTGTTGTTTTCTAGATCCTTGCTTCTTCAGTTATCTCCCTTCTACTGTAACTTCAACTTTTTTAAATTTCCACTAGATCCTTCCCAAAACATACATACAAAACTCCCATCATTAACAGCCACACTCTCCCTTAAATCCCACACCCGACACACGCTCTCATCTTATGCGTCTCCACTCTGCCTTCTCATCTCCCATTCACTTCCCCGCCAAGTGTAATCTGACTTCTGCCTTTATTACTCTACTTCTTTCATTCTGAACACTACATGATCTGCTGATTACTAAATTCTCTAACCCCTGATCTTAAAGGATCCTTCTGCTACATTTGACACTATTTCCTCACTGTCATGACTTTCACCACCACTCTCCTTTACTAGTTACGCTCTTACAAATAAGACTGTGTTTTCATGTGTCCTCACAGGCTTCTGTTTCTCTACCTCTTCCCTACATATTGGTATTCCTCAGGATTCTGGCCTGCCCATCACTATTTTTATTGCACATACTTTCACTAGAAAGTCTTATCCATTCTTCAAGCTTTCAAATACAATTTAGATGTTAAAATTTTCAAATATATATTTGCATCAGTTTCTCCAGATGTTTAGATTCATTATCATAAAGCCTGTTAACCATCTTTAACACAATATTTCCAGAACTGAACTCATCACCGTAACCTTCAGAATTGGCTTTCTCAATGTAATCTACATTTTACCATCTTCTGAGCATCTGAATCACTCATACCTGGAACCTGAGAGTTTTCCACGCTCTTCCCTCTCTCCCATCCACCAACTTTAGCCAGTTTTGGCTCCTACATATCCTTCATCTGATCTCTCTTCTCAGTCTCTACTATCACTACCCTAGTTCCACTGTAATCTTGCCCTTCTCTGTCCACACCCTATACCATGAGTGATTTTGTTATGCAAGATTCTTGCTTAACTCTCAAGCTTCACCTGCATCAACTCCCTCTCTCTCTAAGTGTCCCGGCATCACGAGCCTTCTTAAGTTCCATGCATGTGTCATGTTTCCTCTTACCAAATGACCACTGCCCATATTATTTCCTCTTTCTGGACAGATAGTCACTCTCTCATTACCTAGTTAACCTTTCCCATTCTTTAGATTACACCTCAACTCTGATTTCTTCAAGAAACCCTTTGTCATCCTATCATGTCATTTTTTTTTTTCCAGTCTAGATCAGGCACACAACAACCATGCTCCTTTCCACCAGAGCCTTTTGTCAAATTGTCATTTGACATGTGACTATTTGATTAACACAATCTCCTCTATTACTCTGTAAGCTTCTTAAGGGCAAGAACTTGGAATCAAATCCCTAGCATATATTATAGTCCTAATACATAACTTGCAATCAATAATTAATTACAGCATAAGTGAAAGAGTGAGTTAAAAGCTGCTGAAGACACAGCTATGACATGGGAGCCTGATGAAGTCTGATGGGTACAATCTTAGAATGTGAAAACCTCTGCAATTCCCTGTTTTGTCATGACTGTTACATACCATATGTTATATGTTAAATCACATGATATAACTGTTTATCACATGTAAAAATGATCTGAGAATTTATATAGCTTCAGAAATATTGTCTGTGCCTCTAATATAAAGATTTGTGTGTAATAAAGTCAATTTTAGCAACGTGGTCCTCATTCTCTTACATAATGCAATGTGAGAGTAATGCTTCTTTTCCTTCACCCTTAGTTCCTTTGGTATTTTTCAGAATATATCTTCTTTTCTTTTTTCACTATTGGTGCCATAAATGCTTAAGATATACTGAGAGAAGAACAAGAAAGTATTAACACAAACAGTTTCAGATTAGGATAGATGCTGATACTTTGAAACAAATAGAAGTTAGGGTTGTGATCTTAATTTCTGTTTCTATAATTTCATATGCTGAGATTCAGGGATAAATGTATAAATCAAAGGAATAAGCAGCTAATATAAGAAGGAAGTGATATTTTTACTGTGATGGCTGTCTCAAACTGTTTATTATCTTATCACTTATGTATTTTTGTAGAAAACTAAAAAGGAGCATATTTCAACCATAACCCAATACCTGGCACTGTCAGAGAAGTTGCAAATGCCAACTTAAAGCACACTATGGTTTGTCAGATTCATTGTTTTATATAAACCTTCAGGCATTTGGCAAAACTGAATGTATTTGAGTCTAAGGTGGAAAAAGAAAAATAGATTTTAAAGGAAAAAATTGGAACGTGAGCAGAAAAAAAATCTCTGTCCTAAAAGAAATCTGCCCACAATTCTGAGGCTGGTAGTCAAAACCATAATCAAGGACTAAAATGAGACCAGGTTTGGTCCTAGTCCTTCCATCTATGTTTTTCATATTTGAATTACTTTCACCATGCATTTGTAAATTGTTATTTCCCTTTTCTTTATTACTATTGTCATTTGACCTCGATTATACCAAGACCAACAAAGCATAGTTATAAAGAGGGCTTTCAATTGATATGACCCAAGTAGAAAATATTGTATCATATAATTGCCTGCCCCTCCACAGAAAAAAGCTATTAAAGAGATCTATTGAATTCAATTACATTTTTTCTTTTTTGACTCGTATTTATTGCACTAAAATTTTTAAAAAGTAAACCTACAAAAAAGGTTCTTCGATGATATTATATGATATATATTTATGTAGTTATATACATTTGAACAAATATTTCTGTGCATTTGTTTACAGATATATATGAGGTAAGTTTTTCTCTGTTTTGATAATAAGATAGCTTAAGAGATTTTCCTGTTACACAAAATAAATTTTTAAAGAATCAAATTCAAGAATGCATAACAACATCCCAAAAGAGGTCTGGAAGAAAAGGAAGTTATATTGTCAGGGCAGGAGCCAACAGAGGAAAAAAGGTTTCTGGCCCATCCCTCTCCTCCTGGGAGACACAGATGAAGGAGGAGTAGCCTGTGATCCAGAGGGACAGACACTGAGTCAGATTCCTTAGGTGATTAAAAGACACAAAGTACAAAAAAGGTAAGAGATTGGCTGAGAATCAAGATAGATTATAAAAGACTGCACGTAGAAGAGTCTGCTAGCAAAGACGTTGGACTTTTTTTTTCTTCCGCTCTTCTCTTGTAAAAGAGCCATAGAAAAACTGGAATAGAAATACTTTTATATGAAAAGAAAGAAATGAATTCATGTAATTTCTGGGTCATCAGAATAGCTCAGTGGACAATCCCAGCTCCACCCTCAAAGAGAAAAAAAAATGGGCTAATGACCTTGAATGTTTCTTTTTATCTGGTGAAGATTGAAATACCCACAACTGAGACTGGGAGAGACAGGGGATACCCCTACCAAGTGCAACTTCAACCTGGGAGTGGTCTGGGAGTATGAAGGTGTTTGCTCTCCCCTTCGGTAGTTCTAAGCCTTAGGGACTGCAAGATGTTATCGCAAGTTCTGAAGGTGCAGAACAAACTCAGCCAGCCTCCCGTGGCCTGGTTTTCCTCACCTGTAATACAAATTAAGGAAGCCTTTGCTTCCACTACAGATCGCAAAGTCTCTTCCAGCTGTTTTAGCATATCAGAAACATCTTTTATAAATCCCGAAGGCCTAAGTTTAAAATAGTAATTCTGACCCCAAATTCCTTTCTGTCGGCGTCAAACTCAGCACTTTTATGAACAACTCGAGAAAATCTCCCTGGTAGGCTGAATGCCATGTGTCCAAGAGGTTAAATGGGAAACAGAGTGTGAATTACTTAGAGAGCTATTTTATAAACAAACACCAACTAGGATTGAACTCTGCACTGATTTGGAGGTGACTTAAGTCTAATTTCCTGCTCCTTCCCACTTTTTCCTTTCAGGACCAAAAGCATTAAGTGCTACAAAGAGAGCTCCTGCTGAGAGCCCCCTCCTCTTCTCCTCAAGATCCTGACAGGAGGGGGCTGCCTTTTGTCACAGTTTGACTGGTGAGTGACACTGAAATGCTCCACCTTGCTCAGCCTGAGGAACAGTGGCACTAATCCTAAAGGACAAAAAAAAGAGTTTAAAAAAGGAAATGGCTTGGTGAGAAATTGGCCAAAATCTCTTCCAATGAGGGAATGAAGAACATCTTCTTTCTGAATGGCAGCTAGGAAGAGGCCTATCAATCAATCCGGAGATCTCCACACACCTGCATACTATGTCTACCAATGAGACTTTACAAGCCTATTATGATGCAAAGTTGTGACTCAAAACCTCATTTCAATAAAGCTCTTTCCTGTTCTTTAGAAGCCCAGGTCAATTGAGGTCAGGCAAGTGCCCAAACCGGCAGGCTTTAAGGAGAACCTTAGGGCTCACAGCAAGATCTTTCCTTTTTCTGCTTTTTATGTAGCAGACTGCCTTCTGCAGCCTTGGCTGTGATCTCAGTTCCTCTCACTCGCTGTCTTGGCTATCTGCCTGTTCTCCTGCTGTCCTCATCTGCAGGAGCTGCACAGCTCGGCAAGAAACCATTCTTAGTGTACCCATCACAGCACTGGAAGAAAAAGAAGACTGAGAAACTTGCCTGTAAAGCAAAAGAACCTCTTGTTGGAGTGAGGAATTCATTCTTTTAAGAACTTCTGATTTTACAAAAGGAAACTTCCCCAAACTAAAAGATAAGATGAAAAATTACCATGTCTTAAAAATGACAGTTCAATTTTTTTTGTTGTTTTTTTTTACTAAAGTGAAAAACATGTAAGAAGCATGAAACAAATGACCTCTCACTAGCTGCTGACTGGTGTTTCAGTTTGGTATTAGTTCACTGTTCAGAAATTCAGAGTAATTCTTTGTTAGATATTCTGTACTAATGTCTTCTAACCAAGATGAAAATATTTAACTATGCAGTAGTTAAATTAGTTAATTAGTGGTTAGTTAATTAGTAGTTAAATAATTAGTTAATTAGTAAATAGTGTGATTACTATTATTCTGGAATTACTGTTTTATTTGATAATTATGTAACAGGATAAAATATTATGAAGACAGCGGTACCGATGTGTAAATAGGCAGATCCTTCTGGTAATAAGATCTGTTTATCAGAAACCTGCTGTTTTATTGATATTTATTCTTTGTAATAGGGTCAATATTTCTTGTTCTGTGTTCAGAAATGAGAGCATCAAAATGTCACTCACCTGTGACACTATTTTGATGTGAATCATGTTTACTGCTTATTGAATTATAAAACTTGAACATATTTGGAAAAATATATGCTCTACAATACATAATATGAGTGTTAAATATTAAGGAGAAGATTAAATGCTTGGTCACTCTCAGTAAGTGCCTTATCAATTATACCTTTAATTATTGTTATATATCAAGATATGCAATTTGAGTGTTAATGGAGGGATGAGGGTTTTAATGAAATATAGATTCTTCAAGTTTGTACGAAGCAAATGCTGTGGTGATTGCTTCTTGAACTTACACTTTCAATGTCTTGTATAAATATATGAAAGTGAGAGTTCACATTTTAACAGATCAGGTTTGTTTTAGTCCTCTGGGAAATAAAGATGGATAGATATTGCTGAGTTTATACTAGGTGCTTAATAAATATCTGTTGATTGGTTAAGTTTTGATGAAAGAAATCAAGGAAACAATTTAAACTTTATTATGCCATAACTGTGACTCAAATAATCCTTGGACTGAGTAATATGGTCACCAATTTTGCAGTTTAAAATCCAGATAATATAACTTGGTAAGTTTCTCCTTGAAACTGATTTTTCTTGGCCTTAATTTTTTAAAGGAAAAAAAATTAAGTTTTGGGCTTCCCTGGTGGCGCAGTGGTTGAGAGTCCGCCTGCCGATGCAGGGGACGCGGGTTCGTGCCCCGGTCCGGGAAGATCCCACATGCCGCGGAGCGGCTAGGCCCTGAGCCATGGCCGCTGAGCCTGCGCGTCCGGAGCCTGTGCTCCTCAACAGGATGGGCCACAACAGTGAGAGGCCCGCGTAACGCAAAAAAATAAAATAAAATAAATAAAATAAAATAAAATAAAATAAAATAAAATAAAATAAAATAAAATAAAATAAAATAAGTTTTACCTCTGGGGAGCAGAGAGACTTGCATTATCTTGTGACAACAAGATGGTCAGTAGAACCATAAGTTCTTAGTGCATATAAATCACAATTTGAAGATGCTTCAGAAATACAGAAAATATTTTAGCCAAAGTCTCCTGGCCTTTCATTCCTATATAATTGGGATCAGAAGCAGAGACAACTAAAAATAGAAATGCTTCCAAAAATTTATTTGAATTAAGTTTTGCTTGAATTTTTGTCTCATAATTATAACCTAAGGATAATTATAGTCACTTCCTCTGAAACCTGATTGTTCTTAAGCATAAATGTATGAAATACAACTATTGCTATGTAGTACCATTTTTACATGTCTGTGATGTTTGGTTAAAAGATAAAGTCAGCATGGTGCAACAGAGTCAAGAGACCTGCATTTTAGTTTCAACTCTGCCCCAACTAACTATGCATCCTGAGCAAATTACTTACTCCTTTTTCATCTGTGAAATTAAGTCAGATTAGACCATCTCCAATGACTTTTGTTCAATATTTCAGAGGCTGTGTGATGTCTTCCTTAATAATAACTCAAGTATTTTTCATACATTGAGAGCTCCCTTTGTGCCAATTACCATGCTAAGTGCTTTACCTTCATTTTCTCGTTAAATTCATGATTACTAATGCCATTTTCTGGGTGACGCTGAGGCTTAGAGATGTTAAGTGACCCACTCAGTGTCTCATAGTTAATAGATGGTAGACATGGAGTTTCAGCACATGTACTCTGATTTCACTATTTCACAAAAACTGTCTGAGACTAAAGACACTGAAATGTAGTGAAAGCATTTAAACTCAGAGTGTTGCAGGTTGAGTTTCCTGGGAATGAGTCTTCAAGATAGAGATTAACAAATAGGAGGCCTATTAGGGACTGCCTTGCAGAAGGGAAGGGAAGTGAGCAGGATTGAATAGGAGGAGAAAGAAAACTACAATGCAGTCTCGACATATGTATCTGTCCTTTTGGAAGTTCCAAAGATGTGATAGCCATTCAGGTTGTCTGGTGTCCAAGCAAGAGGGTGGGGTCTTTACACCTCCCCATCAGTCAGTCAATCACTGGATAAAGCTCTGGGAAGGGGGTATGACCTTGGACAAGGCAGATCTCTGCAGCCTAGACAGTTCCTGTAAGAGGCTGTCACCTGAAGGCTTTCATCTGCAGCCTTCTCAGTAGCTGAGGGAATAAGTCTTTATTCCTGAGGGCGAACTATGTGGTTCATCACAGCATCCAAGGAAGGAAGTGCAAATATAAGAAATATATAAGAAATCCAGGCTATTTCTATATGAGTATAAATACTGTTGGTAAGCAAAGTAGAATAGTCAAAGATATTTAAATTGCAGGCTGACTTGACAAAGGAAAGAAAGTTGAGGTATGATTCCTTTTACTTTTTTGAAATATCCATTGTAAAGCATTTAGCATAAACAAATATGAAGGTTAGAATTTCGAGGAGGAGGTTAACGTTGCTGCAGATGACGACTATGACCAAGGTGATATCTCCATGTCTATCGAGGGACTGAGCTGGTATATAGCACCCTTAGAAAGGTAGCCATTTATTCAAGAAGGGAAAGTACTGCATATTTTTTTCTTGGTTCATTTACTTATTTATTCTGTGTAATTTAAGGGAAATGTCATGAATCTTGAGGTCAGATCCTGCTTCAAATTCCAGTTCTACCATGAGTATATGTATCACTGTGTGTGTTTGTGAGTGTAAGTGTTTAACACTATGAACCAGATCTTCTTAATTTGTAAAATGTGAGTTAAACTAATTGATTAGATGGATAAGTCTAATCATATAGAATAACTTGCTGTGAAAATATCAACCTCCTTGTAAGACATCTGGCATATATTTGTTGCGCAAGAAATGTTTTTTCCATTGAACATTTCCTTCACATATAAATATATTTATTTATCTAGTCACCCTTTTATGTGCCAGGCTCTGAGAATCTAAAGATGAGATATAGTCCATGCTTCTTAGAAGATCACATTCTGTAAAAGGAGAAAAAAATATTTTCAAAGTTTATTGTAATTCCCTTTAGCAAATATCACAATGGAGATATGAAGAAAATGCTGAGAGAACACAGAGAATTGTGGAACTAATCTACAGTACCAAAAGGAGTTGGAAAGGCTTTTTGGGTATATCCTCTGTGAACTGGTATCTCCAGATGAATAGAGGTTTCAGTAGAGAAGGGGAATAGGGGCGTTCTAAGAAAAAGCAGTGATATTGTTTGTTATATCTTGTCTCATTCTTGTATTTTTGATCATTTAGGTTCATTTTTTTTAATAAAAGCAACTGATTAATTTTCAGTCAATTCTTGTTACTCTTCTTACTTGAGTTATTGGCAACATTTAACAAAGCTGAGCACTCCTTCTTTCATATAATACTTTTTACTTGGCATCCAGAAAGTTATATTTTCTTTGTTCTCCTACTTCATAGAATGTTCCCTCATTAACTTTTCTAGTTCTTCCTCCTTGTCCTCTTTACTGCTTAACAATTTAAGTGCCCTAGGGCTCTGTCTTCCCACCTCCTCACATCTTTACTGATACACATTCCCTCAGTGAGCACAATCCTGTCCATTGACTTTATATACCACCTATATGCAGATCATTCACAATATTAAGTGGTTCCTCCAGCCTTACTTGTGATCCCAGCTTTGTTTATCACAAGAGCCAGGGTGAGCTCTTTAAAAGATGAGCAGGATCACACTGATGCTCTGCGAAACTCAGCCAAGCCCCACCATGACCCATGGTTTCTCATTTTATTTTCAGCAAAAACCAAAATCCTTACAAGGTCCTATAAAATGGTCTCCTTTTATGTCCCTGGCCTACCTTCTACTCACTGCCCCTTACTCACACTACTGCAGCCATTCTCCCCACTCCAATCCTTGTTGCTCCTAGAAAATGCCAAGCAGTCAGGAGAACAGCTAGATACAGACTGGAGAAAATGGGGGCAAGCTAAACCTGCCAGCCCCTCTGCATCTGTCTCTCACAGAATTTAACCACATTGACGTTCGAAGAACTGTGGCTACTTCTTTTCTTCTACTTTTCAAATACTGCATTTCTCTTTTGGCCAACCTCGTAGGAAAGGGATTCAGGGATCTGAGGTTCCAGCTTATTCAAGTGGGTAAATTACAAAAACCACCACGGCTATTAATATGAAAAATAATTTATTTGACCATTTCTCCACAATTGAATTCCTATTTCCTATTACTGAAATTGAAGAAGCTATATAGCATAATAACTAATAGTAAAGTCTTTAGTGCCAGATAAACCTGTGTTTAAAATCTTAGCACTGGCATTTACTGCCTATAGGAGATTGGAAAACTTACTTAACCTTTCTCAGGTCTGAACTACAAAGTAGGGTAGTAATATAACTACCTCAAGAGTTCCTTGAACGATTAAAAGGTAGAAGGTATGTAAATCACCTAGAACCTGATAAATATCCAAAAGTATTAGCTATGAGACTTATTATATTTAGCAAATGTCATACATATAATAATGAAAGCTAAAATAAATACTAAAAAGTTGCAAAGAGAATTATTGAGGTGTGGCAGGAGAGGGGGGCAGTGGCAAGTAGTGCATATAAACTGAATAATTAGTCCCCAGCCACTAGTTTCACTGTAATTACAAAGTTCCTGGTGCCAATTTTAAAACGTTAATCCTCAAGAAATATCTAGGTAGTAACAGAGGGAGATAGTGGGAATGGAAATACAAACAAACTTTCCCAAATGTTTCACACTCTTTTGACCTCCTCTATTATCTTAAATATCCCTTCCTGTTGTGACCATTAAACAAAGATACCCAGACTGTGAGACTTAAAAAAAAAAAAAATCACTGTCAAGTAGAGTTTGAACTCTTCTAGGAAAAAAATAGTTTCAGCATTCATATTCACTTGTGATCCCTGAAAGAAAGCACAGGTTTTATTGAAATGAGCAGGAGGTCTTTGGCTAATTGTTACCTAGGTGCAATGCAAGTGTAACCCATGTTTGTTCACACTACATCAAACTGAGAATTGGGTAAAGTCACAAAAGCAGTGGCATTTTTCAGGCTTAGCTCTCATGGACAGCATTGTGCAAACCCCAGCTCACATTCAAATTACTTCTGACTAATTCAGGAATTACCCAGGGACTACGCCATGTTTATTGATGGATGTAATCATCCAATTTGATACATAGTAGCCTTCTTCTTCCCCACTCCCGGAACTGTAACTCAATCACCAGATCACATAAAAGTTCTGGCTCTGTGCTACAGCACATGCAGTGACTCTCCTTCTGTTGTTGATATCTGCATTGGGGCCCTACAGCCAGGAAAGGAAGCTGTTGTTCTCTTCCCTTCCTGCTGGACTCATAATCCCTGATTTCCTGGTTTTCACATCAGGATAAACCAGTCTGGATTAGCCCTCTGTGGCTGTTTCCTATTGTTGCTGCTGCTTCCAATAGTTCAGTTCTATGCTTCTAATAACACCTCTTTGAACAAGGGGAAAAGTCCTACATCCAAATTTGTGTTCCATTTTGCTCTTTTCCATAAGGTACAAAGCATTTGTGCTGCTTTATGCTCTCAATGTCCTAATTAGATTTTAGTTATATGACTAAGTTATAATCAGAAGAAAACAAATTCCATTTGAATTTCTCAGTGAGAACCCTGTGATTGTTTGAAAGAAATATTGTTTCCATTGAGCCATCAAGGTGGAGATGAGACCTCAAGTGCATTCAAATAACAGAAGATGAGTAAGACCACAAATGGATGAACAAGAAAAAAAAAAACTGGATAATGAAAGGAGGAAGATAAGAAAAAGAAGAGATTGAGGGAACACTTGCAGCATTGTATGATTTATCTCAGTAACCCCCAAATCTTTTATTCAATTTGCTAATTCTAGTAAAATTTCTTAAAAGTCTTGACTAATTGGCTTTATTTTAAAAGCAGTAAAGTTCTGTATTAAGGTTGACACAGGATGAAATTGGTATAGTCCCAGGAGCCAGAGCAATGATTTTTCAAGAGTTTGCAGAAGTCTTAGAAAGTTTTAGGTTTATTCTAAATGATGGAATTTGTATTATTAAAGTAAACATATCTACAGCTCCAGGGAAAAATAGTTATCACAGATCTTAAGAATTAAAAGATATTCTTGTTACCTCTTCTTGTCAAGACTGGCAAGGTAGCCTGGAATGGGAAATAGAGAAGGTTTCCTCCACAGAACATACTTTGCAACACAGGAAATTCCCCTCCCTAACTTATCACCCATTTTCCTCGAGCCAAAGGAATGACTTCTGACTCCTTCCTAAAAGCTGTTGGGGGACTTCAGGTCTTTTGGGTATTAGCTGCCCATTCTCCTTGCTTGCACCCTGCAATAAATGTTGTACTTTCCTTCATCAAAACCTGATGTCAGTAGATTGGCTTTAAGTACATCAGGTAATCAGAACTGAGTTCTGTTCAGTAATAAATGAAAGAGGATTTATTGTATGTAGAACATGAGCATGGAAACTGTTACCCCCTGGTCAAATTTCAAAATTGTACATGATTCATTTGGAGGAAAACTGACCTCTGGAGATTAAAAGGAGCCTCCAAAAATAAATAATCCATAAACTCTTTTGTGAAATAGTAATTCAAATAGTCTGGGATTTATCACATAATTTAATTAGCACTTGTGAAGTGGATAGGAGAGTTAATATTATCCTCATTTTACAGATGAAAAAATTAAAGATCAAGATCATTAACTATGACATGTTCTCATTTGTTTTGAATTCTAATAATATAGTTTAGTGGTGAATATATTGGCCTGAATGTCAGAAAACTTGATTGGGTTCTAGTCCTGGCCCTTCATTTATTAGCTTTTGGATTTGAGAGAAATTACTTGTTTTGCTAAATTACAAATAATCTTTATTATCAGAAATAATATTCACTTTTCCAATAATATAAGGCTATTGTGAGGATAAAATGAGTTAATGTATGCCAAAAAAAAAAAAAACCTTTTTAATTGCAAAAGTCTCCATAAGTCTATTATTTTAAAATTTTTATCTAACATCATTTTACATAAACAAGTCTTAGAGCCCTCAAGAATTGAGAATATTAATACACTCACATGTAAAATTGGCAAAATACACACATTCTTGATCTCATTTAGATCCTTGTTGTATTTGAACAACAGAAGGGGTTACCTCAGTTTCTTAGATGAATTCAAGGATTTTTCTACAAAATGTAGTCAATTGAACTGGTTGCTCCAAAGGATATTAATGTGTGAAGTACTCTATTAAAGGACTCCTCTTTGATCTACTTCCTTTGAAACCATTACAAAAGTACCAGACCTTAGCAGCCATTAGATATTATCAGGTTAATCCATGCCCTTTCATGTCAGGATGTAAACATTATTAAGCCATAACTGAATCTTGGAGACTAACATGTTAACATATGACAACTCCATTGTCTCAATCTATTTTTCATAATAAATGAATTATAAAACTTGACCAGAACAGGCTAGGCATTTACAATCTCTCTGTTTTCCTTCAGTTCTAGGGAGATAAAGAGCAAACTATTAAATGTTTGATCACTCTCAATAAGTGCTAGTATCAGTAATATTCACCAATGATTATGACTTGTCAAAGTGAGCCTTGAAAATATGAAGTCTTTATGCTCTTAACATACTTGAACATATTAAATGGATGAAAAAAGTTTACTATACAAGAGTGGTATCAGATTTTTAAATACTTATGGTTCAGATATTTTAAACCATATACCTTTAAAATACTGAATTCTTGATTAGCTTCCAAATGAGGTTTCATTCTTTTTAAAAAACACAACTTAGTATTTCGACTTGAATACACTTAAAAACCTTCATGTTACCACAAATGCCACCTATTTAAAAGGGCACTCATTAACCTCCCCTCAAATAAATTACTATTCTGAAATTCATTGTTTTTGTGAATGTCACTATATTATGAATGGTCTATACAGTTTGAACTTGATGGCTTGTGGTCTCCCCCTTCTGCTGTCACTGAGCTGCCCTGGAGCTCCAGGGGAGGGCAGCCTCACTGTGCTGCTGGCTCTGGAGGGGTGCCACCAGCTGAAGCCACGACCATCCTGGGGACCACGAGCCAGTTGTTTCAACAAGCAAATTAAAGACAAAATGGCAAAACAAGGAGGTTTTTGCCTGAGATCATGCTGATGTGAAACCATGAATGGCCACCTTGGGCCAGACAAACTCCCAGCATCATTTATTGGGAGCAAGAGCCGATGAGTCCAGTGAGCTTCCCAGCATAAGCCAAGCACTCTCCTAGAGCTTCCAAATGTTTCTTGAAAAACAGTTGCTCTGAGGTTTGTGAGTTGTTATTTAATTGTACTGAAAAAGCTTCTTGTTTATCTCCAGGTCTCTGGTAGCAACATGACATTTTGCTTGAATCCTTGGTTTGTCATAAGGAGACCTTGCTTTTGGAGGTTTTAATTAAAAAGTGCCATGTATGACAGGGTTTCTTGTTCTGCATGTGGACTTCTGATTTTAAAATGCTGCATTTCACTTAGTAGGAAGCAAAGATGTTATCCGTTTCCAGAGAAGTTTTATGTAATGTTCCAGAAGATAAAGCTTTGATTTTCCCATCATCAGATGATTTGAGTCCACCAACACGACTAAAAACCTTTACATTACACTGACAAGAAGGAATAATCACAGAGGGGGAAAACCCAGTTTAATGGTGGAAACTTTAATCTGCATTTGAATCTTTTGAAACACACTGAATGTATTCCTGTGGTTTGCACAATGTGTTTTTCTGTCTTCCCTTCGAAAGTTCCCTGACCTGAACTTGAAGGCCACCTTTATTCACACAAGGAAAGAATTTTTCCATTTGGAGGTCAACGTGTCAGAGTAGGACTGCATGATAAGAACTGACCACCACAGGAGGCCCTTCAAAATGGTGGAGGAGTAAGATGTGGAGATCACCTTCTTCCCTACAAGTACATCAAAAATTCATCTACTTGTGGAACAACTCTTACAGAACACATACTGAACACTGGCAGAATACCTCAGACTTCCCAAAAGGCAAGAAACTCCCCACTTATCTGGCCGTGTGGCTGATAGGGTCTTGGTGCACCAGCCGGGTGTCAGGCTGAGCATCTGAGGTGGGAGAGCCAAGTCCATGACATTGGACAACCAGAAACCTCCTGGCCCCACATAATATCAAATGGTGAAAGCTCTCCCAGAGATCTCCATCTCAATGCTAAGACCCAGCTCCACTCAATGAGCAGAAGACTCCAGTGCTGGACACCGCATGCCACACAACTAGCAAGACAGGAACACAACCCTACCCATTAGCAGATAGGCAGCCTAAAATCATAACAAGTTCACAGACACCCCAAAACGCACCACCAGTGGTGGTCCTGCCCACCAGAAAGACAAGATCCAGCCTCATCTACCAGAATACAGGCACCAATACCCTCCACCAGGAAGCCTGAACAACCCATTGAACCAAAGTTACACACTGGGTGAAGACACCAAAAACAACAGGAACTACGAACCTGCAGCCTGCGAAAAGGAGACCACAAACACAGTAAGTTAAGCAAAAGGCAAAGACTGAGAAATACTCAAATGACGAAGGAGCAAAGTAAAAACCCACCAGACCAAAAAATGAAGAGGAAATAGGCAGGCTACCTGAAAAAGAATTCAGAGTAATGATACTAAAGATGATACAAAATCTTGGAAATAAAATGGAGAAAATACAAGAAACGTTTAACAGGGACCTAGAAGAACTAAAGAGCAAACAAACAATGATGAAAAACACAATAAATGAAATGTAAATTCTCTACAAGGAATCAGTAGCAGAATAATGGAGGCAGAAGAACGAATAAGTGTCCTGGAAGATAAAATAGTGGAAATAACTACCGCAGAGGAGAAAAGAAAAAAGAATGAAAAGAATTGTGGACAGTCTCAGACACCTCTGGGACAACATTAAATGCATCAACATTTGAATTTAAGGGTTTACAGAAGAATAAAAGAAAAAGAAAGCGTCTGCAAAAATATCTGAAGAGATTATAGTTGAAAACTTCCCTAATATGGGAAAGGAAATATTCAATCAAGTCCAGGAACCTCAGAGAGTCTGAAACAGGATAACTCCAAGGAGAAACATGCCAAGACACATATAAATCAAACTATCAAAAATTAAATACAAAGAAAAAATATTAAAAGCAGCAAGGGAAAATCAACAGATAACATACAAGGGAATCCCCATAAGGTGAACAGCTGATCTTTCAGCAGAAATTCTACAAGCCAGAAGGCAGTGGCAGGAAATATTTAAAGTAATGAAAGGGAATAACTTACAATGAAGATTACTCCACCCAGCAAGGATCTCATCCAGATTCAATGGAGAAATTAAAAGCTTTACAGACATACAAAAGCTATGAGAACTCAGCACCACCAAACCAGCTTTACAACAAATGCTAAAGGAACTACTCTAGGCAGGAAACACAAGAGAAGGAAAAGACCTATAAAAACAAACCCAAAACAATTAAGAAAATAGTAATAGGAACTTACATATAGATAATTACCTTAACTGTAAATGGATTAAATGCTCTAACCAAAAGACATAGACTGGCTGAGTGGATGCAAAAACAAGACCCATATACGTGCTGTCTACAAGAGACCCACTTCAGACCTAGGGACACATACAGACTGAAAGTGAGGGAATGGAAAAAGATATTCTATGCAAATGGAAATCAAAAGAAAGCTGGAGTATTCATCCTCATATCAGACAAAACAGACTTTAAAATAATGACTGTTACAAGAGACAAAGGACACTACATAATAATCAAGGAATCAATCCAAGAAGAAGATATAACAATTGTAAATATTTAGGCACCCAACATAGGAGCACCTCAATACATAAGGCAAATGCTAACAGCCATAAAAGGGGAAATTGACAGTAACACAATCATAGTAGAAGACTTTATCACCCTACTTTCACCAATAGACAGATCATCCAAAATGAAAATAAATAAGGAAACACAAGCTTTAAAGGACACATTAGACAAGACAGACTTACCTGATATTTATAGGACATTCCATCCAAAAACAATAGAATACACTTTCTTCTCAACTGCTCATGGAACATTCTCCAAGATAGATCATATCATGGGTTACAAATCAAGCCTTGGTAAATTTAAGAAAATTGAAATCACATCAAGTATTTTTTCCAACCACAATGCTATGAGACTAGATATCAATTATAGGAAAAATCAAAAATACAAACACATGGAAGCTAAACAATACACTACTAAGTAGCCAAGATATGACAGAGGAAATCAAAGAGGAAATCAAAAAATACCTAGAAACAAATAACAATGAAAACACGATGACCTAAAACCTATGGGACACAGCAAAAGCAGTTCTAAGAGGGAAGTTTATTGCAATAAAATACTACCTCAAGAAACAAGAAACATCTCACATAAACAGACTAACCTTACACCTAAAACAATTAGAGAAAGAAGAACAAAAAAACCCCAAAGTTAGCAGAAGGAAAGAAATCATAAAGATCACATCAGAAATAAATGAAAAAGAAATGAAGGAAACAATAACAAAGATCAATAAAACTAAAAACTTGCTCTTTGAAAAGATAAACAAAATTGATAAACCATCAGCCACATTCATCAAGAAAAAAAGGGGGAACACTCAAATCAATAGAATTAGAAATGAAAATGAAGAAGTATCACCTGACACTGCAGAAATACAAAGGATCATGCGAGGCTACTACAAGCAACTATATGCCAATAAAATGGACAACCTGGGAGAAATGGAAAAATTCTTGAGAATTTGTCTCAACCTCCCGAGGCTGAACCAGAAAAAAAAAAGAAAATATAGACTGACCAATCACAAGCACTGAAATTGAAGCTGTGATTAAAAATCTTCCAACAAACAAAAGCCCAGGACCAGATGGCTTCACAGGCAAATTCTATCAAACATTTAGAGAAGAGCTAACACCTATACTTCTCAAACTCTTCCAAAATATAGCAGAGGGAGGAACAGTCCCAGACTCATTCTATGAGGCCTCTTTCACCCTGATGCCAAAACCAGACAATGATGTAACAACAAAAAAAAGAAAACTACAGGCCAATATCACTGATGAACATAGGTTCAAAAATTCTCAATGAAATACCAGCAAATAGAATCCAACAGCACATTAAAAGGATCAGACACCATGATCAAGTGGGATATTTCCCAGGAATGCAAGGATTCTTCAGTATATGCAAATCAATCAATGTGATACACCATATTAACAAACTGAAAGATAAAACCACATGATCATCTCAATAGATGCAGAAAAAGCTTTTGACAAAATTCAAAACCCATTTATGACAAAAACTGTCCAGCAAGTTGGCATAGAGGGAACTTATCTCAACATAATAAAGGCCATATATGACAAACTAACAGCCAACATCATTCTCAGTGGTGAAAAACTGAAACCATTTCCACCAAGATCAGGAACAAGACAAGGTTGCCCACTCTCACCACTATTATTCAACATAGTTTTGGAAGTTTTAACCGCAGCATTGAGAGAAGAAAAAGAAATAAAAGGAATCCAAATCGGAAAAGAAGAAGTAAAACTGTCACTGTTTGCAGATGATACTATACTATACATAGAGAATCCTAAAGAGGCTACCAGAAAACTACTAGAGCAAACCAATGAACTTGGTAAAGTAGCAGGATACAAAATTAATGCCCAGAAATCTCTTGCATTTCTATACACTAATGATGTAAAGTCTGAAAGAGAAATTAATGAAACACTCCTATTTACCATTTCAACAAAAAGAATAAAATACTTAGGAATAAAGCTACCTAAGGAGAAAAAAGACCTGTTTGCAGAAAACTATAAGACACTGATAAAAGAAATTAAAGACGATACAAAAAGATGGAGAGATATACCATGTTCTTGGATTGGAAGAATCACTATTGTGAAAATGACTGTAATACCCAAGGCAAACTACAGATTCAATGCAATCCCTATAAAACTATCAATGACATTTTTCACAGAACTAGAACAAAAAATTTCACAGTTTCCATGGAAACACAAAAGACCCCAAATAGCCAAATCAATCTTGAGAAAGAAAAACAGAGCTGGAGCAATCAGGCTCCTGGACTTCAGACTATACTACAAAGCTACAGTAATCAAGGCAGTATGGTACTGGCACAAAAACAGGAATATAGATCAGTCGAACAAGACAGAAAGCCCAGAGATAAACCCACACACAGAAGGTGACCTTATCTTTGACAAAGGAGGCAAGAATACACAATGGAGAAAAGACAGCCTCTTCAATAAGTGGTGCTGGGAAAACTGGACAGCTACTTGTAAAAGAATGAAATTAGAATACCTCCTAACACCATACACAAAAATAAACTCAAAATGGATTAAAGACCTAAATGTAAGGCCAGACACTATAAAACTCTTAGAGTAAAACATAGGCAGAACACTCTATGACATACATCACAGCAGTATCCCTTTTGACCCACCTCCTAGCAAAATGCAAATAAAAAGAAATAAACAAATGGGACCTCATCAAACTTAAAATCTTTTCCACAGCAAAGGAAACCATAAACAAGACGAAAAGACAACCCTCAGAATGGGAGAAAATATTTGCAAATGAAGCAACTGGCAAAGGATTAATCTCCAAAATATGCAAGCAGCTTATGTAGCTCAATATCAAAAAAACAAACAACCCTATCCAAAACTGGACAGAAGACCTAAATAGACGTTTCTCCAAAGAAGATATACCGATTGCCAACAAACACATGAAAGGATGTTCAATATCACTAATCATTAGAGAAATGCAAATCAAAACTACAATGAGGTATCACCTCACACAGGTCAGAATGGCCATCATCAAAAAATCTACAAACAATAAATGCTGGAGAGGGTGTGGAGAAAAGGGAAGCCTCCTGCACTGTTGGTGGGGATGTAAATTGATACAGCCACTGTGGAGAACAGTATGGAGGTTCCTTAAAAAACTAAAACTAGAATTACCATATGACCCAGCGATCCCACTACTGGGCATATATCCTGAGAAAACCATAATTCAAAAAGAGTCAAGTACCCCAATGTTCATTGCAGCACTACTGACAATAGCTAGGACATGGAAGCAACCTAAGTGTCCATCAACAGATGAATGGATAAAGAAGATGTGGCACATATATACAATGGAATATTATTCAGCCATAAAAAGAAATGAAATTGAATTATTATAGTGAGATGGATGGACCTA
This sequence comes from Lipotes vexillifer, assembly GCF_000442215.2. NCBI lineage: Eukaryota > Metazoa > Chordata > Mammalia > Artiodactyla > Lipotidae > Lipotes > Lipotes vexillifer. The sequence goes on along the minus strand of NW_006773895.1, from coordinate 3,259,485 downwards.
GAGTCTGTCATACAGAGTGATGTATGTCAGAAAGAGAAAAGCAAATACCGTACGCTAACACATATATATGGAATCTAAAAAAAAAAAAAAAAAAAAAACGGTTATGAAGAACCTAGGAACAGGACAGGAGTAAAGATGCAGACATAGAGAATGGACTTGAGGACATGGGGAGGGGGAAGGGTAAACTGGGACAAAGTGAGAGTGGCATTGACATATATACTCCACCAAATGTAAAATAGATAAGTAGTGGGAAGCAGTCACATAGCACAGGGAGATCAGCTTGGTGCTTTGTGTCCACCTAGAGTGGTGGGACAGGGAGGGTAGGATGGAGATGCAAGAGGGTGGGGATATGCAAATATATGTATAAGTATAGCTGATTCACTTTGTTATACAGCAGAAACTAACACAGCATTGTAAAGCAATTATAGTCCAGTCAAGATGTTAAAAAAAAAAGTTTGAAGTCATCTTTGATCAACTTCTTTCTTTTCTTCCAAATACCTAGTTAAATACCAGTTTTGTTAATTCCCATTCTGTTTGCTTCTCATATGTATCCCCTCTCTTTTTGTGGCTACTGTTACCTCCCGAAGTCTGACTTTTCACACTGCTACCTACATCATTGACATGACTGTTTTCAACAATACAAGTAATAACAATAAACAGACATTACATGAGTATAAATGTAAAATCAGCAAGTGTTACACATGGTTTCATCCTTACACATGGTTGTGCCCAGCACTAAGTTTGCTTTAAGTAAGTGTTCAAATGTTTGGTCACCAGATAGCTTACAAAAGTATAAGAGAATCTGTTTAGATAGACACTTGATTTATCAGTAATGAATGGACCAATAGCTGTATTTTGTAATAGCTCCTGCTTTAAGTCATTATCATCTCTCTCCTGGATTATGAGTTTAAAAAAACTCCTCACTGGTTTCCCTGCTTCTGAGGTCAACTGGCAACACAACAGCCAGGGTAACTTTATTAAAACATGAGTGATATAGATATGTATTTGCTTGCTCTGTTAGCTGAGAGGGCCCAGTGCAATGAAGTCCCAACGAGCACACCCAAGGACCAGATCTTGGTTTCTCCAATAAAAGGATCTAGGGCTCCTTAGAAGTGGCTGACTCTAACGTTAGAGCAGGGAACATGCAAGATGAGCCTGGAGCACCCTGAAGTACAAGAGTATAAGGAAGTATTCAAACACATGCACACACTCATACACACACAGTGATGGGGCTATGTCAGCAGGACATAGAAATCAACTGAAAGTGTTCTCAATGGCAAAGCTGGAATAACTTGAGCAACAAAATAAACAATGTAGTGTTGGATTATAACCCAAAGAATTGAAAGGAAAGAAGGAAGGAAAGAAGGAAGGAAGGAAGGAAGGAAGGAAGGAAGGAAAAGTCTCCTGTGCATAATATTTCCAAATGATTTATGCAGATAATATCCCCTCAAGGAGTACAACACCTTACCCCTTAACCCTGGCCTGCAAATAGTGTCTTCCTTTCAAAGGAAAGAGAGAGAAAACAAAAGAGTAACTTTATGGTGATGAAACCTGACAAACGCTACTTCAGTCAGGACATCAAAGTCAACATCAACAGTGATAAGTCATGTTGACAGTATGTATCTTTGATATGACATGATGAAAATTGCACTTACTTCTGTGGTCTTTCACCAAAAATCTTACAAGCCCTACCTAACCATGATATTAACATCTCACAAATCTAAATGGAAAGACATTCTATATGACAACTGACCAATACTCCCCAAACTCTCAAAATCATCAAAAAAAAAAGGAAAGTCTGAGAAACATTCCCAGTCTAGAGGAGCCTAAGGAGATATAATGATTAAATGTAATGCAAAAAAAGACAAGAGATAACAAATGCTGACATGAATGTGGAAAAAAAGGAATACTTGTACACTGTTGGTAGTATTGTAGATTGGTACAGCCACTATGGAAAACCGCCTGGAGGATCCTGAAAAAATTAAAAGTAGAACTAACATATGATCTAGCAGTTTTACTTCTGGGAATATATCCAAAGGAAACAAAAACACTAAATTAAAAAGATAGCCACACCTCCATGTTCACAGCAGCATTATTTACAATAGTCAAGCAGGAAGACAATCTAAATGTCCATCCACGGATTAATGGACAAAGAAGTTGTGGCATAAACACACACACATACACAATGAATATTACCTGGAGGAAGATGGTCAAAAGACACAAATTTCCAGTTATAAGATCAATAAGTACTAGGGATATAATATATATGATGCCTATAACTAACACTGTGGTATGATATACAGGAGAGTGGTTAAGAAAGTAAATTCTAAGAGTTCTCATTGGAAGGTGATTATTTTTTCATTTTTCTTTCTTTTAGTTGTATCTATATGATAAGATGAACCTACTGTGGTAATCACTTCACATATATGTAAATCAAACTATCATTATGTGCATCTTAAAATTATACAGTGATGATGTCAATTATGTCTCAATAAAACAGAAAAATATCAACTTAGAGGTGAAGCAAACCTCAGGAGATCATTTTGTGTCATTTACCTCTTGGTGGTTTTGTGTTGTTAGTACCTCCTTTGGAGCTGAAGAGTAAGAAAGCATGAGAAGAAAATAAATAAAAAGCTTGTATTTTGCTATTGTTATACAACTTTATTATTTTTCGATTGCAGAATACCTGTTATAAGAAAGTCTTTCACTACAGAAATAAAAAGAAAAAATTACTTTTTATTAATGCTACTCAAAATTCACACACAAGATGAAGACATTGCTGAAGACATTCTCATTCTTTCAGAACCTAAAATTCCACCCATTCATCTGCTTCTCTAGCATATTGTAACTAAGAAATATTATGATGGCAGTGGTTTTGACACCCACAAAGAAATGTGAAAATTGTGTTTGTGATAGTACAAGCACAGAGGCCTACAGATTTCAGTAGATAATAAAAAGGACAGACATAGCTCTAAAAATTTAAACTCCTCCATTGACATACATGTTCTTAAAACTAGAAAGTGGGCTAATCTCACTGAATCACATTGATCAGTGACTGTTGCTGTCATTAGTCTCTCTCTCTCTCTCTCTCTCTCTCTCTCTCTCCCTATCCCTCTCCACTGTTGTGTCTCCTGTAATTCTCTGTTTAAGGACTTATCATGTTACATTCTAATTTTGGTTCATTTGTCTCTCAAGTCACTAGTCTGTGCTTTGCTTAAGATAAGAGATATATACATAAGAGGTTTCCAATAAATCTTTGTCCAATGAGTAAATAATTGATGATTCTTTGTCCAATGAATAAATAATAGATGTTTTCTCCACGGCATGTGGGATCTTCCCGGACCGGGGCACGAACCCGTGTCCCTTGCATCGGCAGGCAGACTGTCAACCACTGCGCCACCAGGGAAGCCCTATATATATATATATTTATTGAGTACTCCTTGTGATAAAGCCCTCATGCTAAATACTGAAGCACACTGGACACAGGAGTCGTTAAGAAGCTTGTTGCTCTAGAAAGATCTAAAACACTCCTTATAGCCCTGCCTTGACCCATAAGGCCTTAGAAGGTCTAGAAAATCATGAGTTATATATCAAAATTTTACTCTACTTGGAAGTTTAGTGGCCTTCAGAAACAAGCATTGTCTTCCTTAACCATTTGTTTCAGACTCAGTCTTACTTTCAGATGTAGTGAAAAAGGCAACATAACCAATGAAATGAGATAAATGTTCTTTTCTTTCTGATGTAGTCTCTTTACCAAACATGGTTGGGTCAGCAATAGAGAGTAAAAACAAATACTAGTCCCATTGTATTTTCATAGCATGGTCAAAATTCTGACTCAGCTTCTCAGATTAACTTCTCTAGTCCAAAAAATTGTGGGTTCTGTAGAGCATAGAATAGAGCATAGAGAGGCAATAAAGAAAGTAATGAAGAATGACTTTGTGTAGACTATTTCAAGGTAGAGTCTAGAAAATCCATGGCAGAGTGTTCTTTGGAGAAATAAGGTAGTGGAAGTTTTTCCCAACTGGAAACCTATAAGGTATTTTTTTTTTGCTACAAACAGAAATTTTTGTCACTCTTCTTGATCTACTATGTTACCAACATCATTCTCATCATCACTACCACCAATAAACAGTCACTGAGCACTTTTTATATTCTAGACACAGAACAACAGAACTAAGCATTATGAGCAGGTAGGGGGCAAAAAAAATTCAACCCTCCCTCCAGTGTCTTTTCATAATTGAGACTATAAGATACCTAATTTTTAAAAATTAAGATAAGTTCAAAAAAAGCAATATTCAGAAGGAAGATGTTAGAATGCTCTTCTCAGATATTTTCACTCATTCAAAAGCAGAAAAAATAACTACTTCATGAGGTTAGAAATGAGGTGTGCAAATTGTCTCCTAAAAGGCTGCCTTATAGGCTGCCAATAATAACTACAACTTATTGAGAGTTTTCTTCATGCTAGGTATCATCCTAAGCACTTTACATACATTTACTTATAAAATTTAAAAATCATTGTATGAGGTAAATGCTTGGAAAATGAGGAAACTGAGACACAAAAAAGTTAAGTCACTTGCCCAAAGTTAGCTTGCAGGTGATGGGTACAGACATAAACCTAAGCATTATGGTTCCAGAGCCCATATTCTTAAACATATTGCGATATTATGGTAGATATTTGCAATAACTTGATTAGAAGAAGGAGGGAAGATGATATCGCATTGTAGTTTGATTTGCATTTCTCTCATGATTAATGATGTTGAGCATTCTTTCATATGTTTGTTGGCAATCTGTATATCTTCTTTGGAAAAATGTCTATTTAGGTCTTCTGCCCATTTTTGAATTGGGTTGTTTGATTTTTGATATTGAGCTGCATGAGCTGCTTGTAAATTTTGGAGAACCTTCTTTGGTGTCTTCTCTCTATTGTCCATCATGCACATGCATCTTTCAAAGTGAATCTTTGATTATCATTCTCTTTGACGTGGCAGAATGTAGGGGAATGAACATGGGCTTTGGAATCAGAAAAGCTCAGGATTAAATCCTGGCTTTTCTACCTACTAGTTGAATGACCTGAGCACAGAACATAAACTTTCTGAGGCTCATTTGAAAACTAAAGTTAATATCTATTTCTCACAGTTGTTATAAGCATAAATAACTAGTGCATATCACAGCACTTTGAAAACTGTAAAGCAGAATACAAATGTTAGTTATTATTTCTGTCATCTTCAAGGTTCTCTACCTCTGGCTTCAAATTCAGCTTGTCTCTTAGTCCCCTTGACAACCTGGACTTGCAGTCAAACATGCTTTATGTTATAATACTTGGAAGACTTTCTTTATGCCCTTGATTTCTTGGAAAGCAGAGAAGAAATTCTTGACACTAGAGACACACTCTGCATGTGTCCACATGCACTCCTCACACTACTCAGGCATCATAATCTGATCATGTGAACTTACCTACCCACTATAGAGGTTGAATTCTGAGAGGAGGCTTAGACATCACCCAGGGAGTTCACAGGAGTCTCAAAAACAATCGACTTATACTGTTTATGTGCAAATATCAGGCAAGAATCAAGGATGAATAATGAGGGAAACAAAGCCAATCAATCGGCCAACAAATAAATAAAACCAAAAAGCTTTAGGGACAGTGAAAAAAAAAATTCCATATAAAAAAACTAAGAAGGCAGGCTTGTATAATTAAAAATTGTTGATACATAACTGAAACTCAAACTATCTTTTTAATAAAATAGTAAAAACAAAGACTCTGGAAAAAAAAAAGAAAGATAATTACAAGCCAATACACTGAAATGAGAAAGAAATTAGCTGAATGAAAGAACTGATACAAGGAAACTAACCATTCCCAGGTAATATTAAATACAGTACACTACAAACAACAAATGCAGCTCTGACATTTCTGAAGAAATGCAAAATCAGTCTGGTCTTTTTGTAAGGCAACTTTGCCACATGGATCAACACACTTGACATTGTGAATATCCTTCTACACATTGATTCAACTTCTGATCTTTTATCCTAATACAATACTCTTCAAAGATATATAAAATTATTTCTTAACAATGATGTTCATTTAAAATACTAGAACTTTTTTTTCTGTTTTGCAAAATTGAATCCACTCTTAATACTCTACAGCCTATTTTTTTACCTGCAGCCTATTTTTAATTTGTCCTTGTGTTTTAAATTTAGAAAAAAACTATAAATAAATGTAACTATTTGTGCTTGTATGCATTCTATATGAGCATAAAAAAGAGTGAGGAAAGATGTACATCAAATATTGATCACAGGACACTTGGAGAGTATAGGGAGAATAATTTGGGAGGAAGAGGGTGAACTAAAAGTCATTGGCTGTTTCTTAGCACATATCTGTTACCAGGCATTTTTCAAAAATGATGTATTGCTTTTGTAGTTTGAACAGAGAAAAAAATCAATGAAGTATTTTCAAAAATTTTATTTAAGAGAACAAAAATTTGGAAACTTTCTGTAGTAGTTAAGGTACAACTTGCTGCTTAACACATGAACTCCCAAATCTTAGTGAATTATAATAAAAGTTATTTCTTGCTCAGGTTCACTAAGGATATGTGGTAGGCACCCTTCCATGTGATGAAACAGACTCTGCTCTTTCCATCATGTGTCACTGTCATATTTTATGTCTTAGAGTCCTTTGTTCTCTGTAGACAGAGAATGTGGAATGACAGAGTGGAGAGAAGGGAAAGGGAAGAAGTCCGTTAAAGATTAGCTCTGTAAATGTGTAGTGTATATCATTTCTGCCCAATTCTACTTTAACACGAAAGAGTCACATGACTCCACTAAGATGCAGAGAAATGCTGGGAAATGCAGCCACTTTCCAGCAAAAACTCAACATCATGGGACGGGAGTGCAGCCTTTGTAGACAGCTTCTCTGCCATACTGTTTAAATGCTCAAAAACATGCTATTGGCTAAAAATATTATAATAAATATATTAATATTGGGTCATAGAAAACATGTAATAATATGAGAAGATATTATTATAACATCAGATTTATAAAATGATAATTCCATTTTAGTAAAAAAAGGAATATATATTTGAAAGGGACAGATAGATTATATATATATATATATATATATATATATATATATGGTGTAT
>NW_006773895.1:3244300-3252269 GCF_000442215.2 Lipotes vexillifer | reverse complement strand
ATTCCTGCTTTCTAAATCTTTCTAAAAAGTGAAATTAACAAGTAAAAATATACTTTTAAAATATTGTGCTATTTTGTCTTTCTCTTATAATAAACACAATTCTTTGCATGGTAAATGTTTGAGAAATATATCATATTTTGAAAAAGAAGTGAAATTATCTATACTCCCACCCAGAAGATATACACCAGAATGTTAACGGTTATTAACTTTGAGTGCAGATATTACGAGTGATTTGTGTCTTCTTCCATGTGCTTTAAAGTATATTCTAAAATTTCTGCAGTATGCTTATATTACTTTTATTATCAGGAAAATTGAATACTACTTAAAAAAATTCCATCTGCTCTTTCAGTAATTTTTCAGAAGTTACCTTCTCCAGGAAATGTTACCTGAACAACCCAGTTGTAAGTAAGAGTTCTTTTCTCTTGTTGAAGCTAAATAAAAAGCCTCCAGATACAGATCCCAGGTGAGTTCCACACTGAAGTGGTTTCCTTGGGTGGCTGCCCTGCACAGGGATCCAGTGTTTGGACAATGGCAGGGCCATTGCTCTGCCACTGAATAGTTGTTCCAAACTTGAGAGAATTGTATAACCTTTCTGTATCTCAGTTTCTTCATCTGTAAAATGAAGATTATAATGGTACCAATTTCATCAGTTTACAGGAAGTGTTAAATGAGTTAATACATGTGAAGCATTTAGAAAAGCATAGACAGGTAGTAAACCAGCACTAGATATTAGCTATCATTATTATTATTACTGTTATATTACATACTTATGTAAATTTTATTGAATCTTATGTTGTAGTTATATTTTTCACATACTTTTTTACCCTTACTTTATTATATACTCTTCAAAATAGAAACCATGGTTTATGTCTATTTATAGCTTTTGTAGCACTTTATATACAATTTTGCACAGAGTAAGCCTTCAATAAAATATTAACTGAATTTATCAGTAAGTGCATGAATGGGATAGAAAAACCTCAATACACCTCAGGTGTATTACAGGAACAACTTAAATGTAGATATTTATTTCAGAAATCTGTTCCAGGAAATACTGTGGACAGAGGACTTTATCAGTGAAAGTCAAAGAAGAAAGGAGAAAGTCAACAAGAGATTATGGGAAAGAGGGAGAGGGGGAGGCACACTGCTATAAGTAGTTCTTGGAAAGAGGACAATGGCACTTAGAGTGACCAAAATGGATAGGGGACTGCTCTGATCAGGTCTGTGAGGAAAGTGGAAACATCAATTTGGATAACAATTAGTAGTATCTTTTTTTTTTTTTCATGAACAATTATAGCAACTGAGTGCTCTCAGATTGAGAGAAGTTAAACAAATTGCCCAGGCCCACAAAACAAACAATTTGCCAAATAGATTCAACCTAAGTCCATCTGACTCCATGACTGTGCCTTACTTCATAAATACCTCATAACATCAAGTTTACTCCAAGGTAAGTTCCTAGTCTGCTAGTACTGAATCTGTTTTTTGTTTATTTATTATTCCATTTAACAATTTTGTGTTTATTTTACTTAATTATGCTTTGCAAAATGGATTAAGTGCTTTAAATCTGTTATAAATAAGTCTCTTTTTTGGATATAAACAATGCTGCTTTGTTATTTCCCTGAGTCCAGTCCAAAGACCCAAAGTTTCCAAGAGTATGTCTTTTTTCTCACTGAGCTACTTCACAACTCATGTCTGCAGAGGAGAAGGGCCTGGTTCAGAGTGTTTGAAAAGTCACAACCCCCAAACAGAGAGAGGAGGCACACTGCCAAACCTTTCTTATTTGCTTAACTTTAACAAATAGTACCCTGAACCAATCTACACTTGAATCCTTCAGCTTGTCACTGAATAATTCATGGTTATTTAATTTTGGCCCCTATCAAAAGATTTACAATGCATAATCTTTTAAGTACAGAGATTGTAAGTATGTCACAGGGCTTATTTAAAGCTTCACTGTTCTGTTTAATACATTTAACTTTGCCAACGAAAAGATCCACAAAAACTGATGTATTCTTATCCAACATGAGATTAGACAATACATGTAAATAAAGAATGACATCTGATATCACCAAATGTCTCCCTTACTATGCTTGGTATTTGGAACTCAGAAATGTCTAAACAAATTGTATGAAATTGCATTCAGAGGGACAAAAAAAGAAAAGAAAAAAAAAAAAAACAGCCTTGCTTTTCTGCTCTAGACTTTGAGCTAATGGAATGTTTATTCTAGACATCAGTATAACAATATTACTAAACTTTGAGCTAATGGAATGTTTATTCTAGACATCAGTGTAACAATATTACTGTCCTAAAAAGATGTATATTTATATGAATTGACAGTATTTTGTGATATATGAGAAAAGCAGACATCTCAGGATTTAGACAACCTTCAAACCAACTGTAACTGAACAAAAGTAGAGTGAGTAGTTCTAAAGCCCCCATCTGTTCCACATATACAAATTGTCAAAGGCAGAGACAACAGCAGTTTTCTCATTTGGTCTTACTGAGGAGATTCCTCCATCCTGTATGTACTGTTGTTAGTATACAAATGATATCTTCGACAGAGATGTCAGTATAAATTGTTAGGTTTTCATTCTAAAATCCAAAATTTTTATACAAAGTAGAGAGAACAAGAGCTATGACTTCTTCTTGTTGAATAAATTGCAAAAAAAATGTAACTCAAATAGATACCACTAAAAGCAAGAAATACCTTCTCTGTTTAATGGCTCTTAACGTGATGAACATTGAAAAAGTTCTTACCCTGTAGCAATAAGCAGAACTTTATCAATTTTTTTTTTAAATCTTAAAGCAGTATTTTTGTCATGACTTCTTGACTTAAGGAAGAAAAACAGCAATTTGGATAATACCACTCCTTAAGGAAAAAGAGAATCTAAATCATCTCGGCATTTGGAGCATGTTGTACAAAATATTAGGCTGCTTTGTGCAAAGACAGCAGGAGTCTTCCTCGCCTGGCAAGCATATTTGTAACATATTTCTAAGCCATATAGGTTCTACTGTCTTTTTCTTTTTTTAAGTAAAGACTGGTCAAACAAACCAACAAAAATACATTTTCTTCCTGAAGAATATGAACAAATGTCAAAAAAGCATACACTTAAGTTACAACTGCCCCTAGGCAAATGTAACTTCATGCTGGGCTTATGCTACTATCATAGACATCACACCACAGGAAATCACTAACACTAACCATGACCAAGCCAGTCGTGTCTTTCCAGAATTTAAGGCGTAATTGCCTTAATGAACTCAGACAGTATCTGAAAAGTTCCCAATTAACAGTCATTCACTAAAGAAAATTGTGTTTCATATAGAGGTTTTCTGTGTTCGGTCACAGATAATCAATAATTATTTTGTAGTTTTAAGGGGTTGTGAGCATCAGGTAAATGATGGTAACTGGCCAGCTATCAAGAGAGAGCAGCATTAAAATTGTTTTTGTATGTTTGGGGGAATGGGCAAATGTCAGCGTCAGGCAGCATCAGATCAATAATACAATCTCAAATGTTAAGGATGTTGCTTTATGTACTCAAATGTAGGCATGAAAATGGACAATAGCAATGAAGAAAGATCAAGTAAGCAATCCAGTCCATGTACACACCCCAGCAGGGGAAAATTGCTTCCTAAAATAAACCTTCTAATATTTTAGTACTGTTGACTTTTGTATGTCCCTGGTGATTAAGCTTCTATCACTCACTTTCCCTGCAAGACTATTCTTGTAACCTAATATTTTCCTATGTCAGGAAGTGCCTTAAATTTCCCTTTCTCAGTTTCAACCTACAATCCCAGTACTCCACGGGATATTAGGAGAATAATTAAACAGTTGTAAATCATTCTAAATATTTCAAATGAATGCTATCCACAGTCCTAGAAACAAAAATTTTCTTCTTTATAGTTTAAAAATGTTCTGTACTTTCTTTCATTATACCTTATGCAATGGCAATTTAGTAAAGTGATGAAATCCTTTAAAGCAGGAACTATGTAATGTAATGTAATTTCAATTAATATGTTATATATTTTAATTTGGGGTACCATATCAATCCTTTCTTTTCCTTGATCGTTTTTGTTATTCTGCCCTGCACTATTTTAGTTTTAGCCACTCATTTGGAACAAAAGACATTGCATAAATGCTACATTGCAAATCATTTTAGGAAACCATTTTCATTTACTTTATTTTATATTCAGTGGCAAAGCAGCCCTATCAATGAGATTTGGGGGCTTCTCTCTTTGATTTTAATTCTTTGGTCATAATATTTGATCTAATCATATACGTTAAAGGACACTCTAAATGGAGATGTCCAATATTGAGATACACAATTTACTTAGAAGTTCATGTCTCCCTCAACCTCTCAATTTCCCTCCCTATGACTCCCTCCTCATTTCTCATGCAAAATTCTCTTAATTTTGTCCCTTGGATAAGAAACATTTTTCTTACAGAAATTAGGAACCCTCTCAGTACTGTATGTCAGTACTCGTGTCCCAAATTATAAATGAATATGTGCCTTACAGTACGATTTTGTGTTTTTCAAGAATGTACTTCCAAACATGGGCAAAAATAACATTTGATATTTTGCTAGCTTCTCACATAAGTAGTATTTTGATACTAAGTTTGTGTTTTGTTTTTTTTTTTCCTAGATCAATGTTAATTCACTTGGTTCCCTTATGGATACAATATTGGGAATCTGAACAAATCCTTACAGCCTGTCTGTTTTTTGTGTCTTCTATGATTTTGCAGGAAAGCTATTTCATTTCAACTTTGGCTAGTTTGCAGAAAAGCTATTTCATTTCACCTTTGACGTCAACATAATGCAAACAATATTAAAAATATATGGCAAAATATAATCTGAGATAAAATTAAATTTCTGCTTACATAAAACAATTGAGTTGTAAAACAAATATGTTATATGAAAGATGACAATTTATAGGGCAGAGAATAACACTAGCATATGATATAGGGCTTTTTATATATTTTATACTATACCAATTTCATCAGTTGAATTAGAAAAAAACTTGAAAATTCAGACTATAGGTTTATAACTAAGGCATTTTATTAGTAATTTATCAAGGTTTTGTGAATAAGTGTTGTGGAGGGCAATTGAAAATCTAACACTCTATTTCACTTCTTGTTTAAATTTCAAAGGCCATCAGGTCAATACAATGCAAAAGTCCTGGGTTTCTGTCAAAATGACCACTGAAGATTTTACTATTTTATAAATGGCCAGCATTGATTTAGACAATGGATAACACAGATTTTACTTGGATGTGCAGTAAGTCATGATATTACATATAGTAACTGAAAATGTGTAGTTACTCTTCTTTCTCTCACTTCTGTGCAAAAAGAATGGCCAGTGGAGAGTAATATTAAACACAAATCCAGCAGTTTCTCTCTTTTAAAGACTAAGCAGTTACTTTCTTTTTAAAGACTGAACAGATGAATAACAAACAGACTAACTTTAAAGTATGTATCTATTATCTAATCATATAAAGTATTTTTTTGATACTTACATAGGGAAACACTTTAAAAAATTAAGGCTAATAATTTCCTATGTTTATTTTTATTCCTAATTTGTAAATTTAATTAATTACATATTTTGTTTTGAATTAATAAATACTAAATTGACAGAAATCAAGATTATTGAATTTAAAATTACATTTTTTAAAATTCATCAATAGAAGTATATTAACAGGAGAGTTGCTTGATATAATTATTTTTCATTAAAAGAAATTATCTCATGAAAATGCTGAGAAGTAAATTAAATCTTTCTTAGATTTTTTGGCTATATTTTAATTAAATTAAGCAGTTCTTATATTTTGAGTAAGAATTTCTATACAATTTGTACTGACTGGAATCAATTACAGAAATTAGAACTAGTACATAGAGCTGTTAAATTTTAATTTTCAAAAGGGAAAAATCGTAACTCTCATAAAAATATAAAATGAATACATGTCAAAGATTTTATTAAACTACTCAGTGAGGAAATCAGTAAAGTGTTATAATTGGTTCAAAGGAGAATTTGAAGAAGACACACACATTTTATATGTATATACATTTTATAAGTATATATTATATTAATAATCAGAAATGCTGAAATGAATTTTCTAGGAAATGTAGAGGTCAGTAAACTTTTTCTGTAAAGTGCTAAATAGCTACATATGGTTTTGATCACATTCTTATTCTTCTTTTGTGTGTGTGTTTGTGTTTTAACAACTCATTAAAATTAAAAAAAAAAAATCTTATCTCACAGGCCATTTTAAAAACAGACCACAGGCTGGAATTGACTTGCAGGCCATAGTTTGATGACTTCTACTATAGGGCAATGAAATGTAATATTTGGACATATCTTTCGTATAGGGCAGAAATCAATTGTCTCTATATCACACACTATTTGTGTTTCTATGGACAAGAATCATTTGCTTTTCTGGCCTTTTTCTATAATTAAACATCTACCCCTACAGAGTATAATGTAGTCTACCTAGTCAAGAGAAAAACAATAGGTGCACACCTCTATAGAACCAGAAAAAACCCAGAGCATCATCTGGACAATATCAAGCACTCCACTGAAAGGACGTCCTGGAATACCGCCTGTTTATTTCCAAGTTTTTGACTATATTTTTGTAAGGCACTGCTATTAGATCATAGCTAAGTGCATGAGCTTTACATAAACCTGGGTTCAAATCTCTGGAATTCCATTTCTGTGGTATTTGACTCTGGAGAAATAATTTAATTTCTGTGAATCTTGGAATATTTATCTATTTGTAAAATAATGTTAGTGAAACTTTATTGGTAGTTTTAATGATAAATGAGGCAGTACCTATATAAAATAACTTCTTTTGTCTTCTTTATCCCTGCCCCTATCTCTGAAGCCTCAACATCTCAAAGCCAACAACACAAAGAGATTTTGTATTATGATTCAATTGGAATCTTTTAGGCAACCACCATCATTATTTCTCTCATTATATAAGAGAAGTGTGTAAATTTGATCTTTATGAATTTGGGCTCGTTATTAACCTCTTTGTGTCTCTGTGAGATGATTTTATATATATACCTTTGCCCCAGTTCCTGACACAGAACTCCTAAAACCCTTGTAATTTCCTAAGTGATAGGAATACTAAGAACAACTCTTGTTGTAATATTTGTCTTTGTCTTTGACCCAGTCCCCAACACAAGCCTCCTAAAACCCTTGTAAATTCCTAAGTCATAAGAGCACTAGGAGTACTTTTGTTCAAATGAGATGACTCTGGACGAGCTTCTGGATGACTCCTAGATGGGGGCTGGTCACCAGAAAGACCAAAAGACCAAGACATGATTAGATACTTGAAATTCTCAGCCCTGCCCTCCCTCTCACTTCTCCAGAGAGGGTAGATGGGGCTGGAAATTGAGTTAATAATTGATCATGCCTATGTGAAATCCCAATAGTAGGAGGTTCGGAGCATTTCTAGGTTGTTAAACTCATGGAGGTACTGGGAGAGTGGCATACCCAGAGAGGGCATGGAAGCACCCTTTCCACCTAACTCACCCTATGCATCTTTTCCACCTGATGTTCATCTGTATTTTTTATCATATCCATTAACAAACTGATAAATGTAAATTTTTCCTGGGCTCTGTGAGCCACTCTAGCAAATTAATCAAACCTGAAGAGCCAGTAGTTGGAAGCTCCAATTTGTAGCCCAGTTGGACAGAAGTTGTGGGTAACCTGGGCTTTCAACTGGGATCTAAAACAGCTAAGATGTAGGGGTGCAGTCTTGTGGGCCTGAGTTTTAACCTATAGATCTGAAACTATCTCCAGTTAGATGGTATTAGAATTGAGTTAAATTATAGGACACCCAGCTAGTGTCACAGAGAATTGCTTGTTGTGGGGGAAAATCTCCACATATTTAATGACAGAAATGCCAGAAGTAAAGTGTTCTATGTGAGAAGTAAAGGAGACTCATAGGAAAGAAACACAGTTGAAAAGAATTGGGTTTTCCC
>NW_006773895.1:3233205-3244290 GCF_000442215.2 Lipotes vexillifer | reverse complement strand
TCCCTACAGAGAAAGAGGAAAAATGTGAGTCTTTTTTCTTTTACAGTCTCAATTTCTCTGTCTATTAAATGGTAATAATTTATTATGAATTCCATAATGAATAAACAGAGTTTGACAAGTAATAAACACTTGATAGATCAAAAAATATTCCTTAACAAGGCAAAAGAATGCTTGTCTTTTTCTTAGCTCAGGATAGAAGTCTCTACTCTGTGAATTTAGTATCACATTGTTTGGGTCCATGATAGGATAGGAGATACGATGAGGTGAGTAGGGGAGAGGTTGGAAGGAATAGTGGGAAAAGCAGTGGTTGGGAGAAGAAAAAACAATCTCATTACATACATAAAATGCCAAATATCACATAGTAAGCATTCAATAAGTGACATTCCTTGATATTATTGCCTTTGACTCCCATTAAAAGACCTAAATATCTTATTTTACAAATATTTGTTAAAGTCATCAATCTTTATTAAAGTAAAATGAACTTCATTGCCCAATTTTAACCAAGGCAAGTTATTTTCATTAGTAATTGTAGGTTCTAGTTTTCACTCTAGATGCATCAGTGAGTTACTAGATTTCATTGCTAAGGTCACTAACAATATGAACTTTTATATTTGAATTGCAAAAGCTCATAGAAAATTTAAGTGGCCTACCTTATAAGAAGGTAATTGACAGTGGAGGTAGCAGATATATGAGAGTTAAATGTATATTCTGAGATCCTGATATAGAGAAAAAATACCTAGAACATTTAGATTGGAAACATATGCTTGGTAGAAAACTAAATTTTTTGCTCTGCTTACTGGAATAACTTTTAAATCGTTTTGGATATATGGCTATCAATTAATCTTTTTAAAACAAAGCACTTCCTATTGAGTCCCTTAATTCTTTTTCTCAAACATCACATTAATAGTTATAATTAATGGTCACTCAGGGAAATTTAATTGATAATTTAAGTCTTGGATTGATTTAAATATTCAAAGAATAATAGTTTTATTTAGTCAATTTAACCAAACAATCAAATCAAGGTAAAATAAATAATTAAATGAAACTTTAAATTTAGTCAACAGATTATTTGATGTTTGATTTTAAAGATATATGTAATTAACTCACTGGCCAATTTTGGTGGATATAGAGAGAGGTTTGCTCTATCTACTTAGTGTAAAATTCTACCTTACTATTTATTTAAACCACTTTGCTTTTATTCTAAAACAGCTACAAAGCTCATCCTTGATCTCCATATTATAATTTCCTCAACTTTTAAAGAAATTATGGTAGTGTTCAGACTTTTCCAATCCAGGTATATAAAAGTCAATTCTTTTCAATTATCTTCAGAAATCATTTGACTCTAATGCTTGAACCAAGCTTAATTCTTTTATTTGCAAATTCTTAACATTCCTATTAGTGTTTTTACTCCAAACTGTCAGAACAAAAGAGTAAATAAGTCAAACCTTAAATTTATTATTGTATACTATAAAACCTATCAACATGAAATTATCTCATTATTAGATCATTACTAATTCACTCTTCTCATCATCCAAATAACCAGAGAGAGAGAGAGAGAGAGAGAGAGAGAGAGAGAGTGCTGTTACATGTGCCACTTAATCAAGGTTTCCTCTGATTGGCTTCTTGTTTCCTATAAATGTACAATGACTACATCATAGATCCCATCATTAACCTTAGTATAATGTAATAGATTTTGAAACCAAAGGTAAAAATAACATTGTACTAGGAGTTAACTGTAAATAAAACTGGTTGTAAAAAAATGTGTTAAAACAAAATCATAAATATCCCTTCAATTACTTTATTATTTAGGAATTCCACATTTGTTTTAATTATCCCTTGCACTGAGAAATTTCCGTGGTGAGATTTACTTCACTAGTTTCTGAGTACAGTATAAAATTTTACATATGAATTTCCTTTCCTTTGATGTATAGATTCCAATCTTTGTGCTGTGTTGTCTACAACAACTATTTTCTAAAACCTTTAATACAGATTTAATGCAGCCTATAAAAACACTTATTAAGTATTTACTTTATACCAGGCACAGTGTGCTAGATCAAGGGAAACAAATGAAATGAAAGCTAAAAGTCCAACATGGTAACATATGATGGTCTATGGATCACTCTTAGTTTCCAGCATTTGTTGTACATGTCAATGACGGCTCCTACAGGGTTTTGTAATTTCCACCATGTACTAAGGGTTGATCGTCTCTGAAACTGTTTAGTTGTTGGGTATCCCCAAAGGCACTGAGAGTATAAGAGGCCACCACATGCATGCAAAGTTGACCCGAGGAAAGACAGTGTTGGCTTGCATTTAGGACATAGAAATAGATGTAATTAAGGCAGATGAACTAAGTAACCACAAGATTGAAAAAAAAAAAAAAAAGCTCCCTAGGAAAATTAGCTTACTTGTAGATTTTGCTTGATAATTGCTTCAATTAAGTACAAATTATTTATAACTTTTGTATTCACTTCTATTACTAAACCACTTCCAAGAACATCTTGAATTTTTATAGGCAAAGTCTATAAACATACTGTAGGGATGTAGATTCATTCATATCAATTGGAAAACCCACTGAAAACTAAATGAAAGGAACTAACAAGAGAGTGCATGGATTTATAACTGTTAGATTGTAATGGCATGGTTTACTTACTAAAAGTATACTACAGTGATTAAAATTTTAAATTCTCTACTGTCAATTCTTAAAAGTATATGCTTACTGATGTAGATTCTTTTTAAAAAGTTCTCAATAAATACAAAACAGTGGTCAATCCACAGGAAGGAAGAAGGCTCCCTGCAGTTTCCCCAAAGGGAAAGCACAGTGTTCAGACTTCCACCACCCCATGTCTGTCTTCTAAGGGATTCACTTTATTAATTATGTGAAAAGCAATCAGGGACCTCTGTGAGGACTTACACAGCTACTCACTGGATACACAACCAGCCATGCACATCAAGACTACTTTCTTTTTTCCAGGACATCATTATAATAGACACAAAAGACACATAGTCACTACTTTCTACATTCACTAGATTCTGAATTCACCCCTCAAAAACGTAAAATTGTTGTATGTACTTCCCTAGAGAGAGACAGTACAATCAGAAATTGAGAAATATTTAATGACATAGTCTAACAAGTTCTGAATGCTGCAGATACGGACCTCGTAGATTCCTGCTTTTGAAACTTTTCCCTTTGTATACTGAAGGCATCAAAAAGTAGGAGCTGCATTTTATTCCACTGCTGTGCAAATCTTTAAAGCATTCATCTTTGATTATAGAAGTTGATGTGTGGGTCTGAGAAATGAGATCTCTCTCGGCCTTCATAGAGTGTGTGGCTCCCCACAGACATGCTGGTGCATTATTTAGGTTTTCCAGCCTGTCTCTGCAGGTGTTAGTGCTTAAGCTTAGGCAGTGCAGATAAAGCTAGCAAGTGGAAGGAAGTCAGGTTTCACAGCCTGACCACCTCTCTGGAGGAACCGGATCATGCCATCCATGGAAAAAACAGAACAGCTACTGAAGTATTTCTATTTGGTATTTGAAAATCGGACTTTTACTTCTTGGATGAATTTGAAGAAACTTTACTTTTCTGATCAGACAAAATCTCTGGGGCAAGAATTCTTGGTGCATTGAAAACTAAGTTTTACAATGTCAAACAGACATTTTTATGCCACCAAGTACATTTACTTATATTAATACTCCTTAAATTCAGCTCAAGAAATATCCTTCATAAATTTGTTTCCTGAGTCAGATTTTCTCTAGATATAAACTTTCCAATGGCACAATTAATTAATTAGCCAAAAAGTAGCTATTTACCATCTGCTGAGATCTATGCATTATGACTCCTTCTCTCAGAGAACTTAAATTCTTGGTAAGGGCAAGATGATGACTAAGAATGTGGTAATTTTATACATCCAACTTGAAAAAAATCACGTAAATAATTTTGTTCTTCCAATTAGTCTATTTTATTTCTACTTAAAATAAATATTGTGATAGATGAACACAAATTTAATTAACACTCTAGAGGCTTCACAGCCTTAAGAAATGATATCTATCTATGTGTACTAGTCAGGATTCTCTAGATAATAAAACCAATGGTGTGTGTGTGTGTGTGTGTGTGTGTATGTGTGTGTGTATAAAGAGATTTATATAAGGAATTGGCTTACACGTCCGTGAGGCAGAGAAGTCCCAAAACTCACAGTTGGCATGCTGGAGATCCAGAAGAGCTGATGATGTACTTCCAGTCTGAATCCAAGACTAAGAAGCTGAGGAGAGCCCATGCAGTAAGTTCAAGTCTGAGAGTCAGCATGCTGGAGACCCAGAATGGCCCATGTTTCAGTCTGAGTCCAAAAGCAGGAAAAGACTGATGTCCCAGCTCAAGGCAGTTATGCAAGAGGAATTAATTCCCTCTTACTCATGGGAGGATGAGCATTTTTGTTCTATTCAGGCCTTTAACTGATTAGATCAGGACCACCAACATTAGGAAGAGCAAACTGCTTTACTCAGTCTATGATTTATATGTTAATGTCATCCTAAAATTAACCATCAAAAGTCCACCTTTGTCAACTTGACATCCATACACATCTCCTTAAACCATACTCAGTCTCCAGATAAAGCCAACAAAAAGGACAGAATTCCATCTAACTTGATACAACTATTCTGTATATAACCAAAAATGCACTAACCCCTTCCCCAGGAGGTTAAGTCCTTGAGTTAATGTTTACTCTTCTCTTTGATATCTCATAACTTAAATAATATTATGTAAATTTAATAATACTTAAATGCTATAATATAAAGTCACTGCATCCATGTTAAAGGAATAAGAGAGGAAAGAGAACAAAGATATTTTCTAATCACACACACGAACATTCTTATAACTAAATAAGCAGAAAATACCCACGACAATTACAACTCTCATTCTGTATCTGGTTGCATCGTCATAGTTGGTTTTTACAAGTACCTTCTTCCACTACCCATCCTATTCATACATTCCTTCTGTTTTCAGCAAGCACCTCAGCTGGTTGTGATTCTTTACTAGGCCTGGTGACCCAAAATTTATTCCTGAAGGGTCTGGACCATTAGCAGTCCTGCCTGGGTTGGGTTGTATTAGTTTTCCATTGACCTTAATCACAGAGCAAGGTAATATTCTAAAACACATTCAGGGATCTTCTGTATTCCAGACATATTCTTCCTTACCTCTATTGTGTAATAGTAGTCCAATTTCCTCTTGATAGTAAAGATGAATCACTACAGCCATCATAGTAAGTCCCTTCTTTGGTTATTGATTCAGAAGCATGAGGAGTCCAAAGTGGCATAAAAGAATGTTGTATTTTCTCAAATGCTCTTTCTGAATCTATTGAAATAATTATATGATTTTTATCTTTCGTTTTATTAATGTAGGGTGTTATATTTATTAATTTGCATTGAACCATCCTTACATCCCAGGGATAAATCCCACTTGATTGGTCATGATGTATGAACCTTTTAAAGTGCTGTTGAATTGACTTTACTAGTATTTTGTTGAGGATTTTTTCATCTCTGTTCATCAGGGATGTTGGCCTGCAGTTTTCTTTTCTTGTAGTGTACCTATCTGGCTTTGGTATCAGGGTAATCCTGGCCACATAAAATGAGTTTGGGAGTGTTCCCTCCTCTTCAGTTTTTGGAAGAGTTTGAGAAGGATTGATGCTAATTATTCTTTAAGTGTTTGGTAGAATTCACCAATGAAGCCAGCTGGTCCTGGGCTTTTCAGTGTTGGGAAGCTTTAAATTATTGATTCAGTCTCCTTACTCATTACTGGTCTGTTCAGATATCCTATTTCTTCATGATTCAGTCTTGGTAGATTGTATGCTTCTAAAAATTATCCCTTTTTCTAGGTTATCCATTTTGTTGGCATATAATTGTTCATAGTAGTCTCTTATGATCCTTTGCATTTCTATGGTATCAGTTGTTATGTCTCCTCTTCTATTCCTAATTTTATTTGAGTCCTCTCTCTCTTTTCTTACTATAGCTAAAGATTTATCAACTGTTTATCTTGTTTTTAAAAATAGCCTTTTATTTCATTGATCTTTTCTTTTATGTTTCTGATTTTTTTTTTTTTTCTGATTAAACTTTGTTATTTCTTTCCTTCTGCTAACTTTGGGCTTAGTTTGTTCTTCTTTTGCTAATTCCTTGAGGAGTAAAATTGATGGTTTATATGAGATTTTTCTTGTTTGTTAATGTAGGTGTTTATCATGATAAGCTTCCCTGTTAGAACTGCTTTTGCTGCATCCCATAATTTTGGTTTGTTGTGTTTCTGCTTTTTTTGTTTCAAAATATTTTAAATTTCCTTTTTGATTTCTTTTTTACTCATTGTTTGTTTAATTTCCACATATTTGTGAATTTTCCAGTTTTACTGCTATATTGATTGCTTTCTATTGTAGTTTCACACCACTGAGTCTTGGTATGATTCCAATCTTCTAAAATTGCTAAGAATTGCTTCATGAACTAAAAAATGGTGTATTCTGCAGAATGGTACGTGAGTGCTTAAGAAGAATATGTGTTCTGCTGCTGTTTGATGGAATGTTATGTATATGTCTGTTAGATTCATTTGGTCTAAAATATAGTTCAAGTCCAATGTTTATCAATTTTCTGTCCGAATGACCTATCAGTTGGTGAAAGCAGGGCATTTAAGTTCCCAACTATCATTGTATTGCTGTCTATTTCTTTCTTCAGATATGTTAGTATCTGCTTAATATATTTAGGTGTTCCAGTTTTGGTGCGTGTATATTAATAATTGTTATATCCTCTTGATGAATTGACCCCTTTATCATTATATAATATATATACTTATATAATATACATACTTTCATTGTCTGTTTTGACTTAAAGTTTCTTTTGTCTTCGCTCTTTTTGTTTCCATGGAATATCTTTTTCAATCACTTTACTTTGAACATATCTGTGTCCTTAAAGCTGAAGTCAGTTTCTTGTAGGCAGCATACAGTTTGATCTTGTTTTTTTTTTTTTTTTTTTCTTGCGTTATGCGGGCCTCTCACTGTTGTGGCCTCTCCCATTTGCGGAGCACAGGCTCCGGACGCGCAGGCTCAGCGGCCATGGCTCACGGGCCCAGCCGCTCCGCGGCATGTGGGATCTTCCCGAAACGGGGCACGAACCCGCGTCTCCTGCATCGGCAGGCGGACTCTCAAGCACTGCGCCACCAGGGAAGCCCGGTTTGATCTTGTTTTTTCATACACCTAGTCATTCTATGCCTTTTGATTGGAGAATTTAATCCATTTACATTTAGAATAATTATTAGTAAAGACTTAATAATGCCATCAAATTAATTGCTTTATGGTTGTTTTGTAATTCCCTTGTTCCTTTCTTCCTTTCTTGATGTCTTCTGCATGTTTTGATTCCATTCTCTTTATCTTTTGTGCATCTACTATAGGTTTTTGTTTTGTGGTTACCATGAGGATTACATAAAATATCTTATACATATAACAATCTATTTTATGCTAATAACATCTTAACTTTGATAGCATGCAAAACTCTACTCTTTTACTCCTCCTCCCTTTTATGTTTTTGATGTCACAATTTACTTCTTTTGATACTGCGTATTCACTAGTAAATTATTATAGCTATAGTTATTTTTAATACTTTTGTCATTTAACCATTTTATTAGAGTTAAGTGGTTAATGTAACACCATATTCCAGTATTAGAACATTCTTAATTTGACTAAATATTTACCTTTACCAGTGCATTTTATATTTGTGTATGTTTTTATGTTACTCATTAGCATCATTTCATATCAGCTTGAACAACTCCTTTCAGCCTTTCTCGTAAGGCAGGTCTGGTGGGGATGAACTACCTCAAATTTTATTTTATTGGGAATATTTTTTACTTCCTTTCATTTCTGAAGGATAACTTTTCAAGATAAAATATTCTTGGTTGGCAGTTTTGTTTGTCTGTTTGTTTTTGTTTGTTTGTTTGTTTTAAGCACTTTAATACATGATCTCAGTCTCTCCTGGCCAGTCAGCTTCTGCTGAGATATCAACTGATAGCCTTATAACAGTTCCTGTGTAAGTAATAAGCTTTTTGCTCCTGCTGTTTTTAAGATTCTCTCTCTTGTTGATAGTTTTATTGTAATGTGTCTTGGGGAAAATCTTTTTAAGTTGAGTTTGTTTGGGGTCCTTTGAGCTTCATGAACTTGGATAGCCAAATCTCTCCACAGATTTGGAAAGTTCTCAGTCATTATTTCTTTATATATGCTTTCTACTCCCTCTCTTCTCCTTCTGGGACTCAAATAATTAGCAGATTGCTTCTCTTGGTGGTATCCTATAGTTCATGTAGTCTTTCTTTACTCTTTTTCATTCTTTATTCTTTGTTCTTCTCTGACTAGGTAATTTCAATAATCCTGTCTTCTACTTCACATATTTTTCTTCTGCTGCTTGAACTAATCTGATGATGATGCTCTTTGCTCCATTTTTTTGTGTCATTTATTATAATCTTTAGCTTTAGAATTTTTCTTTGGTTCTCTTTATGATTTCTGTCTCTTTATTAAATTTCACATTTTGTTTATGTATTGTTTTCCTGATTTTGTTGAATTGTCTTCCTGTGCTTTCTTGTAACTCATCAAGCTTCCTTAAAACAGCTATTTTTAATACTTTATCAGGTAAATTGCAGACCTCCATGTCTTTGAAGTGTGTTACTGGAAGATTATTGTGATCTTTCGGTGGTGTCATATTTCCTTGTTATTTATTTATTTATTTTTATGTACCTTGAAGTCTTGAGTTTCTGTGTTCACATTTGAGGTACCTGTCACCTCCTCCAGTCTTTACTGACTGACTTCAGTAAAGAAATAATTTCTGTCAGTCCTGCTAGGGACTTTGAGGTATTTTTCAGACCTTCTATGGATATGCCTGTTCCACACTTCTTGCTCTCTTTTGAGCAAGCAAGCAAAATTCTTAAGCTTGTATACCTTCCCTTGATCCTGTAACACAACAGACCTGGTGCTGACAGCCTCCTTTTTGCTTTCCCAAGGTCAGTGATAAAATTCTAGTTTGTGGTCTCTTCCTGGCCTGCAGATTCAGGCCAGTTTTCTGTACATGTTCACTAGCCTTCTGTCAAAGCTCACTTACTCTGCTTTTGGGAGCACACACAGGGACCTTGCCATAGGGTGGGGTTGTGTGTAGATGGCACCATGGAGCACTAGGGGTTCCCTTCCGCCAACTGAGGGATCCACAAGAAAGGTATGCCAGCAGCTCCTGTATAGGTCTCCCCAAGGAATCTGTGATGTACTAAGATCTGCATCCTTTTTATTCAATCAGAGCCCTGAATGCTACTGTCCTAGCTACTTACCTCCCCCTGTTGTGCAACTCACAACTCAGTACTCTGGATAAGGCAAAAGAGAAATGGGCCTCTTTGGCAGCATACTGTACAGCTGGTGAAACTGGTTATTCACTCACATGTTCTCACTTTCACCAACAGTAGAAATCACAAGTTGAGGAGGGTTCTCTTGGCTCTGAGCTATGTCACTTCTAAGGGGAGAGATGATGCAGGTTAAGTCAAACTGTTTCTCTTACCCTCTCCAATGAGTCCAAACTCTCTCTTTTTTTTTTTTTGGCTCTAATAGTGTGCTGGAACTTCTCTACTGGACTCCTGAACTTCCAAAAACCTCTCTAGTCTGTGAATGATTGTCTAGGTCAGTGTTCTCCAAGAACTTTCTTTCTCTTTCTCTCTCTCTCTTTCTTTTGCTTCTTCACTTGCTCTCATTCTCTTTCCCCCTCTGCATGTACACAAGAAAGAACTCATGTGAGCACACAGCAAGATGGCAGCTGCCTACAGGGCAAGAGAAGAAGAGGGTTCAGAATGAAACCTATCTTGTCATTGCCTTGATTTTGAACTTGCTAGCCTCCAGAGCTGTGAGAAATAAATTCTTCCTTAAGCCACATAGTCTATGATATTTTGTTGTGGCAGTCTGAGCAGATTAATGCACTATGTACTTACATTTTTACAAGGATTTAAGGCTCTCTTCCATACTTAAGTTTCATCTCTATGTCAGAAAGAAAACCTAAAAAGATAGCAAATCTCATTAATAGTAGGTGTCTTCTGAGTGCTAACTATAGGCCAAACAAATTAAATACATACACATAAAGTTATTACAGTCCTAATTACTTCTAATAACTAATTGTGTATATTTATGTTGAGAGCCATGACAAGATATGCAGATAGATCAGTGGATCTTGCATTTAAAATGTTTGAACCTCTCTCTACTCCAGTCTCCCAGGGTCTTGACACATGTGTTTTTCCTTCATTTCCTCTTTGCCTCTCTAAGCCATCATTAGGTCCTCAGCTTAAATGTTGCTTCAACTGGAAACTTTTCTTAACCTGCAGACTGGGTATGTTTTCCCATTATGTGTTATACATTTCTGAGGGATTCATAACTTTGCTTTTGTAAGAATTTCAAACCCACTATATTAGCCTGGGTTCTCCAGAGAAGCAAAATTAATATAATGCATATATAGAGAAAAAGAGATTCATTATAAGGAATTGGTTCATACAATTATTGAGGCTGTGAAATCCAAGACCTACAGTTGGCATGCCAGAGACCTAGCTGAGCCAATGGTTCTAGCACATCTAAAGACCTGAGAACTAAGAAAGTCCATGGTGTAAATTCCAGTCTGAAGGCTGACAGACTTGAGACCCAGTTCAAATCCAAAGGCAAGAAAAAAACTGATATCCCAATTCAAAGCAGACAGGTAAAAGGAGCTCTCTCTTACTCAAGGGAGGATCAGTCTTTTTGTTCAATTCATCCTTCAACTAATTGGATGAGGCACACCCACACTAGGGAGAACAATCTGGTTTACTCAGTCTATCAATTTAAATGTTGATGCCATCCAAAGAAACCCTCATAAACACACCTAGAATAATGTTTAACCTAGTGTCTGGGTACCCTGTTGCCCAGTCAACTTGACACATAAAATTAACCATCACACTAATTATTACTTTTAAATAATAATGGCATAAGAACTGTGTCTGACCTGCTCACCTAATATCCCTAGTGTACCAAAATAAAAGGTACTTGGTAACTATATATATATATATATATATATATATAT
>NW_006773895.1:3219873-3233155 GCF_000442215.2 Lipotes vexillifer | reverse complement strand
GGGCCTCTCACTGTTGTGGCCTCTCCCGTTGCAGAGCACAGGCTCCAGACGCGCAGGCCCAGAGGCCATGGCTCACGGGCCTAGCCGCTCCGCGGCATGTGGGATCTTCCCGGACCGGGGCACGAACCCACGTCCCCTGCATTGGCAGGCAGACTCTCAACCACTGCGCCACCACTGAAGGAAGCCCAGATAGTAAATGTATCTTTTGTCTGAATCTCCATTTACAATGTACCAAGACTTCACCCCTTGAAAATCTTGTCCATTCAACAAAGCAAAAAATTTCTGAGCTCATCTATGTTTTTCAAACAATGCTTTAGTAATTCCCATTACAAATTCAGTTGAGATAAATGTCTTTTGTTTTATGATGAAATTCACATATTACATATTTAAGGCTTTATTATATATAATCTCTATATTATTTATTATGCATATTATTTATTATGTATTATATTACATAAATTCCCTTCAATGATTCCACATTACTCTCTAGATATATTCTTATATGATTTGAAGCCAATTTTATATATATATATATATATATATATGTGTGTGTGTGTGTGTGTGTGTGTGTGTTATATAATTACATATATTATTATATAATGAGACCAATTTCCAAAGAAAGTTGTCAGTATTTGCTTTCTCTATTTCATCACTCTTGTCAGGCCTCACCTTGACTTTTGCTAAGTTACCAATGGCTCGCCTGTGTCACTAAATGTAATGACTAATTTAAAATCTTCATCAAACTTGATCTCTCCACAGCACTGATACAATTGATATCTTATTTCTTTTGAAAATACTCTTCTCCCCCTCACCTTCTGTGACACCATATTTTCTCCCTGACTCTCTACTCTCTGCTTTCTGAGTCTCCTATGGGGAATCCTCTCCTTCCTCCTTTTCTGACTCCCAAATGTTACAGGTTCTCCCAGCTTCATGCTAAATTGCATTTTCTCAGTTAACTTCAACTGCCATCAATATGGAGATGACATGCAGATTTATGTTTCCACATGGATCTTTCCTCTCTGTTCCACACCATATACCCGACTAAGACATTTAATTGTATGTTGCGAAACCCATCTTATCCTCTGTCTCCTCTAAATCCTGACCATTTTCCAGTGTTCCCAATCTCAATGAATGTTAACAGTGCATTATCAATTGTGTAAATGAGAATTCTAAGAATCTCTGTTGACATTTCCCACTCCATCATACCCTTAAATCTAGAATCACCCTGTTGATTCTCTTTCATGTAGTTCTCTTAATTTCCTCCATTTCTTTCTCTTTCACTCCCTACTCTGGTGTCCCAAGTTTACGATAACATTACCTCTGTCCTGCTTGACTGCAATGATCTGTTAAATTTTTCTTCCCCTGAGTTTATTTCTGGACACTCCAATCTATTATCCATCTGCAACCAGAGACCTTTTCAAAAGGGAAGACTAATCATATATTCCCAGTATTCAAAACACTTCACTGGGTTTCCTTTATATTTAGCCATGCCTTCCCCTATCTTTCCAGATTCATCTTTAACTTATCTCCTTCTATCCTTTTATCTCACTTTCTTCTCTACTGTACCCTAGACACACTGGTCTTGTCTTGTTTTTTGAATGCTTCATATTTTTTCACAAGCTATGACCTTTGGAAAATTCCCACCCCAATACACCCAGATATAGTTTATGCCAATTAACAGATAGGCACAAGCCTCAGGAAGGCTTTTTCTGATACCCTGACACTAATTCTCTTAAAGCATCATGTACCTCTCATTTGGATTACATGTTATTGTACTTACTTTATTATTTTATACATGTCTATTTTCCTTAGTAGATTGCAATGTCCATCAGCATAACTATGATGTCTCTTATTCATAGCTATGTCCCAAGATCGTGTTTGGTACATTGATTAATAAATGATGAAGCTAAATAAAAATTTATTCATTGTTGATTCTGTGCAGGTACCACACGGTCATATAAAAATATGTCCGGGATTTCCCTCACTCTCAAAGTGTTTACCTTTTGGTTTAGAAGATAAACATAAATAGAAATGAAAATGAAATACTACACCAAGTAATTAACATCTAATGCTATGACATGAAAAGTCTCAAAACAATTTTTAAATAATTTACAAAGTAATATAAGCAGTAAGATATTTGTAACTGGAATAGTGAATTATAATTTACGGATGAAAACAGTATTGAGCTTGACCTTTAAAGATAGAAAAATGTTGGAGAGTCAAAATGGAAAATGTAGAAGTTTTGGGGAAGAAGAATAGAATGAACAACACTCCAGAGACAGGCTAGCCTTGAAGATCAAGATTAATGGTGATGCCCTCCTAATAGCCCTTAAATGGCTCTAATGTTCTATGCAAGTGAAGAGAGACTGTAGTACTAGAATGTTATAAACCCAGACTGTGGTATGATAAGAATTTTAATAGCAGGAAATCCTGAAACAAAGCTTCAGTATTGTATTTCTACAAGGTACTAGAAGAACCGTTGCTGCATAACTGACATGTGGGAAGAAAAGGTGTGAAAAACCAATGAGCTGGCTAAAATTTTTTTTAAACAAGTTGCAAAGTTGTAGTCCTATTGGACAGTTTCCTGAATCTCAATGAGATCTTTAGACTTGTCAACACGTAAAACAGGATATGTGTTTTCCCCCTTACTAATAAGAACTATTCCATGTCTTCAACATCTTACTTTTCATGCTTAGATGTACGCATAGAATCTTCTTTTAAAGAAAACTGACCTACAGATAGTTTGTCAACTATCCTTGGAAATTGATCTCTCATCTTGAAAGCTATGTTTTTCTTGAAATGCTACCTCTAAAAGAATGGAGTTTGCAGGTTTGGCAATACCAAACACAGACCCATTACTTTATCTGTGAAATCATCATTTTGCAATATAAGAATTAAGAAATTCACAGCCTCTTTCATGGAATTTCCTACAGAGAAATCCTAATGTAAATATTAATGCTATACTGATTTATAGAATTTCTGTGGATATGTATCGATAACAAATATCAAAGTATTCCACCAGATCTCCAAATGATAATGACATCAAGCTGGAAATGATTCAATATTCAAAAACAAACTTCTATTTAATATGATTCTCATCAAATTAACACATCACATAGTTTTAAGAGTCAAATGTTTCCACAAGGCTTGTTTTGAAAAAGATCAATTTCCTCTCCTCCCTCACCACCATCCTTGTTCCTTGCTCCATGAGACATCCACTTTATTTCTTAATTTCAGACTTAGGCATTAGCTATTGACTTCCAGCTATGGAAGCTGAGAATCTCACTCTCTAGCAATCTCCTTCCTCACCTTGGATCCCACTATATTTACACTTTCCATCCTTCATCCTCTTAATGAACACATATCATAATTTTTATAGATTCACATTCAATGATTATTTTAACCATGCAGAGCAATTCACCCCTGAATTGTAAGATACATGATATCTTGTTTCCTGCACAACCTACTGTTTTTCCTGGAGTTAATAATTGTCTTGTTTATAGCTTGCTTAACTTTTTCTTGTAATTATCACTAGTCTAAATCCAAACTCTCTGCCAATTACTTAATCTCTATGAACAAAACATATTTGGTATTCTATCTATTACATCTTTTTGCGGTAACCACTCATGTAGCCTTCTGACTCACTCTAAACTAAATGTACAGAATAGCTGTCAGTGTAAGGTCTCTCTTCTTGGGGGATTCTCTTTACTTATCTTTTCAGTTGAATCCAATGTTCACAGGACCCCTTGTTTTCCTCTTTCTTCTTTATCCATTCATTTTCCTGAAGTTTATACTTTAGTAAATTTCTAAGAAAATGTGCTTGAGAGGTAAATATTTTTACTCATTTCATGTCTTAACAAATTTATTCTCTTCATATATATTTGGTATAGAATCCTTGTTTGAAACTAATTTCCCTAAAATTTTTGAAAACAACTCTATTCTCTTTAAAATTCCATTGATGTTGTTCAGATTCTCAATTTCATTCTTATTTTTTAATCATTATTATGAAATCTTGTTTTTTGAAAATGGTTGAATACTATTTTTTTTCTCCAGTGTTCTAAGGTTTCATGAGAATTGTTGTAGTGTATATCTTATTTTACTCATTGTGCTTGGTACTCAGGAATATTTCAGCCTGAACACATATCCTTCAGTTCTGGGAAATAATTTAAAATTATTTCTTTGATGATTATCTCCTCTATTTATTTTCTCTTTCTAAACTGGCCATTTAATTTTTTTTAATCTTCCCTTCCTTAATCCATCTCATTTTCCTTCTGTTTTTTTGAGAAGAGATTTTTCTCAACTTTATTTTCCAAACCATTTTAAAATTTTTTCCACTATCATATTTTTTTAAATTCCAATAATACTTTTAATTTTCTAATTATTAAACTTTTAATAGCCCCATGTCCTTATTTCATAAAAACAATATCTTCTCATATCTCTTTATTTATGTTTTTCCTAATCTTTCTTATCTTGCAGAGTCTCAATTTCCTGCAAAGGATTTTCCTTCTCTGTGAAAGATTTTGTCTTAGACTCTAATGGAAATGGATTTCCTTCATTGCCTGGTGATTCCTGGCTGCCTGATCATAATGAAAAGTGGAGCTGATTGGAAGCTCTCTGCTCATGGTAGGGATTCTTTATTGTTGAGTTCATTATAGGGTTGTCTGGCTGGGCAATTAAATATAGAGAATCCCAGCATCATCATCTTTAGATTTTTTTCTCTTGGGCTAAATTCCATGGAGAAGGTTTTTCCAATCTTCTCTTTAGAGGGTAAGAGTCTGACTGCAAGTATCCTGGGAGATAAGTGGTATAAAACTCTAAAAGGACTTCAACTCTCCATATGTAATCTTCCATTTAACATCTGTTTTTTCAGTATAATATCCTTACCCTCAACTACACTTCTTTGCCAATCCACTCTACCTTTTCCAGAGAAGAAATTTCCAGTCTTCCACCAGGGTGGAGAGGGACAATTACCTAGGTACACACAATGGTAGAATGAATAAAGGTGACTAAAAATATCATATATGCGTTTTTAACCAATCATCCATTTTTAGCACTCTTCCAGAAGTAATTGTAGTAGCTATCTGGTGTGGCTTTTATAGGTTCTGTGACATAATTACATTTGTTTGTTAGAATTTGTCACTCCTGATTTATGATACAATTTTCTGCAATCTGCCAAGTCAGTTACCACTCATTCATTTTCTTTCTAGCTTCTAAACTTAAGGGTTGTCTATTTTACTTCTCTCTCTCTCTTTTTTTTTTTTTTAAATCTCTGTACTATCATATTAGTAGGGTCTCAGGGGAGTTGATGTAAATATGTGTGTTCAATCTGCCATCTCTGGACTTCTTATCTCCCTAGTCATCTGTATTAATGAACATTAATCAATGGTTTTACAGGATTATACAATGTTATGAGTAGAAGTACCAAGAAATGAGTCTGACATCTTATAATACACACTCAATAAATATTTATTGCCCCTTCCTTTAGAAGCAGCAACTACAATCACCTCCTCCTTCTTACTCTCTTCTCCTGGCTGTTCCATCCATTGTCACTCTACTAATAAAGATACTGAGGATCAGAGGAATTCATATAAGTTATCCAAGGACATATGAATGATCAATGTCAGAGACTTAAATATTTTCCTTTATTGCCTTTTTGTATGTATATATCATTCTTTTTCAGTCTGAATTCTTATATTTAAGGATGTTAGTATTCCTTTTGCAAAATTGGGCTCGGCATTTTTTACAGTACTAACAGTTGAGTATACTATAGCTACAGAAGATGGTAGTACACATAGCCCACAGCACTTAATTCAAAAGGAACTATAACTGATCAGCCATGTCAACAACTAGCCTATGGCATAGCTAGCTGGCTGTGGATTGGCAACAGTTGCTCTAAACGCTTAGAATTTGCACACTTCTCCATAAACAAAGTAGAAATGTAACTATTTCTAAAAAGATCACAGCTCCATTCTTGCAAGGTGTGCCATTCTTGTTCCCATATCACCAGTCTGAATGCTGGTGCCAGTAAGCCTAGGTAAGTTTATCTGAGGAACTTTACAAAATAGATCCCCAGGTCTCACTATCAGAGAATCTGATTCTATAGATCCTGCTGGAACCTATATTTTCATTTTAAATGTTCTCAGGTGATTTGAGGCACACTCACGCTTAGAACCACTCTAGTAGTGTACACGTTATCTGGATAGAGCATAAATATAGGGATATTTTCTTAATGGATCAGTAAAATGTCCCAAAAAAGCTTTTGTAAATTTCTACTACAGATTTCTGTTTAGGTGACTCCAAAAGATCATTTGAGTAAATTTTCTTCTTGATCTTGCAACTCTGAGTACATTTTCTAACCCTGGATGACTGAGCAGAAGAGGGAGGTGCAGTGACATAGAAGGCACTTGGGACCTTGTTGCATTAAGATGTTAAACTCCAAATGAATTCTTCAAACAGTGTCACTAAATTTTATTGTCAAAAAGAACTAAAGATTATGTTATCTACTACAAAATCTTTATTGGCAAATAAACTGAGGTTTAAATAACCTAAATATTTTATCTATAGTCATAACTCTAATTGTTGACATCAAAACCAGATCTTCTATGTCTGGAGGAATTTTATTTACACCACACTTTTCCTGAACTATGTTCTTAAGAAACATGGGTGTTCCAAAAGATGTCACTAAGTGTTTGGGAATGGGGAGATATAAATTTTGAGTAAATTTATTTTGAATTTCCATAAGGGGTAACTGTGGACAGTCTTTCCTGCTTGACCATGTACAATTCTAGTCATAATGACTATTAAAATTTTACAGAAGCTCATAAAACACTTTGGGAAATCATCTCTATTCTTTGTGGCTTAATTCTGTCAGCATTTCTGTGTAATTTTTTCCATGGAGGCTTTGGTGTTAAATCATGTTAACTTGGTGCAGATTTTTTTCTTTTTACTGTTCAGACAGTAATATCCAAAACTTCACTAGTGAATAGACAGGATATTGTACTAGAGTTCAAAGATATAACACTCTGCCCTAAAGAGCTTTAGCAAGTCAGAAATTCTTTGGGGGAATATATTTGTAGTTTCAATTTCTACACTTGATTTTCTGTTGCAATCTGCAGAAGCCATTGCATTTGTGTATGAGATCAGGAACTATGCAGTTACATTATTGTCACTACTTTGGAAATTCTTGACCTTGATCTATACAGAATATGTCTACACTTGCTTTAACTGTGCTATTATTACTTCCATTTCCCCTATTCTATTTTTCCTTTAATGTGCCTTAAGTTCCTCAGATGAAAGGATTATCAGAAGTACAAAGTGTTGTATTATTACTATAAGCATAAAACCTCTTCAGTTCGTCAGTGAAAGTTTGGTCCATTGACTAAAATGGTCTAAATTTTTTGAAGTATGCTACGACCATATTTCTGAAGACTTATAAAAATTTTGAAGGACATATATAGAAGTATATTCCGTCTTTTGAATGCTCAAATACCAGTTTCTAGCATTATATGTTTACTTTCTCTAAAGACATTTTGAATGTAGCTTTCCCCCTTATTTTCCGAGATGGATAGGAATTATTATGTCCATCAATATTCTCTCTAATGGTAGTCAGACAAATGGTGAAAGTTGCTTGTTTCAAAGACATTGACAATTTCAGTCAACACTGACATCAAATTAGAAAGTCATTAAGAAAGAGTTGGAGAGGAAGATCTGTAAGTTTTTGCTTACTTTGCTCCTTCTCAAAGGAATAAATATCGTCAAAAATAGACTGGCTGGTACCTCTGAATTGATGAAAATTATCTTAAAAGTGTCTTTCTATGAAGGGCACAAAGAAAATCCAGACATTTTGATCATCAGGAATGTGTAGTAATAGTTTTCTCAACCTATAAACTCTCAAACAGAGAAGTTAACTCCATCTCTTTGTATGCAAATTCCTTTCCCAGGTACCACTAAAATTCTAATTTACCTAGTAAGAAGCTTTACACATAAGTTATTCTCCCTTTTTGATCATCACTTTCAGTTTCCAAACTCTGGTCACTGCCATATTTCTTTCTATTTCTAGGCACAGTCTACCATCTTATCTCATCTTACAACTGAGATATTGCATATTTTCCTATCTGATTTTTTTTTCTTTTTAAAGTTAAATTAATTTTATTTTCCAACAGAGGTTGTAAATTTCTTAAGGGCAGTCACAGTCTTATGCTTCTTTTGTATACATGTACACAGTATTGTAAACTTCACTGGAACTCAAAAATACTTGTTGATTTTGATTCATTGAAGCCCAGAGACAGTGGGAAGTTCAAATGAAGCACTAAGAGGAGGTATCCTTTCATGCTGAATCTAATTACAGAAATTCTAGATTTCACCTCCTGTGATGAGTTCAATAACACTGATGTCCAGAATGAGATGGACGCAAATGGTGCCATGGCATGGATGTTAGGACCCTTCGATGGGTTAAAGTAGGATAAAGTAGTAGAAGATTAAATGATTTACAATAATCATGGTATATTTTTCTCTACAGCTCAAGGTTCTTTTGCTACCTTGAAAATTTATCTTATATCTATATTTCATTAGAAAAGACCTTACATGTAAAAGAAAGAAGAACTGAAAGAAATTTTAGTGAAAATATTGACCCTGATTCTTTTCCCTAGAGGGTAAGAGAGCATATTCTCATAAACGCTCAGGAGCTCTCAGGAGCAGTAAGTCAGGGTGGTCAGGAAACAGAGAAGGTCTTGCTTGCGTGCTTCTACTCAGTGCAGTAAATGGGGTCAAATGACCCCACTTGAGATTGGGGCTGGAGAATGTAACAGAACGAGACATGTGCAAGCATAAAGATAACATTTCAAATAAAATTTAACATCATGCTATAACATTATGCAATAACAAAGGCCAGGGACAAGAAATCCAGACCTTGTGCATAGCTCTTTCACCAGTGTGATTTGTGAGCCCATATCTCCCTGATCCTTAGCTTCCTCAGCCATGTAATAGATGCTGCTAATGATGCTTACCTGGCAAGAATGTTGTGAGGTAGAATGAAAGACAAATTGTCATAGTGTAATAAGTTTTTATTGACAGATTAATAAAGGACAAATTATTTTCTCATATATGACAAAATAGCCTGCAGTAGAACCATTTAAAGAAATTGTACTTCCAAAAATGTGAAAAGGAGAATGTTCCTAGGTATGCCATGGCCATGTAGTCACGTGGTTCTAAGAGTCCAGAATTTTTATCTCGTTGGAGACTTGTAGAGTATCAAAAATAGTTATATGTCCTGGTGACCCAGAACCAGCCTAGATCTTTATTGCCTTTATCTTTGTCACCCAGCAATAACACCCACAACTTTGCCATGTTTCAGGCCTCTATAATCTTAGTATTTATTGAAAAAGAACTTGTAGGGCTTGACAACTGAAATACCAATAAACAGAAGAATAGAAGGGTTAATCCAAGAGACAAATAAGAAAGCAGTCCATTCACCAAGTAGTGTGCAATAGACTCCAGAAACTGGAAATTCATGTAGTATTTATGAATCACAGATAATAAGCAGTATACAGATTCTAAGAATATGGGGGAAGGATGGAGAAGCCTCAATACCTAGGATTTTTATTAGACAAAGAAAGGAAGGATTTTATGCTCCCTATACCCTACCCTAAGACAGCATTTGGTAGAGGATGTCATTTTAAAGAAAGGCTCAAATTTCAAACTTTCTACTTGCTTTTTATGCTACTAAAGGTGAAAACTCAAGATAGAAGTTTGTTGTTGTTTTTTTTACTGTAATTTTTTCTATTTATTTTCTTAGGAAATACCTTAACAATCCTTTTCGGTTATGAAAGACAAAGTTGACATGATCTGAAAGCTCTTTACTTTTCTGCATAAAAGAGGAACAGAATTTTTTGAATTTTCTTCTGGCAGCTCCCAAGAGAAGTTGGGGGACCCCAGAGAAACAGGGTGTAGGAAAAATGGTATCTCAAAAGGAGGAAGAACAAGCTCTAGAAAACAGAGTCTGGGGAATTCCCTGGTGGTTCAGTGATTAGGATTCCATGCTTCCACTGCAGGGGGCATGGGTTCCATCCCTGGATGGGGAACTAAGACCCCGCATGCTACGCAGCGTGGCCCAAAAAAAAAAAAAAAAAAAAAAAAAAAAAAAAAAAAAAAAAAAAAACCGGAGCCTGTGTTCCGCAACGGGAGAGGCCACAACAGTGAGAGGCCCGCGTACCGCAAAAAAAAAAAAAAAAAAAAAAAAAAAAAATAAAAACAAAAAAAAAAAAAACCATCAATAATTAAAAAAAAAAAAAAAAGGAATACAGAGGCTGTAAAATGGGGGATGGTATAGTAAATATTTGTTTTGCATGCTTAACATCTGTCTCTCTTTTGCCTGTTAACCTTTCCTGCAGGGCACATAATTCTAATGTAGTCCTTTAGAAAGATTCTCTCATTCTTTCTACCTCTCCCTGGTGCTACTACTACTACTGCTGCTGCTACACACACACACACACACACACACACACACACACACAAAACACAACACATTAACACAAACCATAGTGACAAACAAGTGGTCTATACTGCAATTTGATATATAGACATTATTACACTTAATTCCTAGTAACTAACTCATATTCAAATTCATCCAGTTGCCCCCCCTTCCCCTCAATTTTTTAATCTTTTTCTTTCTAACAAGATTTTAATCTAGGTTACACATGATACCGTATTG
Organism: Lipotes vexillifer; assembly: GCF_000442215.2. Taxonomy (NCBI): domain Eukaryota; kingdom Metazoa; phylum Chordata; class Mammalia; order Artiodactyla; family Lipotidae; genus Lipotes; species Lipotes vexillifer. The sequence goes on along the minus strand of NW_006773895.1, from coordinate 3,222,447 downwards.
TCCCACTGCAACTAGTAAATAATGTGAAAGGTGATGTCTTTTCATCAACAGATACTCAGTTACCCCCAACATTTTTCTCCCATAGTTTTAACATCTATTAATGGTCCTTGGTATGTGTATTTTAAAAGATGTCTCCCTGGTTTTACCTTTTATTTTAACATTTATCTTTTACCAAATTCTGTCCAAAAGTCTGGACATAATAGAGCATGTCTAATAGAGTATGCTGATTTTTTCTTTAGAAAACAGCTCTATAGGACTTTTTAAGTGTCATCAGAAAGCTTCTTTTCCCAGATCATTTATTTTTTAAAATCTTAATCTTATCTAATTCAAGAAAAAAATATCTTGACATTCTGTTAGAAAACATACTGTTTTCCTGGGATACCAAAACAATTGAATTTCACGTTTTGCCAATTGAAGAGCCAAGAAAGCATGCCTAAATTTCCCTTTAAAGATTTCTAAGACTCAAGGACTCTATCTCTGCATGAAGTTCTCAGTGAAACCTATAACAGTTTTGAGCACAGAGGGAAATGTGATAAGAGATGTGGGTCCCACATCTTTCAGCACATTCATGTCAATCAAAATCAAAACAAAAGAAAAATTCCTAATAATTTTAACATTCGTTTATAAAATCTCAGATGGAGAATGCTATGTCTAACTTATTCAATAATTATTAGACTATGAACTGTAAAAGTTTTAATTCATTAATTATTGTTCTCAAAGTCTCATTAAATAAAATGATTTTAATAGGAATAAATTCCTCCCTGCATGTAACTTCTTTCTTCAGAACAATGCTCTATTTTGTCATTTTTAGCACCAGTTAAAAAGTGCAATCTTCATAAAGAACATAATTCTTAACATGGCACAATGCATGAAGTCTGTTAAGATGTTTATCACCTCATGAATTACACATATATCTTTGCAATGGGTCTTCTTGCCTCCATTCCCTTCTAAATTCATTGTCTCACTAAATGAATCTTTTAAAGGTACCAGTTTTCACATCTCATGACATTGCTGTAAACATTCAGTAACTTATCACTGCTAACCAAGCTTAAATTTAACATTCTGTGATTTCAGTCTTTTGCATCTTACCTCTTCTCTCCAGTCTCACGTTTCCTTATTTCCATCAAGATGTCCTGATTCCCATTTGTATGGGCCATTTTACCACTTGCACAGGCAGGTATACCTAGAAACTAAGAAAGTTTACTTCAGGGCCTCTTACTTGTGCAAGCCCCTAAAGGAGCCTGTCCTAACTTTGTTTTCATAATTTTATTTTATTTTCCCTAAAGAGACCTCCATAAAACCTTGAAGTTCCCTGCCCATGTGTCAAATACTTTAACTCTATTCTCTTATTTTAAAATAGTAACCCAGATTTTTGTGTCCACTTTTCCTTCTGCTTTTCACTCTGAACACTGAAATCTCTTCTTAAAGGCTCAAATCAACTCCTGTTTCCTCCATGACATATCTCACAGCTACTAGGACCTTCTGTCACTATTATATACCCTTATTCTTTTATATGTCTCCTTTTTTTTATCATGTTTTAAAATATTGTGTTATCATCTTGTTTTCTATGTGTCCTGTAAACCATCTCAAATACAGTTGGAACATGGAGAGTATATGTACATACATACCTACATACATAAATATGTTTCACAACTCTCCAACTGGGAATTTTTACCTGTTATTAATTTGTTTAAATTGTTTTGTTTTTTGTTCTCTAAACAAAAATATGTAGATATTTTATTTTAGTCCAGGTAGTAGGATGACAATTTCCAAATTTAGTGCTTAATAATGCACATAGTATTTGGTATGCCATGCCATGAACATTTACTCACAAAATATTTGGTATGTACCAACTATGTACTAGGAATCTGCTATGTATTAGGAATAGTTCAATAGTGGCTACAAATAATGAACAGACACACGTCAGAATATTAATGCTATTATGATGAATCACACATATTGAGGGAGCACTGATGCAGCAAAAAAATACACATACATACACACATGCACATATATTTCTCCAATTTTTTACACAAATGGTAGTATCCTATACACACACATTTTGATTCTCTTTTTTAATTTAACATATTTGAGAGATCATCCAAATTATACATTAAAAAACCTTATAACTCATCTCCGCTGATTGTGTATTCCGTAACTTATTTAACCATCCACTTATTGCTGTCCATTGATTTGTTTCCAATAATTTGCTATTTCACATAATACAACAATGAATAAATTTTCACATAAATTATTTTTCACATGAGTAGGACTCTGTAAAAAACTTTTCTAGAAATAAATTTCTTTATTATAGGATGTATATAATTGAAATTTTAGAGAAACTTTTTGTATTAACATTCCTTAAAGAGGAGACTTATTTTAGAGGAGCCTCATTACAACTTCTATGGTTTGTTATAGTAATACATTAAAAAAAATAGTAAATGTAATTGGATTAAAAATAATTAACATATGAAAATTCTCAGCCTTTCTACAGCTCCACCTCTTAAATAGGGAGCTGATTTTGCTTGTTCAGTTTAATTCCCCTTACTCTAACTTCATAAATGTATTTTAAAA
>NW_006773895.1:3175708-3219863 GCF_000442215.2 Lipotes vexillifer | reverse complement strand
GTAGGGAAAATGGTTAGTAAGGAAAGGGGTATATTGAGAAGATACCTGCTGGAGAAACTAGAAAGTATAAGGGAAAAGAAAACCAGAAGGATTGCTGTGTACTAAGGTTAATTTCATATTGTTTAAAGAAATTCAAAGAAAAAAATAGATCTATTTCAAAATTGTGTGCTTTTTATTGTATAGCAAATCACTCTAATACTGGATCAAATGGATCTAGGCTTTAATAGGACTATATTGGGAATGAGGGATTGACATGTTGGAGTTGGGATATGAGATACAGTTCTATGTTATATCCTTAATTCAAATTATTATTCTAGCCCAAGTCAAGTACAAGTTTCACTATGACCACAAGACTGTTGAAACAAAACAACAGAGGGTCAGTAGGTAATCAATCCAGATCTTGGACTAATAGTAAAGTCAGAAATATCTAAGGGACAACAGTAAAGTCAGGGTTGCAAATTAAGGGAGAATATCCTTTACAGAATAGAAGTTATAAACAATAAAAAAAAAATTGTAAGAGGTTCTATTATTATTTAATTAATAAAAGAAGTCTGAGACCCCCTTTTCAGGAAGTGGAAATGAAATAAAATTATTCTTGACATCAGCAGGCACTCAGCTTATAAATTTTGTTTTGTTTTACTTATTCATTTATTTTTAGTCACTTTAGCCCTTTTGAGATGAATAGAGGGGGACCACACAAATACTGCTCATTTGTGTTTAAATCCTCTGCCTAATTCAAACTAGATTCCCTATAGACATGCTAATGCTATAAGATTTATCTAGAGTAAGCGTACAAGCTCTAGGACTCACCAGACTCAGTCTGAATCTTACCTCTGACAATTCCTAGCTATGTGAGTCTGATCAGTTTTTCTCTGTATAGCTCAGTTTCCTAATATGTAAACTAGGAAAAACAGAATTTACCCTATAGGATTTTATTGTGAGGGTTAAATTGTCAACTAATATAAAGATCTTTAATAAGATTCCCATTTTGCCTATGATGAAATATCTTGTAACATACCAATGGTTTTAACAAGAACAACTAGAACAAAAAAAAAAAGTGGAATTAAAAAAATAGACAAAATTTCTCAATGTGGGATCTATGGACAAAGTTGCTGGAGCTTGTGAACTTGAATGGGAGTAATAATTATGCCATTTTCTTCACTGACCTCAAACTAAAATTTAACAATTTCTTCAATTATGAATATAACCCAAAATCACGTTAGTATTAATAGTATCTGTGATATTATGAACAATAAAATTATAGATATTTTTACTTATTACACTTGTGCATATCTTAAGATATGATTTATGCTTATCCAATGTGAGGGTTAGCTTTATATGTCAACTTGGCTGGACCATGATGCCTAGATATTTGGATTACTCTGGGTGTTATTCAGGATGTTTCTGTGAGGCTGTTTTTTGGATGAGATTAACATTTAAATCAGTGAACTTTGAGGAAAGTAGGTTACTCTCCATAATGTGAGTGGCCCTCATCCAATTAGTTGAAGGTCTTCATAGAACAAAGACTGATCTTCACTGAGCAAGAAGGAATTCTGCCAGCAGATGGCCTTTGGATTTGAACTGAAACATTGACTCTTCCCTACATCTCCAGACTGCTAGCCTACCTTACAAACTTTGGACTTGCCAGCCTCTATAATCATATGAGTCAATTTCTTAAAATAAATCTTATACACACACACACACACACACACACACACATCCTATTGGTTCTTTTTCTCTGGAGAACCCTAATACTTCTTACACTGAAATTATGGTAGTTGTTAAACTTGTTAAATATTACTATTTAATGCAAAATAAAGAAGTACATATATTTTAACTCTAAATTCAAATACACATGTATATTTGATATAGTGTTTCAATAAGATTATTTCCCTTTGTAACTATTTTATTTTATTTTATATATTTAAAAATATTATTCTGAGAAACTACCACAGACTATTCAAATTAACAAATATGTCCATGTCAAAATAATGGTTAATACCCCTCGTTTAAGGACACTACAGAACTTGAGGGGTCCAGATTTCAAAGAGAAGGAAAAAGCAGAAGAGTGAAACTAACACTCTGAACCAATTCTGTCCTTGATGTTTTTAAACTGCATAAAAAAGATTGTAAGAAATCAGGAATAAATCAGCTGAAAAGCTGAGATTATAAGAAACCAGGAATAAATCAGCTGACTGTCTCATAATACTAAAAAACCAAAAAGTATTATTCATAGAAAAAAGAAAGGACACTGGTAAGACTCTTAGGCTCTCAGAAACACTGGAGAGCTATACCTTAGGAAAGGGGATAAAGTAGAGGTAGACTAAAGCTTACAAATATTTTAACCCAATTTCTTGCCAGCTCAGACTTTGATTGGGCTGTGGTGACCTGTCCTTACTCTAGCTATCCACTAAGAATAGAGCGAATGGTCTGTGTGGTAGGTAGGTAGAGAGACAGATGTCAATACATAGATACATATCACTTTTATGCAAAATGCCTTTCATTCAGTTAAAAAATAATCAAGCTTCTATATCAGAGCCAAAAGAAAAAAAGATGAGAAAAAGAACCCCACAGGTGATATGGAATTGAGATAAGACATAGAATTTAGAAAAACTACAATAAACATGACCAAGAGGATACAGAACAAGATGAAGCATTTCAGCATAGAAATTCTAGAACTGAAAACTAAAATATTTTAAAATGAAACAATAGATGGGTTTAACAACATATTGGACATGGAAGAAATTACTATTGAACTTAAAGGTATGTCAGCCGGAAATATTAAAACCGAAGCACAGAGGGGAAAACAGACTGGAAATACAGAAGATAGTTCTTGAGATATATGAGAACTAGTGAAATGGTCTAATGTATAATTAGGATACTAGTAAGAAGAAGACAAAATGGGGCAGAAGCAATATTTGAAAAGCTAATGACTTTTACTCAAAATTAAATAAAAACATTAAGCCATAAAATGCCTGTGAATTCTAAACAGAATAAATACACATAAAAACACACTTGGAGACACTATAGTAAAACTGTTAAAAGTCAATGACAAGAATATTTAAAATAACAAGTAAAAACACATTTCCTTCAAAAGAGTGATGATAAAACTGACAGTAAACTTCCTGATAGAAATGATGGACGTAAGAAAACAATAGAAAAATACATTTAAAGTGTTGAAAGAAAATAAATGCCACTGTACAATTCTATACCTAATGAAAATATCCCTCAAAAATTAAGAGAAAATAAATATGTTCAGGCAGAAAAGGAAAAACACTCAGACAATTTTCCCACAGTAATGACATAATACTACAAGAAGAGGGAAAAGATAAATGGAGTTAAAGTATTTGAAGGTTTTGTCACTGGCTATGAAGAGATATAAGTATGTTTATATTAGATTTTAATAAGTTAAAGAAAACGTTATAATATCTAGGGTAACCAAACAGACAAAAATTTTTGAAGAAAAAAATGTCTGGCTAATTTTTAAAGGCAAGAAAAGAAATAAAAATGGATATAGAACATATGAAAAAAGATAAAAACCAAATAGGCAATAGGTAGATATAAGCTCAACTATGTCAACAACTATTTTACTTATAAATGAGCTAAAATTGCAAGGAATAGGTTTAGACAGTCAAGTAATATTAAAAACAGACAAAAACAAAATTATATCCTCCTTACAAAGATATAACTCAGAAAGTTTACAAGTAAAAGAATAGAAAATGATACAAGTAACCACTAAATGTAATCTGGTGTCACTAAGTATCTGTCAAATTTAGATTTTAAAGCAAAAGCATTATTAGAGGTAAGAAGGGATATTTCATAACAATCCACCAGAAAGACTAAATAAGAAAAGTTTTCACACATCTAATAACATAGATACAGGATTTCTTAGTAATTTCTAATATTTAATGAGAACTTTAAAAATCCAACAATAGTGAGAAATTTTAGCACACTTCACTTGAACTCTAATAATTTAAAGAAAGAAAACTTAATAAATAGAAATATATATCATAATCATGGATTGGAAGAATAAATATTTAAAACAGAAGGTCAATTTTCTCACATTAATCAATGGAGTCATTGCAATTCTAATAAAAATCCTGGCAGATTTGTTTTAATATATATATCTGTATGTTAGTTGTGGAGGATGGGCATATAAGTACACTGATTTTAAAATGTAGTTGGAAATTGAAGGGGCCAGAGAGAGCAAAGACTAACTTAAAGAAGAATGAAATTAAAGATGAGTTTGAAGAACAAACACACATATCAGATACCTAGATATATTCTAAAGCAGCAGTAGTTAAGAAAATGTGGTAAGGATAGACAAATGGGCTGATGGAACAAAAGAAAATCCACAAAAAGAGACTTAATACATAAAGCTGTTACTTGTGTTTTGTTTTGTTTTGTTTTGTTTTTACAAATGTGACAGTGTAGTGTGGTTGAGATAGAATAATCTCTTCAATAAATACTACTGGATCAATCAGATCTGCACATGAAAATAAATGACTCAACTCACACTTCCTATTGTATAAAAAATCAATTCCATATGGATTATGAAGCTAAAAATTAAAGAGAAAACAAGAAAAATTTTGGAAGAAACATGACAATTTCTTCTTGACCTTGAGGTAGGCAAGGACATAAAAGCACTAAATGTAAGGAACAAAATAAAGTGTTAAATTTAACAACACTTAAATTAAGAAGTTGTTCTCATTTTAAAAGGTAGTTTAAAAATCCAAAAAGTGTAAGGCGATATTTACAATACATGTTCAACAAAGTACTCATATATATTCATCCTCCTCCCCACTCCCAATCCTTTAAATCATTATGAAAAATGCAGACATCCCACAGACTGTGGGAAAAAGTCTTGAACTTCACAAAAGAAGATATTTATACAGCCAAAAAAATGTGAAAAGATACTCAACAACATATTAAAAGTTCACACACATTCACACAAATTTTGAACAGTCTCAAAAACAGTAATCATAAAAGATATGCAAATTAAAATTGAAATGAGATATACAAACACCCAGCAGATGACTAAAGTAAAAAAGACAGATAAAATCAGTCTTGAATGAATATGGAGCAACTGAACTCTCATCTGTTGCAATTGGGAATGAAAATCAGTACAACCACTTTGGAAAACTGTTTGGTAGCATTCCCTATGACTCAACAATTTCTCTCCCAAGTATAGACATAACAGAAATATTTCACCAAAAAGCATGTACAAGAATGTTCATACATAAGTAATTATAAGTGCAAAAGTATGATGAATACATAAGCTATATAGTAATGAGAATGTATAAACATGCAACAACATGACTGTTCCTCACAATCACAAAGTTGAGTTAAAGAAATCAAAGACAAAAGAATACATACATTCCACTTATATAAAGTTCTTAAAGCAGCATTAATAAATGGTATTTGAAGTCAGGATAAAGGTTATATTTGGGGATGTGTTAGTGGTAGGAAAGGAGCATTATCAGGATGGTGGGTAACATGGGTATGTTCATTTTATGAAAATGCATCAGCTATACATGTTTTATCCATTTGTCTGTATGCATGTTATATTTAAAAGTTTACACATAAATTTTGAACAGTCCACTCATAGCAAATACTCCAGAAATGTTAAGATTATTCAAAAGGTGAATACATGCAGCACTAACTCCCTTCTCTCGAGCTTGTGAAAATCAACAGTGAGGACCTGAGCCAGAGAGGACTGAAGAAAGACATGAGAGGAAATATGCACATGTCCCATTGAAAAAGACGGAAATGAATAATGAACTAGAAATAGTCTATCTGGGCAGCACATTTAAATATTGTTCATCTTTTTTCAGGAACCACAAATCCTCACTAGAAGGAAAGAGAGATTGAACAGAAATTATTAATGTATTACAGCTGCAAGCCTTTCTCCTTTTTCTTTATGCTAAAGTGGGTTGTGGCCTTTTCACTCTTAGTTTGTTGCCCTCCTTCCAGAGAGGATTCTGCTCTTGCCAGATGGTTCTCTGGGTTTTGTAATGCAAAATCAATATAAGGAGATGGCAACTGAATTTGGGGAATGGCAGATTAAGGAGAGGGGAGTAGAAGGACAGAATACAGATGGCAGATGTGTCCTCTGCAATAAGGAGATATAGCTTGGAAAGAATACATTTTCTTCTTAGAAAAATTATCATTAAAAAAGAAACAAAGAGAAAAAATAAGAGAGAGAAAGAAAGATCGTGTGGAAAAAAAAATCAGTTAATGGCTGTTTCAAGATAAATTCTCCATGTCCAATGTTAAATATCCAGTGATGTCTGAGTTCAGAAGAACTCAGTTATGTGAGACATTAAGTGCTGAATAAGTGTCATATGGTCATAAAATTAGCAGATATATAGCAAACAGTAACTCTAAATAAAGACAGTACTATAGACCTCTGATTTATCAATATTTTGGACAGATAGAGACCAAAACTGTAGACAGTTGCAGAAGCGGCATCCCTTATAGGATTCCCATCAGTTGGGAAAACAATTTGAACTTAGGGTTAATGGATGATTAATGGATTGTTGCAGAAATACCATTTTCTGGGCACTTTCTCTCTCAATGTTGGAAAAAGGAAAGAGAGAGAAGAGCAGAGAAGGTCTCCTTGCCTGCCTGGCCACATGTGCTGGTGGACTGGTGTCCTGGATTCACTTTGGTCCATTGCGGATCCTTCTAAGTCTGCTGGTATAGTGGTTTCACCCTGGCTCCCTTTATCGTTAAGTTACAGGCTTTGTGTTCAATCACTTGACAAGCAGCTATTGAGGCTGCCCCATATCCCCTGCTTCTCCATTCATCCGTATTCCTTCTTGTGGAGCCATGGACGACTGTGGAGCAATAGGGTGAGGTGGAGATTACCTCCATCTTTTTCAAGATAATAATATTATGCTATTTCTAAGTACTGTTGACCTTCCAACTATAGATAGCCTTAGACCAGAACTGTGCACATTTTTTTAAATAGATTTTTATTGGAGTATAATTGTTTCACAATACTGTGTTAGTTTCTGTTGTACACCAGAGTGAATCAGCCATATGCATTCATGTGTCCCCATACCCCTTCCCTCTTGAGCCTCCCTCCCACCCTCCCTATCCCACCCTCCCTATCCCACCCCTCTAGGTCATCACAAAGCACCAAGTTGATCTCCCTGTACTATGCTGTTGCTTCCCACTAGCTATTTTACATTCAGTAGTGTATATATGTCAATGCTACTCTCACTTCACCACAGCTTCCCCCTCCCACCCCATGTCCTCAAGTCCATTCTCTAAGTCTAGATATTTATTCCTGCCCTGCAACTAGTTTCATCAGTACCATTTTTCTTTTTTTAGATCCAATATATATGAGTTAGAATACGGTATTTATTTGTTTTTCTCTTTCTGATTTACTTCACTCTGTATGACAGACTCTAGGTTCCTCCACCTCACTACAAACAACTCAGTTTCATTTCTTTTTATGGCCGAGTAATATTCCATTGTATATATGTGCCACATCTTCTTTATCCATTCATCTGTCGATGGACATTTAAGTTGGTTCCATGTCCTGGTTATTGTAAATAGTGCTGCAATGAACATTGTGGTACATGACTCTTTTTGAATTATGGTTTTCTCAGGGTATATGCCCAGTAGTGGGATTCCTAGGTCATATGGTAGCTCTATTTTTAGTTTTTTGAGGAACCTCCATACTGTTTTCCATAGTGGCTGTATCAACGTACATTCCCACCAACAGTGCAGGAGGGTTCCCTTTCCTCCACACCTTTTCCAGCATTTATTGTTTCTAGATTTTTTGATAATAACCATTCTGACTGGCATGAGGTGATACTTCATAGTTTTGATTTACATTTCTCTAATAATTAGTGATGCTGAGATCTTTTCATGTGTCTCTTGGCCATCTGTATGATATTTGAAAGTACCCCTAAATTTCAGAGAACACATGAGATATAGTTGTTTTTATTTTCTTCTTTGCCATGATAAAGTAGGAAAATGAAAAGAACAATGTGCCAAAATATCTAGGTTTCCAGAGTGCTCTACCAGAACACTGCAATGTATTCCACTCCTCTAGGATGGGATTAAGGGTTTTGCAGCTCAATAAACATAGAGTTGAAGAATAGAATATTAGTCTCTGCTACTTGGAGCCACCCCCAATATTTAAGAATAACTCTCTTGGGAAACTTCCCTTTATCCCGAGAGAGGATAAAGCAATCTTTGCTTCTCCTAGAAAAGGAAGAGGTCTAGCATTTTGCTATAAACACTAAATGCCTAAGAAAAGAAAAAAGAAAAACCTTTCAGTTCTCCTTTTCTACTGGTTTATTGGGAAGTGGCTGTTGAGGGCAAGGATGTAGTGTGCAGATGGGTTTTTTGGTAAGCTCAGTCTTAGACTGACCTCCAGTAAGCCCTTCAGGGCAGTGGTTTGCCTGAACTCATGATAACTCCTTGAACTCAGAATTCAGAAGAGTTGGAGTCATTTGTTCTATTTAGAGTGCTGGCTGCAATTCTAGGACAAGAAAAAATCCATTCAAAACCTTGTCAGAAAGGAATGAATCAATTCCTCCAGAATGACGGTTCTCAGCCCAGAGCAATTTTTGCCCTCAGTGGACATTTGGTAAACATTAGAGATCTATTTGGTTGCCACAGCTCCAGGGGTACTACTGGCATCTAGTGGGTAGAGACCAGGGCTACTGCTAATCATCCTATAATGCACAGGACAGACCCCAGGAAAAGTTATTCAACCTAAGTGTTCTCATTGCTGAGGCTGGGAAACTCTGGGCTGGAACATATCTCTATGTTCATCTCTAAAGTTAACAGCAGATATTTCATGGGAACCTAGTAGTCTTATAAATTCCATGTCTATGTTTGGTAAAACACAATTAGCATTTTATATGGCTGTATAAGACTGCATATTTCTTATTTCAAAATTTCTATGTGGTTGACTTCACTTACTTCCAACATAATCATTTATATCTCTAAATGTACCTGTATTTTAGGTTAATAAAAATTAATTACTAAAATTCCACTGATCTCTCTTCAATGACATTGGCTTCCCCAATTTTGACAGGTCATCAGAACGTGATGATAATCTCAACAACAACAAAAAAAGGAAAATCTGAAAAGAAAAGAATCCAATAACTGTATCCCTTTCACACTCTTCAGAGGTGCCATCAAACCAGCTCAGTTTATTGTTTCACCAGAAACAAGTAACTGCAAAACTATGTAACTACCAGGCCAGGTGGTGAAGCAACCTAGAGGTCAAACAAGCAAGTTGACATAACACTTTAAAATATGCTATTTTGTCAGGCTGAATGATGGTGCTGTTATGTGCATAAAATCACAGATTTATCTGAATGCTAAGTTACTTGTCAAGGAGTCATTTTACCACTTTTTTTTTTTTTTTTGCCTTGTGTCATGTAAGATTCCTTGAAGCAACTAAAAAAACAGCCATAATCCATTTGATTTTCTGTCTTCCCATGAGAAAAACTTTTGACAGATGATAAATAGCAACTGCTGACAATCATCAATGTGAAGCTATCATGCTTTTACATTAAATACAAAAACAGAGTTGTAAAGTCACAAGGGATAGGACTTTTGACACATAAGAGACAAATATATAATCCTCAGAACTAAATCACTGTTGGGATTTAAGCAAGTGCAACAAAGCCCAGCTGCTTTTAGAATCTCACAAAGTCAAAGTAAAGCTAACTTTGATATCTGGAACCTAACGCATGTTCCAACCCAATGTGCCATACTCTTATCCAGAAGTTTGAGTTAAACTTGCAAACATCAGTGAATGCATGTGCACAAAGGAAATAGCCATTTTATCATACTGTCTCTTTTAATTAAGACCAAAAATGAGACTGGAAAATAAATAAAAATACCACAAAACCTAGTTAATTAGAATAGAAGGGCAATTTTGAGGCAAAGGGTTTTGAGTATCAGATGTCTGTATCTCATTAAACCTGGACCAGACCTAAGCATGTATGAACCTTCAAAGAAAAAGAGTAAATTGTCCAGATCACCTGTCAATAAAAGGAAGTCATGTGCAAAGGTTACTTCCTTTATAGTCTAAACAGCTCCCTCTTCTGATGTTGACAAGGAATCAGAGTGGTTCACAGATCATTCTTTTACTTATGGCTAACTCGTAGCTATTTAGTAACATTAGCTTCAAGTTACCTAACCAATTTAGCAACCCAAGGTACACTTGGGACCCAATTTCCACCTCAAATTATATGTATTTTTGTACTTTGGGTTAAATGACTGATTTTAATGGGGAAATCTTATCTAATAGGCTGGGGAACAGTAGTTATTTCAAATTTCGTGCCATTCTGAATGATCCAGATAACAAATTACAAAGGTTTTACAGCATACTGTTTATTTACCTAATTAGTAATACACTGGCCTTTTGGTTTTTATCTAAGCTTGTTTTTCCTCTATTTGGTCTAATTTCCCCAGAGGAGAAAAAAGGTGAAGTAGACAGGGTTAGGGAGATCATTGCTTATTCCCCAAACTCTTTCCTTTCTTCTTCCTCCTACTTGTGTGCATGCATACACAAGCACACACACACACACACACACACACAGATTTGTAGCTTTACATGGGTTGCAACGATTTAGCAGAGTATCTGTCACTGAGAATCTTTGAATGGGGGCTCCATTTTCAGAAAGGGTTTCCATGTTTTTTGGCATTTTCTTTACCAGTGAGATTTTTCTACAATCATTCTACATGTCTACATTTCTAATTGTGTATTTTCAGTAATCTGAACACAGTTATCAAAATCAACCACATACAAAGGGTAACTTACATTAAAAGCACACTTAATAGAAGGATCACCTACATGAAAGTTGGTAGGAGTGATGATGGTGATAGATATCCCATTAAGCACTTTATATATATGATTTTATTTAATCCTTACAGCAATGTGATTGGGGAGATACTATTTTCCCAAATTTATAGAAGTAACTTTTGAAGGTTACACATATAGGAATCAGCAGAAGTAGAACTTGAATTCTCTTTTGCTTGACTTTTTGTCATTGATGTCATTCAGTGCCTCTCATAGAAATAGTAAATTTGATTACTTTTACTTATTTATATTTCTTATTTTCAAAAAACTTCTGCAGTACCTTTATTCAAAAGAATAAAAAATATAAATGTTCAAGGTTAAACATGTTCGTGTAATACAATTAGTTGAAGGATGAATGCTTAAGCAGTAAAATTTTAAATTATTTATTTTACCTTTTTACTAAATAATATTTATTTATTATTATTAGGCTTTAATGAAAATATACATGGTAAAGTTTTAGTTTTTCACACTAACCAATGATGAGTTTGAAAGAGTATTCTCTCAATCTTGAAATCTGAGATGATTAGAACAGTTAATTAGAATTTAAATAAGTCTACTAAGAAGTGGGATTAAGACACTGAGGATCATAAACCTCCACAGTTATTTAAGATGAATGGAAATGACTGACATTAATATTATTTTGAAGGAGACCATACGATCCTTAGAAACTTAAAGCCACTGAAAGCCTAGATAATACACATTTACAAAAAGAAATACTTATTTGTACTCACATGTAAATAGAAAAACATACAATGATGTTTGTATTAAACTCTTAAATTTTAAGCAAAATGAAATATATGGTTTGGACAAATGCAAACCAGAAGTGATATTCAATATTGATCATGGTTATTTTCCAATTAAATGTGACTAGATGCTATAACTAATAAAGTCGCATACTTTTTATCAGAAAATAAGTAAAGCAGGTGAATCAATCCATCCTAGAATACATTTTAGGAGCATTTATTTACCAAGAGCATCACACAGTACATGAACTACCTTGTCTTCTTCGTGTAGATCAAAGCAATATAATCTTATGAGAAAGACATCAGCATTGTCAAAATTCTTAGTCTTTTATCTTCATCTGACTTTAATTGATTATACTTGAGAAAGGCCATCATGGTGAAGACATTTTTTTTAAAGCACTCTCTGTTATAACATCTCTTTGTCAGCCTGATTGTTATAAACCAAATACTGGATAAGGTGGAATACTGTTGTTCCTGGATGATTATCTTAGGGATAGAAGCATGGATAACTCTAACATTGTTAGCTGCCAGGGATATATAGTGTCTTGGTCTATAACAAAACACCATAGACTAAGTGGCTTAAACAACAAACATTTATTTCTCACAGTTCCACAAGCTGGGAAGTCCAAGATCAAGGAACAGGTAGTTTTGATGTCTGGTGGAAGCCTGCTTCCTGTTTCATAGACAGCTATCATTTTGCTGTGTCCTCATATGGCAGAAGGGGCAAAGAGGTTCTATGCTGTCTTGGGTTGGAGGGAAGAATTAATTTCCCCATAGATAAGGTACCTTAATAGTTATATTAAGGGCTTTGCCATTTTAATTTTACATGTCTAACAGAATTATATCTACAATTATAACAAATCAAATTATGGTAATTTATCATGTTATAGAAAGTTTAAATGAAAATAATCCTATCTAGCTAAACCATAGTACAAGATAACGGATGTCCCAGTACTAAAATATTTCACTAGGTTTTATGTTCTCAAAACGTAGGAAAAGTGAACTTGAGACATTTAATGGCTCCTAAGTAGAGATCATAACACCTGTTACATACTATTCTTTCTCTGAGAGTATTCCCTAATGGCTATGAGAGAAGGAAAATGGGACCAGTTAATTTGACTAGTTCTGAATACTCATAAGGATAAGGTCAAAGGTTGAATCCTAACAGACTAGTTAACTTCAAACGAAGAAGACATCTGTTCTTCAGTCACATTTTTTGCCTCCATAATCCTGGCCAGTTGTCTCGGAAACATTTCAATCACAGTAGGGATCAGCTGAGACTGTGTAGATAGTTCACTGGTTCAGTGCAAACATATCCCCACTACAGGTAAAAGAGTTCAAAAGTCAACACTCCACTGATGCTCTCTTAGCAATTTTAATACACACACAAAAAAAAATCCCGCTTATTTTAAAGAAAATTAAAATTGGTTTTGTCTACACAATGCCAGCAAAAGCATCTATTCAATGAAAGAAAATCAGCTACAATATTTAACAGTAATTGTGGGACAAACAGTATTTCAATGTTGTGTATTATCCAGCTGTCATGATGACAAAGCCTTTCTCTTTTGTCTGCATTTGTTTTCAGTTGCATTCAACACTTGGATCAAATTGGCATTTGAAAAACCTAGGAAATGTTTATTTATTCCTTTTGCCACGGAATAAAGCAGGTCATTCACCCTGTGACAGATGGACAAAAGAATCAACAAAAGTGGCTCACCCAGAAAGACAGTCTATCAGCAAAACTGAGGCTAGAACCTGGGTCTCTAAAACACAAAATTTTTATTGTGCTTCAAACTCATCCTAAACAATTCATTATTTAAGCACATTTTGAAGTTGGGATGTTAAATTATCCCTGAAGTCTCATTGATTAAGAGAGTTTCTGAAGACTCGACGACTAATCATATTTAGAAGAGAAAGACATCATTTAAAACCTAGAATTATTTCCAATATGTTTAGTCCTTCATTGTCTTCCATAGCATTATTTGTGATTGTCTTTTCAAAAATATTAAACAAATGATAGCAAACAAATCACAAAGTGTTTAAAGTTTTGTATTGCTTTCTTACCATGCAATGTGAAGCTAAGTAAATCAAAGTTGAGTTCGAATCTCATTTTCTTTCTCTAAAGTGACCAAGAAGACAGGCAAAACTGTTAATTTTATTCTAAAGTTTACTAGAAAGTGCCAAAGAGAAAAAGAAAGTGAGAGGAATAAAGCAAGGTATAAGTGCTATAGTCCTGTCTCTGAGGAAAATTCTAAGAACGTGTGTTGACTCTCCTAAAAACAAAGGGAAAAACTGATCTAGATTATGGAGACTACCCAGTAAATCAATTAGCAAGTTTAAAAACATGTTATTTCAATTAACACACCCTGGATCAGGAGCATACCTGTACATTAGTATTTCTGTATCTGATGTCTGGCTCTCTTAAAATATAATATTAACCCTCTTGATCATTTGTTGAGTGTGATAGGATTCTTCATATCTGCTACATATATACTTATATATATAAATTGGAGTATAGTTGCCTTACAATATTATATTACTTAGTTTCAGGTGTACATCATAGTAATTTTATATTTTTATAGATTATACTCCATGTAAAGCTTTATAAAATATTAGCTATACTCCACATGCTGTACATTGCATCTTGTATTTACATATTTTATACCTAGTAGTTTGTACTTTTTTTTTTTTTTTTTGCAGTACACAGACCTCTTACTGTCGTGGCCTCTCCCGTCGTGGAGCACAGGCTCCAGACACGCAGGCTCAGCGGCCATGGCTCACGGGCCCAGCCGCTCCACGGCATGTGGGATCTTCCCGGACCGGGGCACGAACCCGTGTCCCCTTCATCGGCAGGTGGACTCTCAACCACTGAGCCACCAGGGAAGCCCAGTTTGTACTTCTTAATCCCCTTCCCATATCTTGCCCTTCTCCCCACCCTTACACTTACTGGGAGCCACTAGTTTGTTCTCTGTAACTGTGAGTCTGTTCTGTTTTGTTATATTTATTCTTTTTATTTTCTAGATACCACATTTAAGTAAAAACATACAGGATTTCTCTTTTTTTGGATATTGAGTTGTATGAGTTCTTTATATATTTCAGATATTAACCCCTTATCAGACATATCATTTCTGAGTATCTTCTCCCATTCAGTAGGTTGATTTTTTTTGTTTTGTTGATGGTTTCCTTTGCTATGCAAAAGCTTTTTAAGTTTTGATTATTTTTACACACCAGCAATTTATTTGACTATTTTACAGTTTGGGTACATAGATCATTTAAATTATATTTGAAAGGTTTGTTAAATGAAGCCATCTTCAAATAAATCTGGCTAAGTGCTTATATGGCCTTAACTGAACTAGGTAATTCTAATGGCTGTTAGCAGTACCTGCTTTTTATAGCTTTCTGGGCAAAAAGACAAAGAAGGGCATTCAAACTGCAAATGGCAAAGCATTTTCAAAAAAGGAGAAAACATTTTCTCATATTCATAAAATACCATCTTTTGACATAAATGATTCAGTTAGGCTATGGAAGAGGTTAAGAGGGTATCTGCAGAAAAGAGAAATATAACATAAGCTCAATGTTTCATTACATTTTGCAGTAATATAACTCTAAATTTCTTCATAAATACCAGATCTGTGAGGTGGGCAACTAAAATTTCAACCTCAATAAAAAGAATAATTATAAAAATACAAATTACCAGAAATTACATTTCAGAATAAAAATATAAACCTTTTAACTTAATATTCATTGACATTTAACTTATTAAACAAATATTTATTTGGTATTGAAGTGTAAAAAACTAGTCCTGAACCAGGAGGGCAACAGGTGAGAGAAAAGGCTGACTCTATCCATTGGTGTTGAAAAGAAATCTGATTTATCTTCATTCTAAAGCCAAACATCCTCCCTTATGCCCAGAATTCCTTCTATTCTGTTACTATAATAGCCCAAACAGAAAGGACTGATCTTTCGCATTTCTACATATACACCCTTCAGTCTGTATATTGCTTTTTATGGAAGTTTTTACCTTCTGACTTGCTCTTGAGGCTTGTTTTAATCTAAACATTGTAAGACATGAGGCCCATGCTATGAAATTTACCCCTGATTCCATACACCCCATAAAGACAAGCTTGTAATGTAAAGCTCTCCAATTCACTTTAGACTAGATTATAGACTTGGTGAAAGCAGGCACCACTGTATTTCCTTCATCGTTGTATTTCAGAGCCTGGAATACTGTAGGTGCTAGATAAATATTTGTTAAAGAAATAAATAAACTCAAAATTAATGAACTGACAAGGACATCTGAACACCAAGATAAAATAGTTTATTCTACTCTATACAGGTTGTTACCCTGCTCATCCCCTTCCAATCTTACCTTTCTCTTTTCCCAAAGCACTTGTTTGTGGCTGTTTAGAATGCTTCTCATGGTTTGACTCATGTAACTATTGTTTATGAGTCTTCTATTTCCTGATTAGATTATGATTCCTTGAGGGCAAAGAATGTAGACTCCTTCCCTCTATTTATACAGCTGGTACCTAGGAGAACACTTCTCACAGGCCAATGCTCCATAAATATGAGAAGGAATTGTTCTGACGGGTGTGTCCATATATATTACAGTTGACTAAATTGAGGCCCATGTTTATAAGGAACAAAAGAATGCCCAAACACAGTGCTAGGCAATTTCTACATATTATTTTATTAAACATCCAAACAACTTCTTTAAGTCGGTCTCATTAAACTCACTTCAACTTCGGAGACTCGGCTTCAGAAAGGTAAATCAATTTGACTCTAGTTTGAGCATTAGTAATGGCAGAATGAGAATTCAAATATAAGTCTTTCCTACTCCAATGTCAGTGCCCCTTTTACTATACTACATTTCCTCTGTATTTGCCCTTCAAATCTCTACGGTAGAACTACAACAAAACTTTAGTCCTTTTAAAGATATAGCCTATATCCTAGTTATTCAGTTTGTTGTTAGCAATATTAGGCTGCTAGATCCTTTTGTAAAGTTTTACCAATGGAAGGGTTAATTTTATAATTTAATCCATTTTTCATATATTTAGTAATAGTACTTCAACCACCTTCCTTAGCAAGCTTTTGCATTTGTCTGACTCTGACTATGAGGAATTGTTTCCTAGTTTACATTTCCTCATTTTCAATTTCAGGTCATGTGTACTCCAGCCTTTCCTTGCAATCTCTATTAAACCGCTTTCAGTTCTCTTCCTCGTCATCTTTCTTAAGGCCACATATGCTAAGCTGGATAATCGTTCTTCATGAATAATTCTCTAGCCTCTTAAATTTTAAGTTCATCTGGTTGCCCTCCATTCAACCTCTTTAATTTTAGTGATGTTCTTTCAACAGAGTAATATGGTGATCTGAAGTGTACATAGCATACTATTCCAAACATGGCTTCATTTTCATTATGATCTGCCAAAATAACTTGGATTGACTTAGAATCCATGTTCTGACTAGTCATCTCTTTCTTTCTTAAAGTTTCTAGCAAGGACTTGTCACTCTATTTTTGACAAAGTATTTAATAGTGAGAATTTAATGAATTAATACACTTGCATAATCTTTTTCCCCTGTCATTTTCTAAAGCCAGAATCTATATTGTACTTTGCTTTGACTCTGGCCTTTATGATTGGTTTCTAACCCTGTACTCACTACTGTTATATGGGATCATATCAGTCATTGGAATCCCATAAACTGATTATACAAAACATGATTATGTTTGCTCTGTTCCTCAGTATATTCAAAATCATGGCTAAATCTGTATTATAAACAGATTTAGATATTCAGGAAGAATTCCTAACCTAAGGTCATTTCTACACTACTAAAAAGATTCTTGCATAAACTCAAATAATTGCAATGTATATTATGTACATTTTTTAAATCCATTGTATTCATTTATAAGTTTGATATACTTTTTTAAAACATGGAGAAGTTTCTTCAATTTAATCTTTCGTCCCCTAAACTTCTGTTTTCAAATTTACTATAATCTCCATTTTTTATTCTTGTATCTTGTCTTGTAAACCAGAACTGTCCAATACAGCCACATGTGGAAATTGATCAAAATAAAATTAAATAAAATTCTTCAATAGCACTGGTCACCTTGAAACTGCTCCATAGTCACATGTGCTGTCTGTTGTATTGGATTATTGTAATAATTGATCTATATTTCTGTTTTTGTGCCAGTACCATATTGTAATAATTCTTATTAGTTATCAATTTTACACATATTAGTGTATATATGTCAATCCCAATCTCCCAATTCATTCCACCACCCTTCCCCACCACTTTCCCCACTTGGTGTCCATACATTTGTTCTCTACATCTGCGTCTCTATTTCTGCCTTGCAAATCAGTTCATCCGCACCATTTTTCTAGATTCCACATATATGTGTTAATATACAATATTTGTTTTTCTCTTTCTGACTTACTTCACTCTGTATGACTGTCTCTAGGTCCATCCATGTCTCTACAAATGACCCAATTTCGTTCCTTTTTATGGCTGAGTAATATTGCATTGTATATATGTGTCACATCTTTTTTATCCATTCATCTGTCGATGGTCACTTAGGTTGCTTCCATGACCTGGCTATTGTAAATAGTGCTGCAATGAACATTGCGGATGCATGTGTCTTTTTTAACTTATTTTTAACATCTTTATTGGCGTATAATTGCTTTACAATGGTGTGTTAGTTTCTGCTTTATAACAAAGTGGATTTAATCAGTTATAAATATACATATGTCCCCATATCTCTTCCCTCTTGCGTCTCCCTCCCTCCCACCCCCCCTTTCCCACCCCTCTAGGTGGTCACAAAGCACCGAGCTGATCTCCCTGTGCTATGCGGCTGCTTCCCACTAGCTATCTATTTTATGTTTGGTAGTGTATATATGTCCATGCCACTCTCTCAGTTTGTCCTAGCTTACCCTTCCACCTCCCCGTATCCTCAAGTCCATTCTCTAGTAGGTCTATGTCTTTATTCCCATCTTGCCTCTAGGTTCTTCATGACTTTTTTTTTTTTTTTTAGATTCCATATATATGTGTTAGCATACGGTATTTGTTTTTCTCCTTCTGACTTACTTCACTCTGTATGACAGATTCTAGGTCCATCCACCTCACTACAAATAACTCAGTTTCGTTTCTTTCTATGGCTGAGTAACATTCCATTGTATATATGTGCCACATCTTCTTTATCCATTCATCTGTTGATGGACACTTACATTGCTTCCATGTCCTGGCTATTGTAAATAGAGCTGCAATGAACATTTTGGTACATGACCCTTTTTGAATTATGGTTTTCTCAGGGTATATGCTCAGTAGTGGGATTGCTGGGTCATATGGTAGTTCTATTTGTAGTTTTTTAAGGAACCTCCATACTGTTCTCCATAGTAGCTGTATCAATTTACATTCCCACCAGCAGTGCAAGAGGGTTCCCTTTACTCCACACCCTCTCCAGTATTTATTGCTTGTAGATTTTTTGATAATGGCCATTCTGACCCGTGTGAGATGATATCTCATTATAGTTTTGATTTGCATTTCTATAACGATTAATGATGTTGAGCATTCTTCCATGTGTTTGTTGGCAATCTGTATATCTTCTTTGTAGAAATGTCTATTTAGGTCTTCTGTACATTTTTGGATTGGGTTGTTTGTTTTTTTGATATTGAGCTGCATGTGTTGCTTGTATGTTTTGGAGATTAATCCTTTGTCAGTTGCTTCATTTGCAAATATTTTCTCCCATTCTGAGGGTTGTCTTTTCGTCTTGTTCATGGTTTCCCTTGTTGGGCAAAAGCTTTTAAGTTTCATTAGGTCCCATTTGTTTATTTTTGCTTTTATTTCCATTTCTCTAGGAGGTGGGTCAAAAAGGGTATTGCTGTGATTTATGTCATAGAGTGTTCTGCCTATGTTTTCCTCTAAGAGTTTGATAGTGTCTGGCCTTACATTTAGGTCTCTAATCCATTTTGAGTTTATTATTGTGTATGGTATTAGCAAGTGTTCTAATCTCATTCTTTTACATGTACCTGTCCAGTTTTCCCAGTACCACTTATTGAAGAGTCTGTCTTTACTCCACTGTATATTCTTGCTTCCTTTATCAAAAATAACGTGACCTTATGTGCATGAGTTTATCTCTGGGCTTTCTATCCTGTTCCATTGATCTATATTTCTGCTTTTCTGCCAGTACCATATTCTCTTGATTACTCTACATTTGTAGTATAGTCTGAAGTCAGAGAGTTTGATTTTCCAGATCCGTTTTTTTTTCTCAAGATTGCTTTGTCTATTTGGTGCTTTTTGTGTCTCCACACAAATTTTAAGATATTCTATTCTAGTTCTGTTAAAAATGCTATTGGTAATTTGATAGGGATTGCAATGAATCTGTAGATTGCTTTGGGTAGTATATTCATTCTCACAATATTGATTCTTCCAATCCAAGAACATGGTGTATCTCTCCATCTTTTTGGTCATCTTTGATTTTTTTCATCACTGTCTTATAGTTTTCTGAGTACAGGTCTTTTACCTCCTTAGGTAGGTTTATTCCTAGATATTTTACTCTTTTTTTTGCAGTGGTGAATGGGGTTGTTTCCTTAATTTCTCTTTCTGATATTTCATTGATAGAGTATAGGAATGGAAGAGATTTCTGTGCATTAATTTTGTATCCCTCAAATTTGCAAAACTCATTGATTAGCTCTAGTACTTTTTTGGTGGCATCGTTAGGATTTTCTATGTATAGTATCATGTCATCTGCAGTGACAATTTTACTTTTTCTTTTCCAATTTGGATTCTTTTTATTTCTTTTTCTTCTCTGATTGCTGTGGCTAGTACTCCAAAATTATGTTGAATAATAGTGGCGAGAGTGGACATCCTTGTCTTTTCCCTGATCTTAGAGGAAATGCTTTTAGTTTTTCACAACTGAGAATGATGTTTGCTGTGGGTTTGTTGTATATGGCCTATATTATGTTGAAGTAGGTTCCCGCTATGTCCACTTTCTAGAGAGTTTTTATCATAAATGGGTGTTGAATTTTGTCAAAAGCTTCTTCTGCACCTATTAAGATGGTCATATGGTTTTTCGTCTTCACTTTGTTAATATGGTGTATCACATTGATTGATTCGCATATATTGAAGAATCCTTGCATCCCTGGGATAAATCCCACTTGATCACGGTGTATGATCCTTTTAATGTGTTGTTGGATTCTGTCTGCTAGTAGTTTGTTGAGGATTTTTGCACCTATATTCATCAGTGATATTGGTCTGTAACTTTCTTTTTTTGTTGTATCTTTGTCTGGTTTTGGTATCAGGGTAATGGTGGTCTCACAGAATGAGTTTGGGAGTGTTCCTTCCTCTGCAAATTTCTGGAAGAGTTTGAGAAGGATGGGTGTTAGCTATTCTCTAATTGTTTGGTAGAATTCACCTGTGAAGCCATCTGGTCCTGGGCTTTTGTTTGTTGGAAGATTTTCAGTCACAGTTTCAATTTCAGTGCTTGTAATTGGTGTGTTTATATTTTCTATTTCTTCCTGGTTCAGTCTCAGAAGGTTGTGTTTTTCTAAGTATTTTTCCATTTCTTCCAGGTTGTCCATTTTATTGGCATATAGTTGCTGTACTAGTGTCTCATGATCCTTTGTATTTCTGCAGTGTCAGTTGTTACTTCTCCTTTTTCATTTCTAATTCTGTTGATTTGAGTCTTCTCCCTTTTTTTCTTGATGAGTCTGGCTAATGGTTTAGCAATTTTGTTTATCTTCACAAAGAACCACCTTTTAATTTTATTGATCTTTGCTATTTTTCTTTGTTTCTATTTCATTTATTTCTGCTCTGATCATTATGATTTCTCTCCTTCTACTAACTTTGGGTTTTGTTTGTTCTACTTTCTGTAGTTCCTTTAGGTGTAAGTTTAGATTTTTAATTTGAGATTGTTCTTGTTTCTTGAGGTAGGATTGTACTGCTGTAAACTTCTCTCTTAAAATTGCTTTTGCTGCATCCCATAGGTTTTGTATCATCGTGTTTTCATTGTCATTTGTCTTCAGGTATTTTTTGGTTTCCTCTTTGATTTCTTCAGTGAGCTCTTGGTTATTTAGTAACGTATTGTTTAGCCTCCATGTGTTTATGCTTTTTACGTTTTTTCCCCTGTAATTCATTTCTAATCCCATAGTGTTGTGGTCACAAAAGAAGCTTGATATGATTTCAACTTTCTTGAATTTACCAAGGGCTGATTTGTGACGCAAAATGTGATCTATCCTGGGTAATATTCCATGTGCACTTGAGAAGAAAGTGTAATCTACTGTTTTTAGATGGAATGTCATATAAATATCAATTAAATCTACCTGGTTTATTTTGTCATTTAAAGCTTGTGTTTCCTTATTAATTTTCTGACTAGATGATCATCCACTGGTGTAAGTGACGTGTTAAAGTCCCCCACTATAATTGTGTTACTGCTGATTTCCTCTCTTATAGGTGTTAGCATTTGCCTTATGTATTGAGGTGCTCCTATGTTGGGTGCATATATATTTATAATTATTATATCTTCTTGGATGATACCTTCATAATTATGTAGTGTCCTTCTTTGTCTCTTGTAATAGTCTTCATTTTAATGTCCAATTTGTCTGATATGAGAATTTCTACTACAGATTCCTTCTGATTTCCATTTGCATGCAATATCTTTTTCCATCCCCTTACTTTCTGTCTGTATGTGTCCCTAGGTCTGAAGTGGGTCTCTTATAGACAGCATATATATGGTCTTGTTTTTGCATCCATTCAACCAGCCTGTGTCTTTTGGTTGGAGCATTTAATCCATTCACATTTAAGGTAATTATTGATATGTATGTTCCGATTACTATTTTCTTAATTTTTGAGGGTTTGATTTTGTAGTTCCTTTTCTTCTCTGTGTTTCCCACTTAGAAAAGTTCCTTCAGTGTTTCTTGTACAGCTGGTTTGGTGGTGCTTACTTCTCTTAGCTTTTGCTTGTCTATAAAGCTTTTGACTTCTCCATCAAATCTGAATGCGATTCTTGCTGGGTAGAGTAATCCTGGTTGTAAGTTCTTCCCTTTCATCACTTTAAGTATATCATGCCACTCCCTTCTGTCTTGTAGAGTTTCTTCTGAGAAATCAGCTTTTAACCTTATGGGAGTTCCCTTGTATGTTATTTGTCATTTTCCCCTTGTTGCTTTTAATAATTTTGCTTTGTCTTTAATTTTTGTCACTTTGATTACTATGTGTCTTGGTGTGTTTCTCCTTGGGTTTATCCTGCCTGGGGCTCTCTGCACTTCCTGGACTTGGGTGGCTATTTCCTTTCCCGTGTTAGGGAGGTTTTCGACTATAATCTCTTCAAATATTTTCTCGGGTCATTTCTCTCTCTCTTCTCCATCTGGGACCCCTATAATGAGAATATTGGTGTGCTTAATGTTGTCCTAGAGGTCTCTAAGTTTCTTTTCATTCTTTTATCTTTATTCTGCTCCATGACAGTGAATTCCACCATTCTGTCTTCCAGGTCACTTATCCGTTCTTCTGCCTCAGTTATTCTGCTATTGATTTCTTCTGTTGTATTTTTTCATTTCAGTTATTGTGTTGTTCATCTCTGTTGTTTGTTCTCTAATTCTCCAAGGTCTTTGTTAAACATTTTTTGCATTTTCTTGATCTTTGTCTCCATTCTTTCTGCAAGGTCCTGGATCATCTTCACTATCATTATTCTGAATTCTTTTTCTGAATGGTTTCTTATCTCTACTCCTTTTACTTGTATTTCTGGGGCTTTGTCTTGTTCCTTCACCTGGTACATAGTCTTATTCCTTTTTGTTTTGTCTGTCTTTCTGTGAATGTGGTTTTCGTTCCACAGGCTGCAGGATTGTAGTTCTTCTTGTTTCTGCTGTCTGCCCTCTGGTGGATGAGGCCATCCAAGAGGCTTGTGCAAGCTTCCTGATGGGAGGGACTGGTGGTGGGTATAGCTGGGTGTTGCTCTGGTGGGAAGAGCTGAGTAAAACTTTAATCTGCCTGTCTGCTTATGGGTGGGTCGGAGTTCCCTCCCTGTTGGTTGTTTGTCCTGAGGCAACCCAACACTGGAGGCTACAGGCTTTTTTGTGGGGCTAATGGCGGACTCTGGGAGTGCTTATGCCAAGGAATACTTCTCAGACCTTCTGCTGCCAGTGTCCTTGTCCCCACAGTGAGCCACAGTCACTCCCCATCTCTACAGGAGACCCTCCAACACTAGCAGGTAGGTCTGGTTCAGCCACCTATGGGGTCACTGCTCCTTCTCCATATGTCCTGATGTGTACTCTATGTTGTGTGTGCCCTCCAAGAGTGCAGTCTCTGTTTCCTCAGGTTCTGTCAAAGTTCTGCAAGCAAATCCCACTAGCTTTCAAAGTTTGATTCTCTGGGAAATCCTCCCTCTGTTGCCAGACCCCCAGGATGGGAAGCCTGATGTGGGGCTCAGAACCTTCACTCCAGTTGGTGGACTTCTGTATCATAAGTGTTCTTCTGTTTGTGGGTCACCCAACCAGTGGTTATGGCATTTGATTTTATTGTGATTGTGCCCCTCTTACCATCTCATTGTGGTTTCTCCCTTGTCTGGATGCGGGGTATCTTTTTTGGTAAGTTCCAGTATCCTCCTGTCAATGATTGTTCAGCAATTAGTTGTGATTCCAGTGCTCTTGCAAGAGGAAGTGGGCGCATTTCCTTCTACTCTGCTGTCTTGAACCAATTGTATGGAGTATTTCTATCATCACAGAAAGCTCTATTAGGCAGCACTGCCTTAAATATATAGACCCCAACAATGACTATCACTCTCTTAATATTCACTCTCCCTCAGTACACTGCTGCTACAAAGCAATCAATAAAACTTTATTCAGTTTATTAGTTTTAGAATAATTGACATTTAGAGTTAGCAGCGTGGGTAATTTTTTTTTTTTTTTTTTTTTTTGGAGATTGGTTCAGGATGGCAGAGTAGAAGGACATGCTCTCACTCTCTCTTTCGAGAACACTGGAATCATAACTAACTGCTGAACAATCATCTATAGGAAGACACTGGAACTCACCAAAAAAGATACCCCACATGCAAAAACAAAGGAGAAGCTGCAATGAGATGGTATGAAGGGTGCTATCACAATAAAATCAAATTCCATAACTGCTGAGTGGGTGACACAAACTGGAAAACACTTATAACACAGAAGTCCACCCACTGGAATGAAGGTTCTGAGCACCACCTCAGGCTTCCCAAACTGGGAGTCTGGTGACGGGAGTGGGAATTCCTAGAGAATCAGACTTTGGGATTTGACTGCAGGACTTCAGCAGGACTGGGGGAGACAAAGATTCCACTCTTGGAGGGCACAAAGTAGTGTGCATATCAGGACCCAGGGGAAGGAGAAGTGACCCCATAGGAGGGTCAACCAGACCTACCTGCTAGTGTTTGGAGGGTGACATGCAGAGGCCAGTGACAGCTGTGGCTCACCAAAGTACAAGGACACTGGCAGTGGAAGGTCTGGGAAGTACTCCTTGGCATGAGACCTCCCAGAGTCCACCATTAGCCCCATCAAAGAGCCCGGGTAGGCGCCAGTGTTTGGTCACCTCAGGCCAAACAACCAACAGGGAGGGAGCTCATCCCCACCCATCAGCAGACAAGGGGATTAAAGTTTTACTGAGCTCTGCCCACAAGAGCAACAGTCAGCTCTACCCACCACCAGTCCCTCCCATCAGGAAACTTGCACAAGCCTCACAGATAGCCTCATCCACCAGAGGGCAGACAGCAGAAGCAAGAAGAACTACAATCCTGCAGCCTGTGGAACAAAAACCACATTTGCAGAAAGATAGACAAGATAAAAAGGCAGAGGGCTATGTACCAGATGAAGGAACAACATAAAACCCTGGGAAAATAACTAAAAGAAGTGGAGATAGCCAATCTTCCAGAAAAAGAATTCAGAATAATAATAGTGAAGATGATCCAGGACCTCGGAAAAAGGAATGGAGGCAAAGATGGAGAAGATGCAAAAAATGCTTAACAAAGACCTAGAAAAATTAAGAACAAACAGAGGTGTGCAATACAATAATTGAAATGAAAACTACACTAGAAGGAATCAATAGCAGAATAACTGAGGCAGAGGAACGGATAAGTGACCTGGAAGACAGAATGGTGGAATTCACTGTCATGGAGCAGAATAAAGAAAAAAGAATGAAAAGAAATGAAGACAGCCTAAGAGACCTCTGGGACAACATTCAATGCAACAACATTCGCATTAAAGGGGTCCCAGAAGGAGAAGAGAGAGAGAAACGACCCGAGAAAATATTTGAAGAGATTATAGTCGAAAACTTCGCTAACATGGGAAAGGAAATACCCACCCAAGTCCAGGAAGTACAGAGTCCCATACAGGATAAACCCAAAGAGAAAGACACCAAGGCACATAGTAATCAAATTGGCAAAAATTAAAGTCAAAGAAAAGTTATTGAATGCAGCAAGGGAAAAATGACAAATAATATACAAGGGAACTCCCATAAGGTTAACAGCTGATTTCTCAGAAGAAACTCTACAAGACAGAAGAGAGTGGCATGATATACTTAAAGTGATGAAAGGGGAGAACCTACAACCAAGATTACTCTACCCAGCAAGGATCTCATTCAGATTCGATGAAGAAATCAAAAGCTTTATAGACAAGCAAAAGCTAAGAGAACTCAGCACCACCAAACCAGCTCTAGGACAAATGCTAAAGGGACTTCTCTAAGTGGAAACACAAGGGAAGAAAAGGATCTACAAAAGAAACCCAAAACAATTAAGAAAATGGTAATAGGTACATACATATCAATAATTACCTTAAAAGTTAATGGATTAAATGCTCTAACTAAAAGACACAAGCTTGCTGAATGGATACAAAAACAAGACCCACATACTTGCCATCTCAAGAGATCCACTTCAGACCTAGGGACACACACAGACTGAAAGTGAGGCGATGGGAAAAGATATTCCATTCAAAATGATATCAAAAGAAAGCTGGAGTAGCAATACTCATATCAGATAAAATAGACTTGAAAATAAAGAATGTTACAAGAGACAAGGAAAGCCACTATGTAATGATCAAGGGATCAATCCAAGAAGAAGTTATAACAATTGTAAATATATATGTACCCAACATAGGAGCACCTCAATACATAAGGCAACTGCTAACAGCTCAAAAATAGGAAATCGACAGTAACACAATTATAGTGGGGGACTTTAACACCTCACTTACACCAATGGACAGATCATCCAAACAGAAAATTAATAAGGAAACACAAGCTTTAAATGACACAATAGACCCGATAGATTTAGTTGATATTTATAGGACATTCCATCTAAAAAGTGCAGATTACACTTTCTTCTCAAGTGCACATGGAACATTCTCCAGGATAGATCACATCATGGGTCATAAGTTGAGCCTCAGTAAATTTAAGAAAATTGGAATCATATCAAGCATCTTTTCTGACCACAATGCTATAAGATTAGAAATCAATTACAGGGAAAGAAATGTAAAAAACACAAGCATGTGGAGGCTAAACAATACGTTACTAAATAACTAAGAGATCACTGAAGAAATCAAAAAGGAAATCAAAAAATACCTAGAGACAAATGATGAAAATACAATGATCCACAACATATGAGCTGCAGCAAAAGCAGTTCTAAGAGGGAAGTTTATAGCTATACAAGCCTACCACAAGAAACAAGAAAAATCTCAAATAAACAATCTAACCTTACAACTAAAGGAACTAGAGAAAGAAGAACAAACAAATCCCAAAGTTAGCAAAAGGAAAGAAATCCTAAAGATCAGAGAAGAAATAAATAGAAACAAGGAAAACAATAGCAAAGATCAATAAAACTAAAACGTGGTTCTTTGAGAAGATAAACAAAATTGATAAACTATTAGCCAGACTCATCAAGAAAAAGAGGGAGAGGACTCAAATCAAAAGAATTAGAAATGAAAAAGGAGAAATTACAACAGACACCACAGAAATACAAAGCATCCTGAGAGACTACTTCAAGCAAGTGCATACCGACAAAATGGACAACCTGGAATAAATGCACAAATTCTTAGAAAGATATAACCTTCCAAGACTGAACCAGGAAGAAATAGAAAATATGAACAGGCCAAACACAAGTAATGAAATTGAAAGTGTGATTAAAAATCTTCTGACAAACAAAAGCCCAGGACCAGATGGCTTCATAGGTGAATTCTATCAAACATTTAGAGAAGAGTTCACACCCACCCTTCTCAAACTCTTCCAAAAAATTGCAGAGGAAGGAATACTCCCAAACTCATTCTATGAGGCCGCCATCACCCTGATACCAAAACCAAACAAAACGACTATAAAAAAAGAAAATTACACACCAATATCACTGATGAATAGAGATGCAAAAATCCTCAACCAAATACTAGCAAACAGAATTCAACAACACATTAAAAGGATCATACACCATGATGAAGTGATATTTATCCCAGAGATGCAAGGATTCTTCAATATACACAATTCAATCAATGTGATACAGTATATTAACCAATTGAAGAAGAAAAACCATATGATCATCTTAATAGATGAAGAAGAAGCTTTTGACAAAATTCAACACCGATTTATGATAAAAACTCTCCAGAAACTGGACATAGAGGGAACCTACTTCAACATAATAAAGGCCCTATATGACAAACCCACAGCAAACATCATTCTCAATGGTGCAAAACTGAAAACATTTCCTCTAAGATCAGGAAGAAGACAAGTATGTCCACTCTTACCGCTATTATTCAACATAGTTTTGGAAGTCCTAACCACGGCAATCAGAGAAGAAAAAAAATAAAAGCAAAACGACTGGGAAAAGAAGGAGTAAAATTGTCACTGTTTGCAGATGATATGATACTATACATAGAGAATCCTAAAAATGCCACCAGAAAGCTACTAGAGTTAATCAATGAATTTAGTAAAGTTGCAGGATACAAAATTGATGCACAGAAATCTCTTGCATTCCTATACACTAATGATGAAAAATCTGAAAGAGAAATTAAGGAAACACTCCCATTTAGCACTGCAACAAAAAGAATAAAATACCTAGGAATAATCCTACCTAGGGAGACAAAAGACCTGTATGCAGAAAATTATAAGAAACTGATGAAAGAAATTAAAGATGATACAAACAGGTGGAGAGATATACCATGTTCTTGGATTGGAAGAATAAATATTTTGAAAATGACTATAGTACCCAAAACAATCTACAGATTCAATGCAATCCCTATCAAATTACCTATGGCATTTTTTACAGAACTAGAACAAAAAATCTACAGTTTTGTATGGAGACACAAAAGACTCCAAATAGCAAAAGCAGTCTTGGGGAAAAAAAATGGAGCTGGAGGAGTCAGACTCCCTGACTTCAGACTATAGTACAAAGCTACAGTAATCAAGACAATATGGTACTGGCACAAAAACAGAAATATAGATCAACGGAACAGGATAGAAAGCCCAGAGATAAATCCACGCAACTATGATCAACTAATCTATGACAAAGGAGGAAAGAATATACAATAGAGAAGAGACAGTCTCTTCAATTAGTGGTGTTGGCAAAACTGGACAGCTACCTGTAAAAGAATGAAATTAGAACACTCCCTAATACCATATAAAAAAATAAACTCAAAATGGATTAGAGACCTAAATGTAAGACTGGGCACTATAAAACTCCTGGGGGAAAACATAGGAAGAACACTCTTTGACATAAACCACAGTAAGATCTTTTTTGATCCATCTCCTAGAGTAATGGAAATAAGAACAAAAATAAACAAATGGGACCTAATGAAACTTAAAATTTTTTGCACAGCAAAGGAAACCATAAACAAGACAAAAAGACAGCTCTCAGAATGGGAGAAATATTTGCCAATGAATCATCAGACAAAGGATTAATCTCCAAAATATACAAACAGCTCATGCAGCTCAATATTAAAAAAACAAACAACCCAATCCCAAAATGGGCAGAAGACCTAAATAGACATTTCTCCAAAGAAGACATACAAATGGCCAAGAAGCACATGAAAAGCTGCTCAACATCACTAATTATTAGAGAAATGCAAATCAAAACTAAAATGAGGTATCACCTCATACCAGTTAGAATCGGCATCATCAGAAAATATACAAACAACAAATGCTGGAGTGGGTGTGGAGACAAGGGAACCCTCTTACACTGTTGGTGGGAATGTAAATAGATACAGCCACTATGGAGAACAGTATGGAGGTTCCTTAAAGAGCTAAAAATAGGATTACCATATGACCCAGCAATCTCACTACTTAGCATATACCCAGAGAAAACCATAAATCAAAAAGACACATGCACCCCAATGTTCATTGCAGCACTATTTACAATAGCCAGGTCATGGAAGCAACCTAAATGCCCATCGACAGACGAATGGATAAAGAAGTGGTACATATATACAATGGGATATTACTCAGCCATAAAAAGGAACAAAATTGGGTCATTTGTAGAGATGTGGATGTATCTAGAGACTCTCACACAGAGTGTAGTAAGTCAGAAAGAGAAAAACAAATATCATATAGTAAAGCATATATGTGGAACCTAGAAAATGGTACAGATGAACCGGTTTGCAGAGCAGAAACTGAGACACAGAAGTAGAGAAAAAACGTATGGACACCAAAGGGAGAAAGCGGTGGGGGGTGGTGGTTGTTGTGTGATGAATTGGGAGCTTGGGATTGACATGTATACACTGATGTGTATAAAATCGATGACTAATAAGAAAAAATAAATTAATTAAAAAACAAAAAAGTAAAAATACACTCCCTTCCAAAAAATAAATTTTGGAATTATTCAAATACATTGCTGAGAAATGGAATAATCTTAATGATATTTTTTAGAACAATTGGTTTCAGCAAAAATTATTTTTTTATGATTATATGAGTAAATATACAAAGACTATGTGAATGATTATATGCATAAACCATAGATAATATGGAAAAAACAAAAATCTATTTTGCTGAATGGTATGTCATAAATATTCATTTTTCATTAATGTATGCTGTATGTTCGTTATCTCCTTTATCCTGGTTTCCTTGGAGTTGATATTTCAACTTTTCTAATGGTTACAAAGTTGCAGCATTAGTACATTTACTTAAATTCATTCTTTTATCAAAATGAAAATTTTAAGCCTGTGACTTTATATTTGATTATAGTTTTGGCCACACACCATACATTTTGATATGTAGAGTCCTTATTTTTATTATTTTCTACATAATCTAAAAATAAAACCATATTCTCAGACCTAAAAAACAAAAAAAAATATTTTTGGCTGCGTTGGGTCTTTGTTGCTCTGCACAGGCTTTCTCTAGTTGCAGCAAACAGGGCCTACTCTTCATTGTGGTGGGCAGGTGGCTTCTTTGGTTGTGGAGCACAGGCTTTAGGTGCACAGGCTTCAGTAGTTGCAGCACATGTGCCAAGCAGCTGTGGCTCGTTGGCTCTAGAGCGCAGGCTCTGTAGTTGTGGCACATGGGCTTAGCTGCTCTGTGGCATGTGGGATCTTCCTGGACCAGGAATTGAACCCATGTCCCCTGCATTGGCCAGCAGATTCTTAACCACTGAGCCACCAGGGAAGTCCCAGGTTTGGATTATTTTAGATATCACCCTGTCTAATCCTACCACTTTATAGATGACAATATTCAGCTCAGAGAGGTTAACTTATTTCTTCAAAATAAACCCTAGCGAAGAATAAGGTCTCCTAAATACAAATCCACAGTGCTCTTTCTACTAATTCACTCTGAATTCTTTATGAACTCATGAAGTAAGTGAACCTCATGCTGGTATCAAAAATCACAGGGATGCTCACAGGAAAAAGTGTGGTAGCAGATTTGAGTAGTGTTAAAATAAAATCATTGCTGAGATGCAGCCATTAACCACTCACTATATAATGTCTACATATCTAAAATAATATTAGAATTTTCAAATGTATGGACATGTGTATTATTGTTATTGCTTACTGATTATATATATATATATATGGGGGAACACAAGTATTTATTCATTCAGCCGACATTTACTGAGCATCTCCTATGTGTTTGGCACCTAATATCTAATTATTAGCAAAGTAGCTAAGCCAGAACTAGCAGTTACCATGCTGAGGAAACATCAGACTTAAAACTAGCAGATTGCAAGGAAGTTTGTAAATATTGCAATTGTAAATATTGCAATCCGGAAATGCATAAAAGGGACCCTAAACTTCTCTGTAGAAAGTGCCAGAAAAAGCTTATTGGAGGGACCCTATATTCACGCATTCCTTCAACTAACAGTGAGTTGACACAGACTAAGTGCATTGATATTGTGAGAGAACACGGAGATGAACAAACCAGGATCCTATCCCAGTGAACCCTCAATTCAGCCTAAGAACCCATATGGAGGACACAGCCAGTATCAGAGTGAGGATTCTTTTTTTTTTTTTTTCGGTACGCGGGCCTCTCACTGTTGTGGCCTCTCCAGTTGCGGAGTACAGGCCCCGGACGCGCAGGCTCAGCGGCCATGGCTCACGGGCCCAGCCGCTCCACGGCATGTGGGATCTTCCCGGACCAGGGCACGAACCCGTGTCCCCAGCATCGGCAGGTGGACTCTCAACCACTGCGCAACCAGGGGAGCCCAAGAGGGAAGATTCTTAAGGGGTCTAATCTTTATGCTAAGATTCACTGTAACCATCATTTTCTGTCACTCATCTAGGCTATCCATCTCCAAGACCATGCAGTGAGAATGGTTTATGAAAACAACTGTCAATGACGCCACCAAGTTAACTGCTAATCTTCAGAAACAAAGCGTTTGGGACTTCTGGTGCAATGGATAGGACTATTACTTTAAAAGTTCTTCATTCCAAACAGCAATAACTCATATGGATGGATACCAGCAAGATTTAGTGAGACCTGTAAAACATGTGGAATTTGGAAAGTAAGTGATAAGCATTATGTGATTATTATATTAAATTATTATTCAGTGTAGCAGTATTTCATGCTTTCTAAAAATGCAGCAGTAATCCACTTAAAGATTTTATAGCAAGGTGATAGGGCAGTGCTTGAAGTTGACTCTGGTATTACCAAATTATGCATTACCAAATGTTTCACAGTTGTCAATTACTTAAATCCTAGGCTGGGTCTTTCCACCATCTTTCAAGGTGACTTCTTTTTTGTTTCTATTTTAATACCTATAAATCAAGGTAGGAGTTTCTGAAATGATACTTGCTGCCTACTTTTGAAAGGTCTTGATGATTGGTGGGTTAATATCTACAAGCACACTGCAATAATTGCTTATGAAAGAGGAAAATGACTTCTGAAGATTCAGGCTTTCCTGGGGAGTTTTTTCCAGACTCGTGTGTTTGTGTGTGTGTGTGCATGTGTGTGCTCTTTTCTCAAATATATGAATACATTAGCACTCTTCAGCCCTCTGGTGAGATGTTGTCCTCAATGAGTTATAAAAAGTATTCACTAAAAATTGTACTATTTGTTACTTCTTTCAGAATTCTAGTGAGTAATGCATTTAAACTAATGCTCTGTCAAATTTAATAGTTGTAATTGCCTAATTATCTGCTCTAGTGTGATGGTAAAGCCTTTTAACACCTCACTTCCCCCTAAGGAGAGTGCACTGCAGTTTCTAGAATACTACCTTTCTCTTCTTTGGGGAATACTCAAGCAAATAATTCATTTTGCTCTCAGCTAAATAAACCTCATTAACAGAGACTTCTGCTCCTCGTGACTAGCAGCAAACTCCTGCCAAAATGTGTGCTTGGTTGCATGTATCCTCCTTCACCAAAATCACATATATACTGACCTCCCCTGCTACCTCTTTGGAGCAGTTCCTCAGAGTTATCTGAGAAGCGGTCTCCCATGCTATAGTCCTCATTTTGCCCCAAATAAAACTTAACTCACAACTCTCATGTTGTGCATTTTTTTCAGTTAACATAGGTTTACGAAATGTTTTTTTTTTTTTAACATCTTTATTGGAGTATAATTGCTTTACAATGGTGTGTTAGTTTCTGCTTCACAACAAAATGAATCAGTTATATATATACATATGTTCCCATATCTCTTCCCACTTGTGTCTCCCTCCCTCCCATCCTCCCTATCCCACCCCTCCAGGCGGTCACAAAGCACCAAGCTGATCTCCCTGTTCTATGCGGCTGCTTCCCACTAGCTATCTACCTTACGTTTGGTAGTGTATATATGTCCATGCCTCTCTCTCGCCCTGTCACAGCTCACCCTTCCCCCTCCCCATATCCTCAAGTCCGTTCTCCAGTAGTTCTGTGTCTTTATTCCTGTTTTACCCCTAGGTTCTTCATGACATTTTTTTTTCTTAAATTCCATATATATGTGTTAGCATACAGTATTTGTCTCTCTCTTTCTGACTTACTTCACTCTGTATGACAGACTCTAGGTCTATCCACCTCATTACAAATAGCTCAATTTCGTTTCTTTTTATGGCTGAGTAATATTCCATTGTGCATATGTTCCACATCTTCTTTATCCATTCATCCAATTATGGACACTTAGGTTGTTTCCATCTCCAGGCTATTGTAAATATAGCTGCAATGAACATTTTGGTACATGACTCTTTTTGAATTATGGTTTTCTCAGGGTATATGCCCAGTAGTGGGATTGCTGGGTCGTATGGTAGTTCTATTCGTAGTTTTTTAAGGAACCTCCATACTGTTCTCCATAGTGGCTGTATCAACTTACATTCCCACCAACAGTGCAGGAGGGTTCCCTTTCCTCCACACCTTTTCCAGCATTTATTGTTTCTAGATGTTTTGATGATGGCCATTCTGACTGGTGTGAGATGATATCTCATTGTAGTTTTGATTTGCATTTCTCTAATGATTAGTGATGTTCAGCATTCTTTCATGTGTTTGTTGGCAGTCTGTATATCTTCTTTGGAGAAATGTCTATTTAGGTCTTCTGTACATTTTTGGATTGGGTTGTTTGTTTTTTTGTTATTGAGCTGCATGAGCTGCTTATAAATTTTGGAAATTAATCCTTTGTCAGTTGCTTCATTTGCAAATATTTTCTCCCATTCTGAGGGTTGTCTTTTGGTCTTGTTTATGTTTTCCTTTGCTGTACAAAAGCTTTGAAGTTTCATTAGGTCCCATTTGTTAATTTTTGTTTTTATTTCCATTTCTCTAGGAGGTGGGTCAAAAAGGACCTTGCTGTGATTTAAGTGGATTAACATTCATATCCATAAAATACTGTCTTGTTCTTTGACTTTCTCAATTAATTTTATGGTGCTCCTTTGCAATAAGCCCTTTTCATCTTTACCTTTTTCAATATAATATGTTCAGAAAAATCTCTTTCATTTCATACTAATTAACAATCTCCTTATACAGCTTCTAAGGATTTATATCACTTCACACAATACAACTAATTAACATTCATGACCAGGTGACTTTTGCACTAAGAGGAGTCCATTTTTAGGTGAGTTCATTTTTATTTGCTTGTTTTGGTTTTTATACAATTTCATCTTAATGAACTCAGTACCCAATTCTAGTGTGCAAAGTACATTATCGTGACATTATTTTTCACCTGTGACCTTAAATCTGGGCCCCTGAACTTAATCTTTTAATATCCAGTCTATTTGGGGATTCAGAGTGGTAGATGACATAATGTGACAGAGATCTGATTGACAGACAAAGATGCTGGCCTGCACAGAGGATGCAGAGTGTCTCTTTTAATAAAAGATGCAGAAAATTACAGAGACAAATCTATGAAGGTATAAATAGCAAAGGGTGTGCCCAGAAAGTGGTAGAGCTTCCCAGGTTCTCTAAAGTTTTCCAGAGGGAAGTAGGGAAGCTCTAACCACAGGCCTGCCCCATCACCAAGCACAAGTCACTAGTGCAAAAGAGGCCCTAAACAATCCTGAATGCTCACTGCTCAACTGGGTGAAGTAAAGATCAATAGCTGGCAGAACCACACTTAGGCCCAAACTTCAAACGTATTTGAAGCTGTATCCTCAATTTTATATTTTTAGAGTATTAATTCAGCAATAAAATATCTTTCACATCTCAGGCGGATATTAACATCAACTTAAACCACCCAGTTGGAAAGATATTTTATCATTTATAAAAAATAAAATTCTTCACTTTCCTTTACTTACTGAGTGATTTGACCACCCGCCCCCACCTGAGTGTGTTTGTGTGTGTATATGTGTGCATGCATTACTGGGTACCAAATGATTGATCAGCTTGATAGACAGTATTAAAAAGAGAAATGACAGGCTCAAAATGGAGTGACTTGTGCTAAAACCAAGACTTAATACGTAAGCTAATTGCAGTTATAACCTTCCACAGGAATGTAATCCTAACTGGTCAGTGTGGGATTTTCTGGCCAGTACCAATGAGTTAATCCTTTCCATTCCACAAAGGAAGATGAGGCAGTATGGCACATAGACCCCTTCTGTTCCCCATATGGAGGTTATCTAAGCATGAAATAATGTTTTGTTTGTTTGATTGTTTGTTTGGTTGGTTGGTTATGACTTCCTTGTCTTGCCTTGTAAAACCTTTCCCTTTCTGTAGCCCTTTGGAGATCCCCTCTACTTCCTAGATGGGATGCTGCCTGATTCATGAATCATTCAAGAGAGCAATTAGATCCTTACCATTTAATTGGTTAAATTTTGTTTTTTAGCAATAAGTAGGCATGATTTTTATCTATGACACTTAAATGTTCAACTTGAAAACTTGCCCCAATCATGAAATGATCTCTTCTACAAGGATCCCTGGTTCTTTCAGTGAAGAATAGTATTAGGGAACCCAATCTGCAGGCCAGGATACACAATATATCATGCAACACACTATTGTAGATAAATAGAAGACACAAGAGAAGAAGATATTTAAACCACTTCAGTGACTGAGCAAAAAATTAACTTTTGCCACAGTGATCATGAGATCAGGCTATTTTCAATTCAGCATGCTTCTTCCACTTTGCTATAAAATGGGAGATTTTTAATTCACTTTCCTTTCTACCAATTATCAAGTATTATATCTATGCTGTCACACTTAACAATGTTATCAAATTATAGTTTTGTTGCTTTGTTTGTTTTGTTTTTTTAACTTTATGCTCAAACACTAGGAACTGGCTGCTAACTTTTTTTTCTGTTAACATCTTTATTTGGAGTATATTTACTTTACAATGGTGTGTTAGTTTCTGCTTCATAACAAAGTGAATCAGCTATACATATACGTATATCCCCATATCTCCTCCCTTTTGCCTCTCCCACCGACCTCCCTACCCAACACGTCTAACTGGTCACAAAGCACCGAGCTGATCTCCCTGTGATATGCAGCTGCTTCCCACTAAC
Source organism: Lipotes vexillifer (assembly GCF_000442215.2). NCBI lineage: Eukaryota > Metazoa > Chordata > Mammalia > Artiodactyla > Lipotidae > Lipotes > Lipotes vexillifer. Next base: position 3,182,980 of record NW_006773895.1, on the reverse strand, counting down.
TATCAGTTTTACATTTGGTAGTGTATATATGTCCATGCCACTCTCTCACTTTGTCCCAGCTTACCCTCCCCCCTCCCTGTGTCCTCGAGTCCATTCTCTAGTAGGTCTGCATCTTTATTCCCATCCTGTACCTAGGTTCTTCATGACCTTTTTTTTTTTAGATTCCACATATATGTGTTAGCACACAGTATTTGTTTTTCTCTTTCTGACTTACTTCACTCTGTAGGACAGACTCTAGGTCCATCCACCTCTCTACAAATAGCTCAATTTCATTTCTTTTTATGACTGAGTAATATTCCATCATATATATGTGCCATGTCTTTATCCATTCATCTGTCGATGGACACTTAGGTTGCTTCCACGTCCTGGCTATTGTAAATAGAGCTGCAATGAACATTGTGGTACGTGACCCTTTTGAATTATGGTTTTCTCAGGGTATATGCCCAGTAGTGGGATTGCTGGGTCATATGATAGTTCTATTTTTAGGTTTTTAAGTAACCTCCATACAGGTCCTAATAGTGGCTGTATCTATTTACATTCCCACCAACAGTGCAAGAGGGTTCCCTTTTCTCCACACCCTCTCCAGCATTTACTGTTTGTAGATTTTTTGATGATGGCCAGTCTGATTGGTGTGAGGTGATACCTCATTGTAGTTTTGATTTGCATTTCTCTAATGATTAGTGCTGTTGAGCATTCTTTCATGTGTTTGTTGGAAGTCTGTATATCTTCTTTGGAGAAATGTCTATTTAGGTCTTCTGCCCATTTTTCAACTGAGTTGATTGTCTTTTTGAATGAGCTTCATGAGCTAGTTGTAAATTTTGGAGATTAATCCTTTGTCAGTTGCTTCATTTGCAAATATTTTCTCCCATGCTGAGGGTTATAGTTTTGTCTTGTTTATGGTTTCCTTTGTTGTGCAAAAGCTTTTAAGTTTCATTAGGTCCCATTTGTTTATTTTCGCTTTTATTTCCATTTTGCTAGGAGGTGGGTCAAAAAGGATCTTGTGTGATGTATGTCATAGAGTGTTCTGCCTATGTCTTCCTCTAAGAGTTTGATAGTGTCTGGTCTTAAATTTAGGTCTTTAATCCATTTTGAGTTTATTTTTGTGTATGGTGTTAGGGAGTGCTCTAATTTCATTCTTTTACATATAGCTGTCCAGTTTTCCAGCACCACTTATTGAAGAAGCTGTCTTTTCTCCATTTATATTCTTGCCTACTTTGTCAAACATAAGGTGACCATATGAGTGTGGGTTTATGTCTGGGCTTTCTATCCTGTTCCATTGATCTATATTTCTGTTTTTGTGCCAGTATAAAACTGTCATGATTACTGTAGCTTTGTAGTATAGTCTGAAGTCTGGGACCCTGATTCCTGCAGCTCCATTTTTCTTTCTCAAGATTGCTTTGGCTATTCAGGGTCTTTTGTGTTTCCATACAAATTGTGAATTTTTTTGTTCTAGTTCTATGAAAAATGCCATTGGTAGTTTGATAGGGGTTCCATTGAATTGTAGATTGCTTTGGGTAGTATATTCATTTTCACAATATTTATTCTTTCGACCCAAGAACATGGTTTATCTCTCCACCTGTTTGTATCATCTTTAATTTCTTTCATCAGTGTCTTATAGTCTTCTGAATACAGGCCTTTTGTCTCCTTAAATAGGTTTATTCCTAGGTATTTTATTCTTTTTGTTGCAATGGTAAATGGGAGTGTTTCCTTAATTTCTCCTTCAGATTTTTCATCCTTACTGTATAGGAATGCAAGAGATTTCTGTGCATTAACTTTGTATCCTGCTACTTTACCAAATTAATTGATTAACTCTAGTAGTTTTCTGGTAGCCTCTTTAGGATTCTCTATGTATAGTATCATGTCATCTGCAAACAGTGACACCTTTACTTCTTTTCTGATTTGGATTACATTTATTTCTTTTTCTTCTCTGATTGCTGTGGCTAAAACTTTCAAAACTATGTCAAATGATAGTGGTGAGAGTGGACAACCTTGTCTTGTTCCTGATCTTAAAGGAAATGCTTTCATTTTTTCACCATTGAGAATGATGTTGGCTGTGGGTTTAACATATATGGCCTTTATTATGTTGAGGTAAGTTCCCTCTATGCCCACTTTCTGGAGGGTTTTTATCATAAATGGGTGTTGAATTTTCCTGAATTGAGATGATCATATGGTTTTATTCCTTCAATTTGTTAATATGATGTATTACATTGATTGATTTGCATATATTGAAGAATCCTTGCATTCCTGGGATAAACCCCAATTGATCATGGTGTATGATCCTTTTAATGTGCTGTTGGATTCTGTTTGCTAGTATTTTGTTGAGGATTATTGCATCTATGTTCATCAGTGATATTGGCCTGTAGTTGCCCTTTCTTTGTGACATCTTTGTCTTCTTTTGGTATCAGGGTGATGGTGGCCTTGTAGAATAAGCTTGGGAGTGTTCCTCCCTCTGCTACATTTTGGAAGAGTCTGAGAAGGATAGGTGTCAGCTCTTCTCTAAATGTTTGATAGAATTCACCTGTGAAGCCATCTGGTCCTGGGCATTTGTTTGCTGGAAGATTTTTAATTACAGTTTCAATTTCATTGCTTGTGATAGGTCTGTTTATATTTTCTAAATCTCCATGGTTCAGTCTTTGAAAATTGTACCTTTCCAAGAATTTGTCCATTTTTTCATGGTTGTCCATCTTACTGGCATATAGTTGTTCATAGTAGTCTCTTATAATCCTTTCTATTTTTGCAGTGTGAGTTGTGATTTCTCCTTTTCCATTTCTAATTTTATTGATTTGCATCCTCTCCCTTTTTTTCTAGATGACTCTGGTAAGAGTTTATCAATTTTGTCATTTATCAGTCTTCTCAAAGAACCAGCTTTTAGTTTTATTTATCTTTGCTACTGTTTTCTTTGTTTCTGTTTCATTTATTTCTGCTCTGATCTTTATTTCTTTCTTTCTTTTTACTGACTTTGGGTTTTCTTTGTTCTTCTTTCTGTAATTGCTTTAGGTGTAAGTTTAGGTTGTGTATTTGAGATTTTTGCTAAAGTTCCTTTAGCATTTGTTGTAAAGCTGGTTTGGCGGTGCTGAATTATCTTAACTTTTGCTTGTCTGTAAATGTTTTAATTTCTCCTTCAAATCCGAGTGAGATCCTTGCTGGGTAGAGTAATCTTGGTTGTAGGTTTTTCCCTTTCATCACTTTAAATATGTCCTGAGACTCCCTTCCAGCTTGTAGAGTTTCTGCTGAAAGATCCGCTGTTAACCTTATGGGGATTACTTTGCATGTTATTTGTTGCTTTTCCCTTGCTGCTTTTAATATTTTTTCTTTGTATTTAGTTTTTTAAAGTTTGATGAATATGTGTCTTGGCATGTTTCTCCTTGGATTTATCCTGTATGGGACTCTGCACTTCCTGGACTGGACTTGATTGACTATTTCCTTTCCCATATTAGGGAAGTCTTCATCTATAATCTCTTCAAATATTTTCTCCATCCCTTTCTTTTTCTCTTCTTCTTCTGGGACCCCTATAATTCGAATGTTGGTACACTTAATGTCCCAGAGGTCTCTAAGACTGTCTTTAATTCTTTTCATTCTTTTTTCTTTATTCTGCTCTGTGGTAGTTATTTCTACTATTTTATCTTCCAGGTCACTTATCTGTTCTTCTGTCTCCGTTATTCTGCTATTGATTCCTTATAGAGAATTTTAAATTTCATTTATTGTGTTATTCATCATTGTTTGTTTGCTCTTAATGCTTCTAGGTCCTTGTTAAACGTTTCTTGTATTTTCTCCATTCTATTTCCAAGATTTTGGATCATCTTTACTATCATTATTCTGAATTCTTTTTCAGGTAGACTGCCTATTTCCTCTTCATTTGTTTGGTTTGGCCGGTTTTTACCTTGCACCTTCATCTGCTGTATGTTTCTCTGTCTTCTCATTTTGCTTAACTTACTGTGTTTCTGGTCTCCTTTTCCCAGGCTGCACGTTCATAATTCCCATTGTTTTGTTGTCTGCCCCCAGTGGCTAAGGTTTTTTCAGTGGGCTGTGTAGTCTTCTTGGTGGAGGGGACTAGTGCCTGTATTCTTGTGGATGAGGCTGGATATTGTCAATCTGGTAGGCAGGACCACGTCCGGTGGTGTGTTTTGGGGTGTCTGTGACCCTATTATTATTTTAGACAGCCTCTCTGCTAATGGGTGGGGTTGTGTTTTTGTCTTGCTAGTTGTTTGGCATAGGGTGTCCAGCACTGTAGCTTGCTGGTCATTGAGTGGAGCTGGGTCTTAGTGTTGAGTCGGTGATCTCTGGTAGAGCTTTCGCCATTTAACATTACATGTAGCCAGGAGGTCTCTGGTGGACTAGTGTACTGGACTCTGCTCTCCCACCTCAGAGGCACAACCCTGACACCCAGCCAGAGCACCAAGATACTGTCAGCCACACAGCTCAGAAGAAAAGGGAGAAAAAGGGAAGAAAGAAAGATAGAAAGAAAGATAAGAAAGAAAGAAAGAAAGAAAAGAAAAGAAAAGAAGGAAGGAAGGAAGAAAGAAGCAAAAGAAAAGAAAGTTACTAAAATATATATATTTTTATTTTTTAAAATTGTTAAAAATAAAAAACATGAAAAAGTATTAAAAAACGAAAGAAGAGAGCAAACAAACCAAAAAACAAATCAAGCAATGGTAACAAGTGCTAAAAACTATACTAAAAAACAAAACAAACAAACAAAAAAACATGACAGAACCCTAGAACAAATGGTAAAACCAAACTATACAGACAAAATCACACAGAAAAATCATACACATACACACTCAGAAAAAGAGAAAAAGGAAAAAATATATATATATGTATATATATATATATACATATATATATATATATAAAAGATAGGAAGAGAGCAACCAAATCAATAAACAAATCTACCAATGATAATAAACTCTAAATACTAAACTAAGATAAACATAAAACCAGAAACAAATTAGATGCAGAAAGCAAACCCCAAATCTTCAAGTTGTTCCCAAAGTCCACCATCTGAATTTTGGGATAATTCATTGTCTATTCTGGTATTTCACAGATGAAGTGTACATCAATTTGATTGTGGAGGTTTAATCTACTGCTCCAGAGGTGACTGGGAGAAATTTCCTTTTCTCTTCTTTGTTCACACAGCTCCTGGGGTTCAGCTTTGGATTGGCCCCGCCTCTGCATGTAGGTTGCCTGAGGGTGTCTGTTCCCACAGAGCAGCTGATTAGGGGCTCTGGCTCACTCAGTCTGGGGGGAGGGAGGGATACAGAATGCAGGGCAAGCCTGTGGCAGCAGAGTCATGATATTGCAATAGCCTGAGGTGTGCCACGTGTTCTCCCAGGGAAGTTGTCCTTGGATCATGGGACCCTGGCAGTAGCATGTTTCACAGGCTCCCAAGAGGGGAGGTGTGGATATTGACCTGTGCTTGCACACAGGCTTCTTGGTGGCTGCAGATGCAGCCTTAGTGTTTCATGCCCGTCTCTGGTCTCTGGCATCTGCACTAGTAGTCGCAGCTTGAGTGCTTCTCTGGAGCTTGTTTAGGTGGTTCTCTGTATCCCCTCTCCTGGCAAACCCCTAAACAATGGTCTCTTGCCTCTTAGGCAGGTCCAGACTTTTACTGGACTCCCTCCCTGCTAGCTGTGGCACGCTAGCCCCCTTCAGGCTGTGTTCACGCAGCCAACCCCAGTCGTCTCCCTGGGGTCTGACCTCCGAAGCCTGAGCCTCAGCTCCGAGCCCCCACCCATCCCAGCTGGCCAGTGAACAGAGAAGCTTCTCAGACTGGTGAGTGCTGGCTGGCACCGATCCTCTGTGCAGGAACCCCTGTTCCTGTGCTCTCCTTTGTGACTCTGAAGTTTCCCTCTCACCACCCCCCCATCTCCTCCAGTGAAGGGGCTTCCTAGTGTGTGGAAACCTTTCCTCCTTCACAGCTCCCTCCCAGAGGTGCAGGTTCTGTCCCTTTTCTATTGCCTCTGTTTTTTCTTTTTTCTTTTGCCCTACCCAGTTATGTGGGGAGTTTCTTGACTTTTGAGAAGTCTGAGGTCTTCTGCCAGTGTTCAGTAGGTGTTCTGTAGGAGTTGTTCCACTTGTAGATGTATTTCTGATGTATTTGTGGGGAGGAAGGTGATCTCCATGTCTTACTCTTCTGCCATCTTGAAGGTCTCCCCTGTATATCTTTTTTAATGAATTTAACACTACATGTTTTCAAGGGATGGTGAAAAACCCCTCCCCCTCCCTACTTGTTTCTTCTTTCTGACTATCCTGTTTTTCAAGTCGCTTCCTGTAGCATTTACTGCATATATCTGAACTGCGATTTGGGCTCTTACATGGTTGGCTTCCAGGTTTTATAAATGTCTCACTCATTTTCTCCTCCTACCATTACAACCATTTTAAAGCTCTTATTGGTGGGTAAGTAATGATGAAAGGTACAAGCAAGTGACCTCTTGTATATTTCTGGAGAAGTAATTAGTGAGATCCTCCAGAGACATGGGTGATACATTACAGCTTGTAGGTGGTTTGGCACTGAAGATATTACTCCACCTACACAACTCTAATAAACTTACATATTTTAAAGCAGAGGTAAGACAACAACAGCAGATGGAAGGAAATGTGTTTATAAACAATATATGTGTATTTTCAGGGCTGACACAGAGAATTTATAGACATTCATCACATACTATGTCACACTGACAAATGATGGTGGAAGTAGATAAATTTCAGTAAACCCTTTAATGTATATTTCAACAAACACTGATAAGGAACTCTGAGCTTAGATTTCACAATGAGAAAAAAATAAACAATGCAAACTAAGCAGACTTACTCTTTACCTTCCCCTAAGGGTAGTCAGGCTTGACATTATCTCCAGAGACATTTACTGTGACATAAGTGTGACCAGAAAACTGAATTGCAGAGCAGTGTATTACTTAGAACAGTAAAGGTAGCAGTGCTTATTTCCATGCAAATGTTCCATTTCCTGTTGACAATGTCTAGCTGAATATTTAATTGATCTCATTAAACATGTTCAGGTATTTTTACATCACGGGTTGTGAATTTAAAATGAGACTATATTGATTAAGATAAGGCACTGGAATAAAAATTCTAGCCCTGTCATGAGCTCTCATAAATATCTTGGTTGAAACCACTTAGCATTTCCATATCTATAGTTCCAAACCAAGTTCCAAATTGTTAATGAGGAATGATGGACCTCATGTCTGGCCTGGGTAGGGAACAGATATTGAGCTCCTATTCCAAAGAAATATATATATATATATATATATATATATT
>NW_006773895.1:3172057-3175556 GCF_000442215.2 Lipotes vexillifer | reverse complement strand
CACGAACCCGTATCCCCTGCATCGGCAGGCGGACTCCCAACAACTGCGCCACTAGGGAGGCCCAGAAATATATATTTTTAATCCTATAATGGGAATGAATGGAACGTTACTCCACTCTACCACACCATCTTCCTATCAACTTTCTGGTCTCTAAAGAGTAAATGCAAATACCTAGCTTGCATTCCACCAGTACCCATTCAAAGCCTGACTGACATCACTAATTGGTCATATCACTCTTGGCTTTTCAGCTGAGATGTGGTGTCAGAATCCTTGTCAAATAATTCTTTAAGAAGCCAGTCTTAATAGTTCAGAATCACCTCCTGCGATGGAACGTATTTCATCATTTTCATTTCACTCTGAACAGGCATACTGGCTTTCTAGCTCCTTATAGACTGATTTTAGTTTCCCCCATACATAAGAAAAGCTCATATAGATGCTTCCTTGATTTCTTGATAATAATAAACATATTCGTGTCTTTTTCTCTAGCAGAGGATAGAGTCTAGGCTATGTGCTTTGAGTACCATCTTATTTCTCATTCCAGATTATTAGTACCAAAAAAGTAGCAACGTAAAATAGAAAAGCTAGTGTTAGGGCTTCCCTGGTGGCACAGTGGTTGGGAGTCCATCTGCCGATGCAGGGGGCGTGGGTTTGTGCCCCGGTCTGGGAGGATCCCGCGTGCCGCGGAGCGGCTGGGCCCGTGGGCCGTGGCCGCTGGGCCTGCGCGTCCGGAGCCTGTGCTCCGCGGCGGGAGAGGCCACAGCAGTGAGAGGCCCGCGTGCCGACAAAAAAAAAAAGAAAAGAAAAGCTAGTCTTAAAGACCAAAACAGATTCCTTGCTTTAATCTCTGTTTGCCTTGATAGCTGTAGTTATTACAACTAAGCAAAAGGTTCCTTAAGCAAAAGGTTCCATTATCCACCATATGCTCAGCTCTCCAAGGTTCTGCTCTCATTTCTTTTCTCTGGAAAAAAATCAAGCAAACAAAAATTATCCATGTTTTGTGGGGGTGGGAAGGAGGTGTTGGGGAATGCATGTATGAGGAGTAGTGATGGACTTAGCTTAATTTCTATTCACTCATCCATTATTTTATTCAGTAGCTATTTAGCATCTGTGATCTGCCAGCAGTAGTGAGCCTAACAAGAGCGTGGCAGTGAGCTGAACAAACTCAAAGAGCTTAGGGTCTAAAATGGAAGGGAGAAATTAAATAATGGACAAATATGTAAATACAAACTGTGATAAGCTCTAAGAAAGAAAAGTAGAGGGACTTGGGAAAACAGAGCAGAGAACTGATCTAGTCTAGAAGGAAGAAGCTTTTCTGGGGATGTAAGGTTTATGCTAAACTCTAAAGACTGAGTAGGATTTAATCAGGTGGAGGGTAGATGCCTGAGAAGTAAGAAGAGCCTTCCAGGGCTTCCCTGGTGGCACAGTGGTTGAGAGTCCACCTGCCGATGCAGGGGACACGGGTTCGTGCCCCGGTCCGGGAAGATCTCACATGCCACGGAGCAGCTGGGCCCGTGAGCCATGGCCGCTGAGCCTGCGCATCCAGAGCCTGTGCTCCGCAACGGGAGAGGCCACAACAGTGAGAGGCCAGCGTACCGCAAAAAAAAAAAGAGACTTCCAGGCAGAGAGAATAATGTGTCAAATCCTTGAGGCAAGAAGCTATACGGCAATTTTGAAGAACTGAGTGCAAATAAAAAGCAGACTGAGGAGCAGATCCCAGTAAATGGTGGAAGATGTTGCTAGAGAGCTAAGCAGAGCCTTGGTAGACAGTGTGGGGGCTTGTGGACCCTGCCAATGGCTGAAGCTCAAGTGTGTTAAACAAACGTATCACACCATGGTTTGTGTTTGTTTTTATTTGAGATCACTCAAGGAACCAGAGTGGATATTAATAGAAAAGTTAAGAGGCTACTGCACTTGTGCAGGTGTGACATGATGACAGCTTGGACAAAGGTCATGGTGATAGAGATGAAGATAAGTGGACAGATTAAAGAGATATTTAGAAAGAAAAATCAACTGCTATAAGATGGTGGGGGTAGAGGGAATAACTGGAAAAGTCGGGGTTAATAATGATTTGAAAATACTAGTTGCACCCTTGGATTGAGTGTTTTGCTATACTGACAGGACACACTGGGGAAAGACTAGATTTTGAGGATTTATGGTGTGGGTTTTGTATAATTGATATATCAGTGAGTTTTTCAAATAGAGTTGGCAAATAAACAGTTGGATATACTGATCTGGATCACTGTGGGGTGAAAATGTAAATATGAGAGGCATTCACATATATCCACTCATTTTCTGATGACTTTCATAAAGATTCATTCAATTCAATTAAGACATTTTTGTCTAACTTATCATACATAGGCCCAGTTTCCCTACTACAGACAGATTTTATATTTTGCAGAGATGGATTTTTTTCTACATTATAAGGTAGGTGTGGAGGTGGTAGGAGTCAGGGGAGATTTACTGACATGCACTGAGCAAATACTATTGCCAAGTACTGGACTAGGTACTTACATATATTGCTTCATTCAATCAATCTCATACCCTGGGGACTATGCACCATTACAAAGGGGAGAAAACTGAGGTTCAGAGAAATTGAAAGAACTAAATCAAGATCCTTCAGCAACTAGAGTGTGATTCTGAGTGCCCGTATTCTTTCCACTGTGACATGTTCCTTCTCATGAGTTTCAAAAAAAGTAAATGATTGTATGATGACATGTATGATATCCAAATGCAATGTTTCTGATATTATCATTTTTCTTTCACTTAGAGTATGATTTAATGTTGAATAATATTTTAAATAAATTTGCTACTAGATAATATTTATCAGAGAGTCAATTAAAAGCAGTTATTCAACAAAATTTTATTGAACACTGACTATATGCTAAAGTATGGTATTACTAGTGCTATGCGAATACAAAAAGTGGCACCGCATACCTTTAGTTTATTCCTCATCTAGTAGGAAAGGCAGGGAAATATGATCATGATATTTATTAACTGCTACCTATGTGCCAAACATTGTGTTAATTATTTTACATGGTTTCTCTCAAGCCATATTATATGATTGTGAGCTAAGTAGGTAATACGTTTTCTGTGTTACAGATGAGGAAAATTAGGTTCAAGCCCATCCAGTAATTAGCAGAGCTAAGTTTTGTATTGAGTTCTGTCAGGGTCTATATCTCAAATTTATTATATTTTTCTCTCTCTCTCTCTCTCTCTCTCTCTCTCTCTCTCTCTCTCTCTCTCACTCTCTCTCAGATTAATAGTTGAACAGATCATGTAATGTGTTGTACTAGTTTCCTGTATCATGTAAAATGGGAAAACAAAAGAAGGAATAGTCATGTTATGACACTTTCTAGAAAGACAGAAAATACTGAGTTTTGTTTTTAAAAATGATTTAAAATGTACTTTTATTAAGAGAAGAAAAATATATATATTTACTAAATGTTAACAATAAAATCTTATACATTTTTCCACGAGATTGAGAATTGAAACCCATTGT
>NW_006773895.1:3140020-3172041 GCF_000442215.2 Lipotes vexillifer | reverse complement strand
GGAAATAGTGCATTTTAAAAGTCTTTATTAGTTCATAACTTAAGGCAGTTTCTTATATTGTCTTCCATATGAGGACCACGATTTATTTTACAGTCTTTGTGCCATTTTCTAATTTAACTTAGTCTTACAGATTTTAGAACTATTTTATTTTTATTTTCCCTTGAAATTAGATATTGTCAAAGCACATATCAAAATTTAAAATAATTTTCCTTCTATTTATTGGGGGTCAATTTGAAAGATATTTCCATTTAAGTAGCATACGCTGAACTTTAACTATTGCTTTGTTTGGACTGTCAGTGAAAAAAAAGAAAACGCTCTCTTTATATATAGGTGGATCACCTGGCTACAGTGAATATTTATTTCTGAAATAGAAAGGAAAATATTTGTAAAGGAGGCCAAGGTTCTTAAACAGCTTACAGATATGGCTTTCATATTTTAAACATTCAACATTAATGCTTCATGAAATCTAGCATGTTTATACTATTTAATCAGAGTCTGAAGCTAAGGGGAGCTTCTAGTTGCCCTTAACTGTCTTTAGAGCCAAAAGAACATATATTTGGAAAAGAGAAAAAAAAACAACTTTCACAAATAAAGCTTTCTACTATTTTCTAATATTTTGAATCACATGGTTAAATGTGTGGATATGTCACATTATTTAAAACAATTTCATGTTACGAAAACAAACTGCTTTTGTACATTGTATGCTTGTGCTTTGGTATCCTACTAGGTACCAGATGCCATGCTTACTTACAAAGATGGCGTCATGCAATCTGTTTTCAAGAAGCTCACAATCTCTTGAGGGAGGGAGACAGACAAAACAAATACTCTAATGTTGAAAGTTAAACAAATAATGAAACAGATGACCTAGTTCTGTATGATATAAGAAAAGAAAAGAACTTAAAAGTAAAGGGAGGGAGAATAGAAGTGAGAAAAAGGGGACAAGGAAGGAAGTGAGATAAGGACAGTGGAGAGGGGAAGGAAGGAACATAGTAAGGAAGATGAGGAAAGAGAGATCTACAGAAGCACGTAGTGTTAATCCTATCCCTACCTTCTCAAAATAATTTGTGAAGGTCACTCATGGTCATGTCTGTTTGTGTATCTATGTGTAAGTGTCTTTGGGGTGTATACACAGAAGTTAAATTAACAGGTTTAATATATATTCATGCCTAATCTAACTACCACTGGCTTGTTTCCCAAAATGACTGCATCAGTTTACAACTGCAGCAGCAGCAAATGCAACAACAAAAAAGGGCATATTTCCCCATTCTCATCAGCACTTGCTATCTTTATTATGATTTTAATTTTATTGCTCTTATTTCTTGTGCAGTGAGTAGCTTTTCAGATACATATTAATCCCTTTTATTTTCCTTTGCTCAATTGCCTACTCACATTTTTTCTAAATGTTCTGTCTTATGTATGAATTCTTGGTCAGTTATATATTTGCAATGTTTTTTTCTTAATGTGTACCCACTCAGTCTTTTAAAACTCTATCTATGATAGATTTTACTTTATAATTTTAATTGCTATATATTTTATTCTCAACATTTTATTTATTGTTATAGTTTCTTTTTACTTGATCTTTAAAAATCAAATCCTATATTTCTTTTTCTGTATACAACAATTCCAATATCTCATGTCCTCAGTGGACTCCAAACCCATTGTTTTTTTTTATATTCAAGGTGGCTTGTTGCTTCATGTTCTTGGGAGTCTGGGTGCGGAGTTCATTGTGACATCTTAACCTGTAGGAATCCTATAGACCTAAGGAGACCCTTTGCTCCAGAGAGGTTTTTTCATCTGATTCTTTTCCATGATGATTGTGCAATTACCACAAAATGCAAAAATGTGGGAGTATAGATGTTAATTTATTCATATTTTGGATATTTTCAAAGCTGAATTTACTCGGATCATTTTAAGTGGAAATAAAATTTCTGGGGGCTGTCCAAAATTTCCTGGGAAAGGCTTGAAGCTTTTTGAGAGTTTTCTGAAAGACATAAATATAGACCATCAACTAAAATGTGCTATAATCCAAGTACTTTAAAGTCTTCTAAGAATTGGTTCTCGTGGAAACCAGGCAGTATTGTGGTAAAAAAATGCTACCTATCAAAAACGTTTGCTTGATCCTTGGGGTAATGTTTTCTAAATTCTATGTTATTCTTAATGCTAATTTGGTGGTATTTTCTGTCATTTTAGAATCTTTTTTAAAAAACTGAGATTGATGCAATACAAAGATATTGAATTCCTACATTTATTTTGAAGTCTTTCAGAAATTGCAATTTAGAATTTTTTTAAAAAATGCTGGTAATAAGAGACTAGTAATGATACAAGGGACCACGGAAATAAAAAGCCAAAAGAGGATTGTAAGCATGTGTTTTTCTTTTTTGTACCATTTGTGATCCTTGTGACTTCAAGTGTCATATGTATATTTTGGGAGATTTGCTTGGATTGGTGTTAGAATATCTTTTCTTTTTCAGCGTGCTTATGTCCAAGTGACACTGAAAGTAAAATCATGAAAAAGATAGCAGCCAGACAGAGGATCAGTGCCGACCAGCACTCACCAGACCGAGAGGCTTGACTGCCCACACACTGGCCGGGACAGGTTGGGGCTGGGAGTTGAGGCTCAGGCTTCAGAGGTCAGATCCCAGGGAGAAGACTGGAGTTGGCTGTGTGAACACAGGCTGAAGGGGGCTAGTGCACCACAGATAACAGGGAGGGAGTCCAATAAAAAGTCTGGATCTGCCTAAGAGGCAAGAGAAAATTGTTTAGGAGTGCACAAGGTGAGGGGATTCAGAGCACCGCCTAAACAAGCTCCAGAGGAGGGTGCGAGCTGTGGCTATCAGCGTGGACACGAGAGACGGGCATGAAACACTAAGGTTGCTGCTGCCACCACCAAGAAGCCTGTGTGCGAGCACAGGTCACTATCCACACCTCCCCTCCTGGGACCCCCTGAAGCCTGCCTCTACCAGGGTCCCATGATCCAGGGACAACTTCCCCGGGAGAACACAAGGACGCCTCAGGCTGATGCAGCATCACGCCAGCCTCTGCCGCCGCAGGCTTGCCCCAGACTCCGTACCCTTCCCTCCCCAGGGTCTGAGTGAGCCAGAGCTACCAAATCAGCTGATCCTTTAACACCGTCCTATCTGGGTAGGAACAGACACCCTCAGGCAACCTACACACAGAGGCAGGGCCAATCCAAAGCTGAACACCAGGAGTTGTGTGAACAAAGAAGAGAAAGGGAAATTTCTCCCAGCAGCCTCAGGAGGAGTGGGTTAAATCTCCACAATCAAATTGGTGTACACTTCATCTGTGGAATACCTGAATAGACAATGATTCATCCCAAAATTGAGTTGCTGGACTTTAGGAGCGGCTGTAGATTTGGGGTTTGTTTCTGCACCTAATTTGCTTCTGTTTTTATGTTTATCTTAGTTTACTATTTAGAGTTTATTATCATTGGTAGATTTGTTTACTGATTTGGTTTTTCTCTTTTTATATATAGATATATATATTTTTTTCCTTTTTCTCTTTTTCTGAGTCTGTATGTGCATGCTTTTTTGTGTGATTTTTTTCTGTATAGCTTTGGTCCTAGGGTTCTGTATGTCCGTTTGGGTTTTTTTAAATTTTTTTTTTAGTATAGTTCCTAGCACTTATCATTGGTGGATTTGTTTTTTTGGTTTGGTTGCTCTCTTCTTTCTTTATTACCTTTTTTTTTATTACTTTTTAATTTTTTTACTTTTAATATTTTTAAAATATTTTTTATTTTAGTAACTTTCTTTCCCTTCTTTCTTTCTTTCTTTCTTTCTTGTTTTCTCTTCCTTCCTTCCTTCCTTCCTTCCTTCCTTCCTTCCTTCCTTTCTTTCCATCTTTCTTCCTTCCCTTTTTCTCCCTTTTCTTCTGACTGTGTGGCTGACAGGGTCTTGGTGCTCTGGCTGGGTGTCAGGGTTGTGCCTCTGAGGTGGGAAAGCCGAGTTCAAGACATTGGTCCACCAGAGACCTCTTGGCTCCACATAATATCAAATGGCAAAAGCTCTACCAGAGATCACCAACTCAAGGCTAAGACCCAGCTCCACTCAACAACAAGCAAGCTACAGTGCTGGACACCCTATACCAAACAACTAACAAGACAGGAACACAACCCGACCCATTAGGAGAGAAGGTGCCTAAACTCATAATAAGGTCACAGACACCCCAAAACATACCACTGGATGCAGTCCTGCCCACCAGATTGACAATATCCAGCCTCATCCACCAGAACGCATGCACTAGTCCTCTCCATGAAGAAGCCTACACAACCCACTGAAACAACCTTAGCCACTGGGGGCAGACACCAAAAACAACAGGAGCTACAAACTGGCAGCCTGAGAAAAGGAGACCCCAAACACAGTAAGTTAAGCAAAATGAGAAGACAGAGAAACATACAGCAGATGAAGGTGCAAGGTAAAAACCCACCAGACCAAACAAATGAATAGGAAATAGGCAGTCTACCTGAAAATGAATTCAGAGTAATAATAGTAAAGATGATCCAAAATCTTGGAATTAGAATGGAAAAAATACAAGAAACGTTTAACAAGGACCTAGACGAATTAATAGCAAACAAACAATGATGAACAACACAATAAATGAAATTAAAAATTCTCTACAAGGAATCAATAGCAGAATAACTGAGACAGAAGAACAGATAAGTGACCTGGAAGATAAAATAGTAGAAATAACTACCACAGAGCAGAATAAAGAAAAAAGAATGAAAAGAATTAAAGACAGTCTTAGAGACCTCTGGGACAACATTAAATGCAGCAACATTCAAATTATAGGGGTTCTAGAAGAAGAAGAGAAAAAGAAAGGGATGGAGAAATTATTTGAAGAGATTATAGTTGAAAACTTCCCTAATATGGGAAAGGAAATAGTCAATCAAGTCCAGGAAGTGCAGAGTTCCATAGAGGATAAGTCCAAGGAGAAACACGCCAAGACACATATTAATCAAACTTTAAAAAACTAAATACAAAGAAAAAATATTAAAAGCAGCAAGGGAAAAGCAACAAATAACATGCAAAGTAATCCCCATAAGGTTAACAGCGGATCTTTCAGCAGAAACTCTGCAAGCCAGAAGGGAGTCTCAGGACTTATTTAAAGTGATGAAAGGGAAAAACCTACAACCAAGATTACTCTACCCAGCAAGGATCTCACTCAGATTTGAAGGAGAAATTAAAACATTTACAGACAAGCAAAAGTTAAGAGAATTCAGCACCACCAAACCAGCTTTACAACAAATGCTAAAGGAACTTATCTAGGCAGGACACACAAGAGAAGGGAAAAAACCTTAAAAAGAAAACCTTAAAAAACCCAAAACAACGAGAAAAAACCCAAAACAATTAAGAAAATGTTAATAAGAACATACATATGGATAGCTACCTGAAATGTAAATGGATTACATGCTCCAACCAAAAGATACAGACTGGCTGATGGATACAAAAACAAGACCCATATATATGCTGTCAACAAGGGACCGACTTCAGACCTAGGGACACATACAGACTGAAAGTGAGGGGGTGGAAAAAGATATTCCATGCAAATGGAAATGAAAAGAAAGCTGGAGTAGCAATTCTCATATCAGACAAAATAGACTATAAAATAAAGACTATTACAAGAGATAAAGAAGGACACTACATAATGATCAAGGGATCAATCCAAGACAAGATATAACAATTGTAAATATTTATGTACCCAATACAGGAACACTGCAATATATAAGGCAAATGCTAACAGCCATAAAAGGGGAACTCGACAGTAACACAGTCAAAGTAAGGGACTTTAACACTCCACTTTCACCAATGGACAGATCATCCAAAATGAAAATAAATAAGGAAACACGAGGTTTAAATGATACATTAAACAAGATGGACTTTATTGATATTGATAGGGTGATCCATCCCAAAACAACAGATTACACTTTCTTCTCACGTGCTCATGAACTTCTCCAGGATATGTCATATCTTGGTTCACAAATCAAGCCTTGGTAAATTTAAGAAAAGTGAAATCATATGAAGTATCTTTCCTGACCACAATGCTATGAGACTAGATATCAATTACAGGAAAAAAACTGTAAAAAATACAAACTCATGGAGGCTAAGAAATACACTACTAAATAATCAAGAGATCAATGAAGAAAACAAAGAGGAAATCAAAAAATACCTAGAAACAAATGACAATGAAAACAGGACAATCCAAAGCCTATGTGATGCAGCAAAAGCAGCTCTAAGAGGGAAGTTCATAGCAATACAATCCTACCTCAAGAAACATGAAACATCTCGAATAGAGAACCTAATGTTACACCTCAAGCAATTAGAGAAAGAGGAACAAAAAAACCCCAAAATTACCAAAAGGGAAGAAATCATGAAGATCAGATCAGAAAAAAAAAATAAAAAAGAAATGCAGGAAACAAGAGCAGAGATAAATAAAACTAAAAGCAGGTTCTTTGAGAAGATAAACAAAATTGATAAAACACTAGCCAGACTCATCAAAAAAAAAAAAAAAAAAGAGAGAAGACTCAAATCAAGAGAATTAGAGATGAAAAAGGAGAAGTAACAGCTGACACTGCAGAAATACAAAGGATCATGCGAGATAACTACAAGCAACTATATGCCAATAAAATGGACAACCAGGAAAAAATGGACATATTCTTAGAAAAGCACAACATTCTGAGATGAACCAGGAAGAAGTAGAAAATATAAACACACCAATCACCAGCACTGAAACTGAGACTGTGATTAAAAATCTTCTAACAAACAAAAGCCCAGGACCAGACAGCTTCACAGGTGAATTCTATCAAACATTTAGAGAGGAGATAAGACTTATCCTTCTCAGCCTCTTCCAAAATATAGCAGAGGGAGGAACATTCCCAAACTCATTCTTCGAGGCCACCATCACCCTGATACCAAAACCAGACAAAGATGTCACAAAGAAAGACAACTACAGGCCAATATCACTGATGGATATAGATGCTATTTTGTTAATCCTCAATAAAATACTAGGAAACAGAATCCATCAGCACATTAAAAGGATCATACAGCATGATCAAGTGGGGTTTATCCCAGGAATGCAAGGATTCTTCAATATATGCAAATCAATGTGATAAACCATATTAACAAATTGAAGGAGAAAAACCATATGATCATCTCAAAAGATGCAGAAAAAGCATTCAACAAAATTCAACACCGATTTATGATAAAAAACCCTCCAGAAAGTAGGCATAGAGGGAACTTCCCTCAACATAATAAAGGCCATATATGACAACCTAACAGCAAACATTCTCAATGGTGAAAAACTGAAACCATTTCCTCTAAGATCAGGAACATGACAAGGTTGTCCACTCTCACCACTATCATTTGACATAGTATTGGAAGTTTTAGCCACAGCAATCAGAGAAGAATAAGAAATAAAAGGAATCCAAATCAGAAAAGCAGAAGTAAAGCTGCCAGTGTTTGTAGATGACATGATACTATACATAGAGAATCCTAAAGAGGCTACAGAAAACTACTAGAGCTAATCAATGAATTTGGTAAAGTAGCAGGATATAAAATTAATGCACATAAATCTCTTGCATTCCTATACAGTAAGGATGAAAAATCTGATAGAGAAATTAAGGAAACACTCCCATTTACCACTGCAACAAAAAGAATAAAATACCTAGGAATAAACCTACCTAAGGAGACAAAAGACCTGTATGCAGAAAACTATAAGACACTGATGTAAGCAATTAAAGACGAAACAAAGAGATGGAGAGATACACCATGTTCTAGAATTGGAAGAATCAACATTGTGAAAATGAATATACTACTCAAAGCAATCTACAGATTCAGTGCAATTTCTATCAAACTACCAATGGCATTTGTCACAGAACTAGAACAAAAAAATTCACAATTTGTATGGAAACACAAAAGAGCCCGAATAGCCAAAGCAATCATGAGAAAGAAAAACAGAGCTGGAGGAATCAGGCTGCCGGACTTCAGACTATACTACAAAGCTACAGTAATCAAGACATTATGGTACTGGCACAAAAACAGAAATATAGATTAATGGCACGGGATAGAAAACCTAGATGTAAACCCACACACATATGATTACATTATTTTTGATAAAGGAAGCAAGAATATACAGTGGAGCAGAGACAGCCTCTTCAATAAGTGGTGCTGGAATAACTGGACAGGTACAGGTAAAAGAATGAAATTAGAACACTCCCTAACCCCATACACAAAAATAAACTCAAAATGGATTAAAGACCTAAATGTAAGGGCAGACACTATCAAACTCTTAGAGGAAAACATAGGCAGAACACTCTATGACATAAATCACAGCAAGATCCTTTTTGACCCACCACCTAGAAAAATGGAAATAAAAACAAAAATAAACAAATGGGACCTAATATCACTTAAAAGCTTTTGCACAGCAAAACAAACCATAAACAAGATGAAAAGACAACGCCCAGAATGGAAGAAAATATTTGCAAATGTAGCAACTGACAAAGGATTAATTTCCAAAATTTACAAGCAGCTCATGCAACTCAATGTCAAAAGAACAAACAACCCAATCCAAAAATGGGCAGAAGACCTAAATCGACACTTCTCCAAGAAGATATACAAATTGCCAAGAAACACATGAAAGGATGCTCAGTATCGCTAATCATTAGAGAAATGCAAATGAAAACTACAATGAAGTATCACCTCACACCAGTCAGACTGGCCATCATCAAATATCTACAAACAATGAATGCTGGAGAGGGTGTGGAGAAAAGGGAACCCTCTTGCACTGTTGGTGGGAATGTAAAATGATACAGCCACTATGGAGAACATTATGGAGGTTCCTTGAAAAACTAAAAATAGAACTACCATATGACCCAGCAATCCCACTGCTGGGCATATACCCTGAGAAAACCATAATTCAAAAAGAGTCATGTACCACAATGTTCATTGCAGCTCTATTTACAATAGCCAGGACATGGAATCAATTTAAATGTCCATCGACAGATGAATGGATAGATAAGATGTGGCACATATATACAATGGAATATTCCTCAGCCATAAAAAAAAAAAAAAACGAAATTGCATTATTTGTAGTGAGGTGGATGGACCTAGAGTCTGTACTACAGAATGAAGTAAGTCAGAAAGAGATAAACAAATATCATATGTTAACACATATATATGGAATCTAAAGAAAAAAAATGGTTCTGAAGAACTTAGGGGCAGGATAGGAATAGATGCAGATGTAGAGAATGGACTTGAGGACACGAGGAAGGGGAAGGGGAAGCTGGGACAAAGTGAGAGAGTGGCATGGACATATATACACTACCAAATGTAAAATAGATAGCCAGTGGGAAGCAGCTGCATAGCACAGGGAGATCAGCTCAGTGTTTTGTGACCACCTGGAGGGGTGGGATAGGGAGGGTGGGAGGGAGACGCAAGAGGGAGGAGATATGGGGATATATGTATATGTATAGCTGATTCACTTTGCTATGCAGCAGAAACTGACACACCATTGTAAAGCAGTTATCCTCCAATAAAGATGTTTAAAAAAAAAAAGATTTACATCTTAGATTTCTTTATAATTATTTGTAAGCTTTGTGGCAAACTCTTAGCTCTCTACTGTGTTTTAAAATGATTCTTTATATTCTTTATACAAAGATCGTAAAATTCTTTCAATATAATATCTAAGTGCTGTTTCCTGCTTTGAATTGAAATGGGGAACAAAATTGAGGTTATCCATTCTTAGTTTTCAATGCCCAGAGATTTGCCAGATGCTGAAACCATCAGGGTCAAGCAGTCCAACTGCCTTCCCACTTATGGTTTTCATCCATCTGTAGTGGCTCTAGAATCTTTCTCCCCACCGCTAGGCAAAGCTCATTACAGAGTCTGGAATCGACCCCTAACCAAATGGTTCAAAGGTGACTTTTCTCAACTTTTCAGGTATGTGTGGGAAGGTTTCTCAGGGAGGTGCGGGTGGAGGTGGGAATCATATCACTGTTTTATTGAGAGAGAAGTGGGAGGAATTGAGATCAATGCCATACTGAGGAATCAAGATATTAAACATAGTAAAGGGTATTTCCCTTTTCATGCTTAAGAAATTAATTTGCTCCTAAAAATATAAGACTTAATCTTCATTTAGAAAATCAAGGCACACAGATAAAAAACTTTTTTTATCTTAATAAGTCTAAACATATATCAAAAAATAATTTCCAGGACTCAGATTTAGCTTCATAGTTATTTGACAGTGCATTTTCCCTCTGGTTCTCATATTTGAGAATTAACACATATCTAGCTTACTTATGCTTCTATAAGCACAATTTCATGTGTTTTCAAAAAGCATAATACTATATCCAGTCACTCTTTCTGAAGATGAAGGAACTAGCAGGATTTTTTTGCCATCCATTCTGGACCTCAATATATCACCAGCTCCTTCAGATCCTTTCAGCAACTGTTTTAAGATCTGATATGCTATGCATCAACCAGGGACTCCCCTTTGGCATGATGAGTTTTCTGTCATTCTCAATAAACAATGTTTACCAACATCATACTTATTAACAAGTACCTACTAGATTCCAAAAGACATGTAAGGCCAAACAATCTGGTAGCTTAAAATTATCCTAAAACAAATCTAGCAGAGAATATGAAGGAGCCTGATGAACTGTCAGTCTGATTTACTCAATTTTAGATTCAAGATTAGCAAAGAGCTACCTCAATCTCAAGGGACAGCTAACTGGCAAATGCATGGTCATTATTCCTTACCATGTTAATTGGTTGTCTTCCAAAGGTTTAATTTTTCTTCCAAACTAACTCTCTGTTAGATAAACAAGATCATATATGAAAAAAAAAAAAAAAATTCTGTGAAAAGAAAAATGAAAGGGCATTTTTAAGATACTTATGAAAGCAAGGGCAAGTTTATGTTCTGATAATTTCAAAGATCTGGGTAAACAATAGCATAATTAATTTTCTTTCTTATCATACTTCATATAGTTTTAGCAAAGAATTGTCACATATAATCAAATCTTAGAAATAAACAGCATATCTCTCAATATATAGATGTTTTGTAAATAGATTTAGATAAATTGATCATATTCCATATGACTAACTGAATCTAGGTATTCTAGGTCTTGTACTTTATACAACATCTGAGAATATTTTTATTTTTCTATCTCACATAAATTTCAACAGTAATGCTATTTGTTCAAGTATAAATTCATATATTAATCATATAAAACTTAATTGTTTTTATTGTTGAAATTATAATCAACTATGCAAGATTGTCATTATTCATATCTCAGCCTAACTTTGAAGTGGGTGACTATATTCAGTATTATCTTGATCGTAAAGTTTTTTGTTTTTTGTTTTTTTTTTTTTCTTGCGTTATGCGGGCCTCTCACTGTTGTGGCCTCTCCCATTTGCGGAGCACAGGCTCCGGACGCGCAGGCTCAGTGGCCATGGCTCACGGGCCCAGCCGCTCCGCGGCATGTGGGATCCTCCCGAAACGGGGCACGAACCCGCGTCTCCCGCATCGGCAGGCGGACTCTCAAGCACTGCGCCACCAGGGAAGCCCGATCGTAAAGTTTTGGTGAGAGAAGAACAAAACCCAAACTTTCTTTGAAAACAAGTTAACATGAACTTATAGGGGAATGAAATCTTAATTTTCTAAGCACTAGGAGTTAAGAGCACTGTGAAGAGTTTTAGGTGGCTTTCATAAAGCAAATTTCCTGTCCTACACTTTCCCTGCTGAAAACTGACAGAGAAGCCACAAATGGAAAGAAGGTACACCATTAGTCCACTGTAATTTCCCTTGTACGAATTAATACGAGGTGGACTGGGAAAATATCTCTTGGTTTGCCTTCCTGTGGGGTGCCCATGTGAGTATGTGCAGACTCTCTCCGTAAGTAATTGGGTGACAAGCTTAAAGGCAAGGCCGGCTAAGGAAATCAACTCTAAAGAGTGATTTCCCACATAAGAAAGTCACTTTTATCTCTCTCTTTAGTTTCAGGTTTGGCTTTGTTTTGTTTCCTTTTTTCTTTTAAACAACCACAACCCAGGAGCCCTGCCTAAGGGTATATATTGTAAACCAAACCGTATGGATCACTGAGTTTTCAGCCCCTGGCTTCCATGGCTTTCTCATCCAGGATGCCAGTATTTATGCGAGTAACTAACAAGACAAGAACAAGATATGCTGCTTCTCACATTCTTCCTTTGAAGGGAGAAAAAAAAAAAAAGAAAGGAAAATCTGAAAGCTGTAATTTATTAGTAAAAATTACCAAGAAAATCAATCCATTTGATGACATCGTCCTCCCCCACCCCCAAGGCTGCACTATCATCTTGGAGCTTAAAATGCGCTCTCTGTTTCAGAAAAGGGGTAAAAAGCAAAAGACAAAAGTTCAGTATATGGGTCATCACCCTACACCGAGAGGAAGCTCATGACTCAAGTGGTCAGATAACACTCTCATGCTACTGTTTGGAACAAAACCCACTAGGATGAGACTCATATCTCTGCCTCCATCTGATTTCCTATCTTTGCAAAATTAAAAAAGGAAAGGATATCTATTTGCTGATAGACCGTTCCCTGGTAACATTCTTATAATTTCTACATCCTGCTTAATCATGCTATATCTGACATTATGTTTATTCTCTTTAACTTGTTCTTGTAAGTCACCCCTGTATTTGAAGAATATTTACCCACAGAAAACAAAAATTAAATCTTTTTCTCATAAGCCAAAGAAAAGAAGTAACTCTCTATGGACCTAGGATTTGTGCTGTTTGATTTCTGCCTCAAACATCTACAATAAAATATTGAAAATACTTAGTAGAGGTTTCAGCTCATAGAAGGACCTGAAGCAAAATATTCATTCTGCACAAGGGCCATTTCCTAGGGACAGAAGGAATGGAATTGTGAAACAGGACTTTCTTTACTGAGACTGTATTCAGTGAGTAATGGGTAAACCTCTTTACTCAATTATTTATGCTCTGCATAACAAATCTGCACACATTTATTTGGGGAGAGAAATATATCATGTTTTTAGATGCCCTCGGGTAGGAGCTACATCTCTCTATGATGCATTTTATAGTATACTGACAATTTTTAGGGATCTTGCATGTCAATTTTTCATGCAATACAAGAACACTTTCCACAACATCATTGCCAAGTAGTTGTCTAGTGTCTACCATTTATGTATTAACACATTTATTTATTTTTATTTTATATTGTAACATAGTTGATGTACAATATTGTTAGTTTCAGGTGTACAGCAAAGTGACTCAGTTAAACATATACATGTATCTATTCTTTTTCAAAGTCTTTTCCCATTTAGGTTATTACAGATTATTGGGACGGGGGGAGGAATAGATTGGGATATGGAATTGACATGTACATACTGCTACATGTACATACTGCTATATTTAGATAACCAACAAGGGCCTGTGGTATAGCACAGGGAACTCTGCTCAGTATTCTGTAATGACAAATATTTACCAAGAATGCTAAGTTTTAAGCAGTAAGCTAAGCACATGTAAAGATTTTTAAAAGATATATTATCCTTACCCTCAAGTTTCTCACAGTCTAGAAGAAAAGAGACACATGTAACCAATTATAAGAACTATGCTAAGAAAGAGGTGAAAGGTAATAATTAATTCTGAGTGGTTGGGTAATAAAAGAAATCACAGAAAAGTTAATAACAAGATGAGATCTTAAGAATGAGCAGATAGTCACCAGATGGAGAAAGGATAAAAGGACATTCTGAGCAAACAAACAAACAAACAAAAAACACATCTAGAAATGTGAAAATTCTGGGAGTATTAAATTCATGTAGAGATATTTATTTATTTTAGGACTTCACTGTCTAATATGGTAGCCACTACAGATCTTCTTTGACTTATGACAGGATTATGTCCCAATAAACCAATTGTAAATTGAAAATAACATTAGTCAAAAATGCATTAATACACCTAACTTACTGAATATCATAGCTTAGCCTAGCCTACCTTAAAAGTGCTCAGAACACTTACATTAGCTTACAGTTGGACAAAATCTAACCCAAAGCCTATTTTATAATAAAGTGTTGAATATTACACTTAATTTATTGAAAACTGTACAGAATGTGAAAAACAGAATGGTTGCAATGGGTACAGATGGTTGTAAGTGTATCAGTTGTTTTCCCTTGTGATGGAGTGGCTGACTGGAAGCTGTGGCTCACTGTCACTGCACAGCAGCATGAGAGTGCCATACTACATATTGCCAGCCCAGGGAAAGATCAAAATTCAAAATTTGAAGTACAGTTTCTACTGAATGCATATTGCTTTCACATCATCATAAAGTCAAAAAATTGTAAGTCAAACCATGCTAAGTCGGGAACCGTGTGTAGTACCAAATGGCTATTGAACACAATGTTAGTTCAAATCTAAATGTGCTTTAAGTGTAAAATATACACTAGATTTTTTAAAGTAAGTTTTTAAAGACTATAAAATGTATTAGCAATATATTGCTGTGTAACCATTTACCCTAAAATTTAGTAGTTTAAAACACTAACATTAATTATCTCACAGTTTCTGTAGATCAGGATTTGAGAGTAATTCTTGCTCAGGAACTCTCATGAGATTACAATAAAAATGTCACTCTAGGGCTGCAGACATCTGAAGGCTTGAGTGAGGCTGGAGGATCCACTTCCCAAAGATCACTCACGTTGTTGTGGTCAGCAGACCTCAGTTTATTGCTGTCTATTGGTCAGAAACCTCAGTTCCTTGCAACATCAATCATTACCATAAATGAGTCCTCATAATACGGCATCTGGCTTCTCACAGAGTGTGCGATCAAAGAGAGAGAAAGCAAGCAGGATGCTTTAATGCCTTTTATGACCTAGTCTCCAATGTCAAACACTATCACCTCTACTTTACTCTATCCATTAGAAACTATTCATTAAGTCCAGTCCACACTCAAAAGAAGAGGAATTTGGCTTCACTTCTTGAAGGAAAGAGATATGTTAAACATAGTCCACATTTTGGCTGAAAATTATTTATATTCTTCTTACATGGAAAATATATGCACTATTTTCCAAGGCCACCAAAAGTCTCAGCGCATCTCAGTATCAGCTTGATGGGCTGAATCTTGTCATCTAGATCAGGTGTAGATACAGCCTGGAAAGTGACATATCATGTGCCATATTCTACTGGTCACACCAACCAACACTGATACACTGTGGGAGGGGATTATACAAGGGTAATCAAAAGCCATTGATCTTCACAGAGATCAATGAGGCCAATTCAGAAGGTGGCTACCACATTAAGTATTTAATTATTAATTTTTATATTGACTACATGATTTGTACTAGTTATACCATTTATGTATTTAATATAAATATAACTTTTAAATGTTTCCTTTAAATATAAATATAAACAAACATAAACATGTATAAATATGTTATATATACATATATCAATAAGTATAAATTATAAAAATCTAATCAACCATTATTTTCACCTGTTTATTTTTACTTTTATTTTAATGTGGCTACTAAATAATTCAAAGTTGTATATCTGACTCATATTATATTGCTACTGGACAACACTGCCCTGGAGGATACATAAAAGAGAGAAAAATAAGATGTGAGGAAAAAAAGCAGAAGACAAATCATGCGTTATCCTGAATCCCCTCTTAAGTGTTTAGATCTTCTCTAAGCAATAAAGAGACCTTGCGGTTTTTAGCAGGGAAGTGACATTATCTGAGTTATGTTTCAGGGTGATTACATCTAACAGTAGGATGTTAGATGGATTACACCAGAGGAGACACTGAAGAGAGAGATCCAAAAGACAGTGAATCACACAAGACATCAACCCAGAAGAAAAATCAGGATGAGAGAATAAAACTCTTTTGAGTCACATCCTTAGGGATTATAGTTGAAGGCTTGCAAAGGATGAGTCCACTAAAAGGGACAGTGGTGGATTCTTAAAGAAAATTTCCGTTTACAAAAATCAGTGGGTGAAGAGAAGCCAGAGAACAGAGAAGGAAGTAACCAACAAAAGTAGGAGGAGTAATAAGAGAGGATAGCAAATGGACTTTTGCTTCCTCTTTGGGGTTGTCACTGTGGATTCTAGATTTAGTTTCTGGTACTCCTGAAGGCTCTAAAGGAACAGAGAAGCATCCTAGAGCAACTGCTACACCGGTGGATTTTTTTCCTCCACTCAGTAAACACTGCTTTTGAAACAGTACTGCTTTGTTATTCACAGGTGGTCAACTCCAGCTCAAGAAATTGGCAGAGCTCTGATGAAAATATTTTATCTTTATCTTTTGCCAGCTCCTATCTCCTATCAAACTTCTGGGAAGGATACAGTTGTGGATAAGCAGTTTTGGTGTCATCCAGAGCTCTGGTCTAAATGTTTATGATGTGCTGCTATAAAAGAGAAAGTGAAAAGAACAGCTGGCTTTATTCAGTTGAGATTGAAAAGGCTTTTAATGAAAAGTTTAAATTACTCTTCCATCTTTAAAAAAAAATGCTTTGTCAGTAACCCTACAAATGGTGAACTCAGTAGCATTTTGGATTATGTAAAATATAATTCTTTAAGTTTTAAGAAACATATTTTCCAGTAACTTTTCCCCATGTGCCAAACCTGTTTTCTGAATTTTTGTATCAATCCCATGCTATGCTAAAAGGCAGAAAGTCTTTGTATAATGTTTAATGTTTAATACTGCAAGTAAAGAAACCCAAAAGAGGAGGGGGAAAAAAGTAACCAGTAACATATATGGAATTTTCTAATTATTTTTCCATTTGCTACCACCTAAAATTTAAAACGTTATATACTATGATTAAGGCTAAGCTTGTAAACAGAACCTAGAGGAAAAGGGAAGCTTCTATTCTGATGTCAGTTTCTCCCTTACACTTTCTGGTAATTTGAAAAGCATAGATGACAAGAGGATCTTTTTTTATACCCACTAGAAATTGGAACACGGTCAACAATTCTCATAAGACCTAAACAGTCTTATTCACTGCATTGTTTAGAATTGTTCAGTTGATTGTATTTGATGATTAGTGAACATTTATTTTTCCATCAATGTGAAGTTTTTTTTGATCAGGTAATTTTTATAGGTTAATTATTATCCTTAAAATAAGGAAATCACAAAACTGGTTGTCATTACAATCCCAAGAGTGACTCAGTGAAGAAAAAATTTTAAATCCATTCTTTGTTCTGGATAGGTAGCAAGGAAAAAATGAACATCTCTTAAAGGCATGCAGCAATATTCCTTTTCTAACATATAGTGCCTTGCACATTGTATTTGAGTGTATAAAAATAAATTAAATGGGAATAGAAGGAAAGGAACCCCCATGCAAGTAGAAATAAGCATAAAATCTTTATCTAGCTTTCTTCCTTGTTTCCTCTCATGCATTAAACCAATATTTATTAAATAACTACTTTATCCCAGGCATACTTGTAGATACTGGGGAATACAAAGCTTAATTATAATACAATTTCCTCTCTCAATGTGATTATATAATCCATCAGGGGAAGCAAACATTTATACAACTAACTACAATGCAAAGTGATAAGTACTGTAACAACTTACATTTGTATAGCATCTAATGTGTTGCATATAATTTTCACATGTTTGATTTTATTTACTCTTAAACCCATTTAGTAGGTGATTTATTATCCCTGACACCACCAGTTAATATCACAGCAAGCTGAGACATATGGATGGTGCTCAGCACCATGTTCTTTAAGGAGAACAGAAGACATGGATTGGAGTCCAGTGAAATTTCTCTTAAAAGGTATAATGGATCTTGAAAGAAAAATGAATTTTTAAGGGAAAATGGACAAGTAGCATTTAACTCAGGAAGAAAGAACATTTCAGACAAAGTAAACATCATTAGCTATGGTGTAGAGCTATTCCCACAAATGGAAGGTTCTAGGATCAGTAATTCTGGAGTTGTGGGCAATGATGCTGGAAGGTAGACTGTAGTCTGTACGTGAGAGACTTTAGTTGTCATCCTGAATAGGTTGGCCTTTGCCCCAAAGGAGAATGGGGCCACTGAAGAGGCACTTTATTCTTTAAGTAAAATAGTAAAACAATAGGCTTTGTGCTTTAAGAAGACAATTTGGATGTGATATAGAAAATGGAATGGAGACAGGGAGAGCAGTTAGTGACAGCACAGTGGACCAATGGGAGAGAGGGGAAATTCCAAATAGAGCAATGAAAATGGGGAGAAAAGGTGTACATAGAATCAAGAAAGGAATCAGGTAAAGCCCTGAGGAGTGTTCCTCATTTTCAACTGCCAAGAGATCCAGTACCCAGAAAGATGTGAAAGAGGCAATGAGGCCCATTGTTCTGCAAATGTTTTATAGAAAGTTTAATGAGAGAAGCTGTCCGTTGCTTGATGAGTCTGCCAGAAACCATGAGTTTGTCAGGCAAAAGGTAAAATCTAACGATGAGAACAAATATTTATTAACCTGTAAAGAAAATCCACAGCTGAATTCATTTTGCATAAGGGTATATTACAAGCCATAATTATAACTTCATCTCACAGGGATTTTTGCATGCTGAATAGGCAAAGATGGTTTCGTCAGGCTGAAGTGGCACATCTTGCTACCACTTGGTAGCTCTTCAGTGTTAGGAAATGTACCATTGATCCCTGTGTTCTTTGTTATGTAGGCAGCCTCTATGCTCTTCAGCTAACAAAACAGCAATGAAGGCCAAGGTCCCAGGGCCAGTCTTCTTTCCTCAGGTAAGGAGCTGGCAGCTCACCAGGCGATCAAACACTTGTTGGGAGTCATTTCTGCTAAGGAGCACTCTTACCCAAAGGCACTGAAAGTACTTAGGTTTTCCTTGATAATACCGAGCACTTTTGTAGCACGTTCGAATCATTAATTAGTTAATCTGAACACCATCCCTATGAGATAGGTAAGGATAATTATCCCCATTTTACAGATGAGAAAACAAACACTAAGAGGTTAAATGACTTTGACAAGGTTATTTAGGAAGCTGGAGAGGCAGAGCTAAAATGCAGACAATTTTCAGACCTGAAGAAATAAAATGCTCTTTTCTTCAGCGCATAACAAATGTAATTCTAATATGTTTAAGCAATCCATATGATGTCATTGTTTTCTTTTTGATCTAGATGACCTGGGGCCTTAAACCTAGTCCAATCAATCACCAGTTAGTGATGGGTAGTGACTAATAGGGTGATATATGTTGCTGTTGGGTGCCACCAGTGCTAAACTGGTTACAAGTACTGGAAGATAATGTAAGAAGACTGAAAAAGAAGTACCACAGAGTCACTTTGACACTGAGTTCAAGTGAAAGAAAATTATTAATTTTGATAGCCCTATATAAAGAGAAATAACTCTCAAGAGTTAGAAGTTCAATTAAATCACATATCAAAATATTAGGAACAAATCAGGACTTATTTTAAACCATATGATCTTAATAATACTGTTAGTCTACAATGGAAAAAATTAATAAATATAGTCTAGAAGTATTTACATCACTATCTGCCAAAAATGACCAAAGAATTGGTGGATTCCATACATCTCGACGTAATTGATTGGTTAGAGACTAACATTTTTTTTTTTTTTTTTTTTTTTGCTGCATTGGTTCTTCATTACTGTGCCCAGGCTTTCTCTAGTTGCACGAGTGGGAGCTACTCTTTCTTGCGGTGCACAGGCTCTAGGAGTGCAGTCTTCAGTAGTTGTGGTGCACTGGCTCAATAGTTGTGGCTCACGGGCTTAGTTTCCTCACAGCATATGGGATCCTCCCAGACCAGGGATAGAACCCGTGTCCCCTGCATTGGCAGGCAGAGTCTCAATCACTATGCCACAAGGGAAATTAGATATTAATTTAATTTAATTAATTCTACAGTTTAGAAATTTTAAGTAAGCAATTTTACCAAAATTGTGAGTTTTTTCACATTGACTATCTATACATAAAATAGTGAATCTATAAAAAATCAAACTGAGATCAAACATTCTTCATATCCATCCTGCTCTTTCCAAAATTTAATGTGTACACTGCACTACTGGAATTATTTTCACTTATGGCAACTTTCATATGAACTGTAAAATTATAATTCCTTATCAGCGTTAATAAATATTCATAGGCTGTCCACTTGCATATTGGTTTCTATGGGACTAATGTTATATAACTCCTATGTCTCCATATTCATGTAGACACAAAGGATGTTATATCTGCCTACAAGTTATGAAACTTGAAATTATTTGGCTAGTGTAAGGAGCACTTGCAATATCAGATTTTTTTGCTAAGAACAGAGGTCTCAATCTAAAATGTATGTATGTCCTAGGAATGAGTGTTCTCCTGGGAAAGACAAAAGGAAGGTAAAACAAGAAAGAATTCACAGCTCATCTGTAAATTGCACATCTAAAAACAATCTTTTACATCCTTTATTCAATTTGCATAGCTTACCTTTTTATTTTAAATTACACATTTTTCCATTAAAAGGGAAATTTTAACCTCAAACATAAATGAGAAAATCCCACTGTTCTTTTCAAGAAATAGACTTACCTGAGTCCAAAGCATTAAAGAATAACTTAAAATTTCAGTAACATTTTCATAGAATGGAGTAGGGAACATTTATTTTAAGTCCAATTACAAGATTTCCTAAGCATCTCCTTGAACCATTTCTCATTTTCTTCAACCTTTATCTCTCCTTGTTTGCAAATATCCTTTCTCACTTTCGCACCAAAACTCTTTTATTAACAACCATCCTTCTCCCCACCTCCATTGCTCCTTCCAGGGCTACTTCACTCCCACTCTTCTCTTTGCGCCCTTGGACTACCTCCAGGTTGATTCATCCCCTCCTCACATCTTTTTATTTCTACCCCATAATTCAACCTTTCTTGACTTTCCCCACATGAATTCTTATTCTGCTCAGCAAAGCATTGGATTTCTCTAGATCCTATATCTTTAAAGAGGGCAAGAGAGAGAGAATGTAAGTATTTATCGTTTGATATTTTCCTTGTCATGAATCAAAGGATTAAAGGAAAAAGAATAGAGGATGTATGAAAAACTAGTGGAAAACAGGAGAGAGAAATATTAACTCATACACGTAAAGCTGGCAAAGGTGAAAAAACTAATAAAGGTCCCATGCCCAGAGAAATTTAAAAGCAGCCTTACAAGTCTAGGGATTTGCCTCCCTGAAATCAAAAAGGGAAAGGAAAATGATCAGATATCATAGCAGCCAGCACGCCTCCCCCAGTTGGACAGTGCTTTCCCAGCAGGGGGTCTCTCTCCTGTATTAGCCTCTAGAATCAGTGTTCACAATCAATCTCTATTGAGCAAGGACAATTTCAGTCTACTGAGTGAATTTTTGAAAACCTACTAAAGAAAATCTCTAAAGAGGTACTTACTGTGGCACAGCAACCCTGACAATGGCAAAGAAAGGTCACAGGCCTCCCACAGGATAGTAACCCATCACCAAAGGCTTGGGGTGATTTTTTTCATTTCTTTTGCTGGCCAGTGAGGGCTTCAGATTGGTTCAGTAATGCTAGTGGAGAGAACGATTAAAAAAAATAGGAAGACACCAGAAAATCAGTGTGATAAAGAAAAAGAAAGGAAATACTCCTGAGGTTTTGCAAGAGGTGAATCTAATACTGTGGAGCATTAGCAAGACCAATTGAGGTTGGTGACCATTAACTAATCATGGGCCCAATTATAGCTAATCCCAAGATAGGCACCAGCAAGATGGCACATTATTGTCTTCTTCCACTTGTGAGGACAGGAAAGCGAGGACAATTATACATGAGTACTGCACTTAAGCGTGGTAAAAAGAAAATAAAAATATCATTGGGAAGGTCTCATCCTATTCTTCTAAATCAAAGAGAGAAGAGTGGGTTGGAAGTTGATAATGAAGATATTGACAGACTGAAATTTGTTAAATATGTGGAGACTTATCGTTAGAAATTTCCAGTGGGGGGAAAAAAGTCAAGACTCAACTCACTTTTGAGTGTGAGTACATATCATGAATGAATAAAGGGAAAGGTGTGGGTGAAAATGGGCAAATACACACACACACACACACACACACACAGCTGTGAAACATCAGAAACAGATATTAATTCCTTAAAAAAAAAAGGGACTATATTGAAGATGTTTTCATGAAATCCCCAAACACTAACATAGTTCAGACTCTAGTGGAATCCTACATGTAAGCAATTAAAGAATAGTGTTAACACTTGCAATTCACACAAAGAAAAATGTAGTAAGAAAGGGGGAAGTAAGTAAATATATGTTAAAATATGCCTGGAGCCTTTCAATATTTAGTGAGCATCAGAAGTGCCTGTAAAGTGGGTTTGTTAACACAGATTTCTAGGCTCCATTCCCCAAAGTTCTGATTTCAGTCAGTTTGGGTGGGGCCTTCCAGGTGATGCAGATCCTGCTGGTCTGTGGACCATACCATGAGTAGCACTGATCTAAAATATGCAACCATATCATGGACATTTAGGTTTCCTGTAAATTCAGATTTATCACAGGCAATCAGTCACCAGGGACCTTAATTTCAGAGCAGTTTTCTGAGACATCTGACATCAATCTCTCAATCTCTATGCACCTCAGTTTTCCATTATGTGGCATTATTAAAATAGCTATCCTTGGGCTTCCCTGGTGGCGCAGTGGTTGAGAGTCCTCCTGACGATGCAGGGGACACGGGTTCGTGCCCCGGTCCAGGAAGATCCCACATGCCGCGGAGCGGCTGGGCCCGTGAGCCATGGCCGCTGAGCCTGCACGTCCGGAGCCTGTGCTCCGCAACAGGAGAGGTCACAAGAGTGAGAGGCCCGCGTACCGCCAAAAAAAGAAAAAACAAAACAAAACAAAACAAAAAAAATATCTATCCTTAATTTTCTAGTGCAGTTTGATAATTAGGTGCATTCTTAATGGTGGGTGAGGTCCCTAATTATACAATTAAGGTTCTAAAGCCTTTTGAAATCCTAACATGGAGAGTACTTTCACACAAGTGTCCTTGTTATTATTTTTAAAATCCCTGTAATATCAACCAAATCCAGCAGAAGAAATGTTGCAATCTATAGCCAATTCACACTTGCCTCAGGTACTAATTATAGAAAACTTATGACTTTTCTGTTTGCAAAGGCTGAAGTCTTTGAGGAAATAAGCAGCTCCCAAATGTCAAGCACTTAACAGAGCCTCCTCTCCCACTAAAGAGGTTGCTGTCTAAGGATGGGAAAATTTCTGTTGTTACCAAAGGGATTTACTCTGACCAGGCTCGAATTGACCCATGGGGCAAAGAGTCATTTGTTCAGTTGGACTCCTCTGCAAGAAAGAGGACATTTTGACCATATTTCTGCCAGAGACTTTTTATTCTCTAGTCTGACCCTGTTTCTGGACACAGCTAAGGAAAAGCAAGTTGATAAAGACATTAAGTACATTTTTCCTAATTTTTTTGCCTCATAGATGTAATGAAAATCATTCTCTAGAAAAATATCTTTACCAAATGCATCACATAGTACTGAAAAAGATATTATGATCGTGATAATACTAAATTAAGCAGTATTGACAATGAAAATACTGAATTCACCTCTCCTTCCCTATTCACTTGCCTTGTTTCTCCTTCTTTCTTTGCCTTCCTTTTTCATTTTTCCTTCTCTTTACTCTTTCCTTCTGTCTATCTTCCTCCTAATAAAGGGACATTACATGATTCAAGTTAAAACTCATCATCATCATTATAAATTGCTTCAACATCATTGAGTACAATCATGTGGCATTATCATCATCATTATCTTGGGCGGCTGGAGATGCCAAAGTATGTTCCTCACCTCCTCTCTTCCTTTCCCACAGCTTCCAAGAAAAGAGGATCTTTATTCTCACCATCAAACTTCCTGTTTCTGAATACAAGAGAAAGGTTGTTTTCTATTTCCTTCTCCCTTTTCCTCAATACTATATACTCTGCCAATGTAATTTCTGTTGTTTCTTCCCTTTATTTGTTTTACCAGCAATTATTTACAGCTCCTTAACTGAAAAGAAATTGGCAAGGAAAGTTGGCATTGGACAGCATTTTAGATTTCACTCAATGGTGTAAAGATGTGGAAATGACTTCCTGCAAAGTACCAATGGACTAGATTGTTCTATTAACTATTTAAGTGGGCATACAATGTTATTACTTCAAAGCTTCATCTACTGAAATTATGTCTAAGTATGCCTTCACTGAGAAGATCCTGGATGCGATGTTGAGGGGTCATTTCCAAGTCAAAAGCATGCCTCGCTTTCCATAGTAAAATCAGATATCAATGATATCACAACTCACTGAAGGAGAGGGCATGTGCATACAGTCATCGCAGGGTTACAGCTCAAGTCAAGAGATCTTCTTTCAGATAAATAATTTTGTGTTGCTTCAAACATCATTTTATTTCCTAATTGGTAGTGCATACTTTTTTGCTGGATAAATGGAATGGACTAGATATAGCATCATCCTTAATTAACTGGTGTGCTGGCTACTTAAGAGGGCACACAGCACTTGTGTTATTAAAGAGTGTCATGTCGGATTTAATGGATGTCATTATGGGGGTGCCTCAGGGATCAATCTTTGGACCATTGTTATTTATAATCTTTATAAATAAGCTGACAAGGCAGTGTTCTGAGTGTAGTGTGCATCTTTATGCTGAGGATACAATCCTGGGTGGGAGTACTTAGTCACTGAGTGAACTTTCAAGCAGCCCTGTTCGGGGATTCCTTTGATGGAAATTGAATTGTTTCAACAAAGCAAAGAAACACTTAGGCAATTTGTGTAGGAATTCTTTAAAACTCTGTGCATTCAAAGATAAAGTTTAAATACCCAGGTATTTCTATGATCAGAATGATCTTAGAGGAAGTGCTATTATTGGCTATTATTGACAATTATGCTTGTATTTAAATCATACCATGTACATTGTATTTAGAAAGACAACTAAAAATATTTTATTCGGAAAATTTAGGCAAATTTCTGCTATGGGAATAATGGGTTGTAAGGAAACTAATTGGTTTTAACATAGATATTCCCTCCTCCTGAGGGTGCTATCTGACCTCCCCAGTCTGCATTAAACTTCCTACATGTTTTCATTTGCACCTTGTGCTTACTTTTCAATCTTCCCACTAGATTTTCAGCTTTTTGAGGGCAGAACAATATCTTTAGCTCTGCAGCCTCAGAGTCTAACCCACCATAGGTTATATATATTTTAGATACTAAGAAAATGTTTATAGAATGCGTATATCAGTCTGTGTTTTGGTCAGGAAAAAAAGAGAGAGAGAGCAGGGAGAAGGAGAGAACGAGAAAGACTAGAGGTATTATGAAGAGAAAGAAGCTTAATATAAAAAATGGAAATAACATAATTGTGGGACATGAAGTTCTAGAGGCCTGCACTTGGAGGAGTGAAGAAACAGTCACTCAGAACTTCCACCTCAAGCACTGCAGTAGGTGGAGACTCCAGAGCTCACAGAGAAATTTGAGAAGCTGCAACTACTGTGGTACAAAAAGGAGCTTGTAAAGGAGTCTGAGAGGCTACCATGTCTGGCCACCTTGACTGTGAAGAGTGAGCCCTTGGAATACACTGAGAAGCCACCATACCTGATAAATGCAATCTTCTGAGAATAATGACCCCTCCTTTTCTCTGTCCTCTCATTGTCAAACTTTAACTTGGGACCATTCAGGGAAGGGGATTATGAGAAGTGTAAGCTCGGCCTTCCTTGCACAAGACAGAGTAGATCTTAGGCACAGAGGGAGGAGTGATGTAAAGTTGACAGGTAGCAATCCAGTGTGATATACAAATAAAGTGCAAGCATCCCAACACAAAGGAAAGCTTGTTCAACAACTGCAGTAAGTCCCCTACATATGAACCTTCAAGTTGCAAACTTTCCGATGTGAACATGTGTTCCATCAACATCAGGTGTAAGTGAAATTGCAGCTTGCCCTCTGTCTCCTATTGCTAAAGATCCTTCAGCTCTACATCTCCTACCTCCTCTCACTCCTCCAGTCAGTAACTCTTCTTGCCTGTTCACTTGATGCCAGCCCCTGTATGCCAGCTGTTGTACTGTACTACTTACTTTTCAAGGTACTGTACTATAAGATTTAAAATGTTTTCTTTATTTTTGTGTGTTTTTTTGTTTTTTACGTATTATTTGTGTGAAAAGTATCATAAACCTATTACAGTACAGTACTATATAGCTGATTGTGTTAGTTGGGTACTTAGGCTAACTTCGTTGGACTTAAGAACAAACTGGACTTAAGAACTCACTCTCGGAACGGAACTCGTTTGTATGCTGGGGACTTATTTCAATACAAAGGAAAGCTTGTTCACCAACTATTGCCCTAGGTAGAGAAAGACTTTGTTTTAGGACATTATTTAGATATAAGTTAAACTAAGAGAAGAGAGAAAGTATCTGCCAACTCCTCTGTAATATCCTTAAGGTTAGCCTGTGAGATAATAAAACAAACATGGGCAAAGGAATAAAAAGAACTGTCTCTGCCAATAAATGTTTTTGTTCTGACAGACTAGGAAAATTAACACAGTAAGCAGGATTTAGTTATTTTATTGAGGATGACTGAGGATACAGGGTCAAAAATAATTTCTATTTTATGATTTAACAACTAAGTACCACCAAATACTGCCAGTTCTCTCTCTTTTGGGGCACCATGGACATGGCTGTCATTGGATCTGCCAGAAATAGTCTTGCCTGTCCTAGCTTGGCAGATAGTGATTATATCATCGTCGATTTAGAACTATCCCATGTGAACCCCCTTCCAGTTGCTTCACTTATATCACAGTCTACCTCCACACAATGACAAACCACAAATAATTGTACTATAAGCAAATGGTTCTTGATTGTTACATTTAGGCACCATATCAGCAAAATTATTATAATTCTATGTCAGGCAATGTGCCATTATTCCTCTCTGAACTAAAAATGATAAGGATGGACTTGGTGCTATGACTTCAGTAAGACAAAACCCAAGAGGGAGAATAAAAAAGGAAAGGATCTCTTTTCTTTCTCTCTTTCTTTTTTTGCTCACATGTCCAAATATTTTCTTTTTAAAACTTTTCCTAATGGTTTGCATGTAAAGAAGATAGAACACTTTTTTATGTAGAAATTCTGATAATATGACTATAGTTAAGGTTCATTCATTTACTCAGTGAATATTTACCAAGAAGCATTTAATATGTACATGTCATTATATTAAGTCCTATGAGGGATACAAAAAAATGAATCTAAAATAAGCTATATTCATAATAAATTCACTATCTGGTAAGGAAAATAAAATAACTCCAATACAATGTGAAATATAAGTGTTAAAATATTTAAATTCACTACTCTCCAAGTAGTGAGATCAGGGAAGCTAGTGTCATTGAGTTGTGCTTTGTAGAATGAGTGTAACTTGGATTCTCTCCAATTGGGTTTTTTTTTTCCTACACTACACTGATTTTATCAAGGTCACCCATGACCTTCAAGTTGATTAGACTTTATCTTAGTTGACATGTCAGTGTTAGACAGAGCTGACTATTCCTTCTGACTTTTTCTTCACTTGACTTCCAAGACATTGAAGCCTTTTCTCCTGTCTCCCTGGTTGCCTCATCTTAGTTACCTTGGTTTATTCTTACTATACTCCAGTTATACTGGCCCACTTGCTGTTCCTCAGACATTCCAGGTACACTCACACCTTAAAGACTTTACTCTGAATGTTCCTCTACCTGGATCACTCTTTTTCCAGATAATCATATGGCTAACTCTCTCACTTGCTCCACATCTTTCCTCAGATGTTCTAGTGGGTTGAATGGTGGCCCTCCAAAAGACATGTCCATATGCTAACCCCTAGAACCTATGAAAGCATACTTACTGGAAAAAAAGAATCTTTGTAGATGTAATTATATTAATTATGTTTATGTTAATCTTTGTAGATGTTAATTATGTTGAGATGAGATCATCCTGGATTATCTGCATCCTGGATTATCTGGCTGTTCCCTAAATCCAGTGATGTGCCCTTGTAAAAGACACACAGAGTAGAGACACACAGAGGGAAGGGGAACACACAGAAGAGAATGCCATATGATGACAGAAACAGAGACTGAAGTTATGCACTTCCAAGTCAATGAATGTCCAGAGCCACCAGAAGCTGAAAGAGGCAAAGCAAGATTTTCTCCTAGGCATTTCAAAGGTTGTGCAGTCCTAACAACGCCTTGACTTTGGACTTCTGGC
The DNA here is from genome assembly GCF_000442215.2 of Lipotes vexillifer. Taxonomy (NCBI): domain Eukaryota; kingdom Metazoa; phylum Chordata; class Mammalia; order Artiodactyla; family Lipotidae; genus Lipotes; species Lipotes vexillifer. The sequence goes on along the minus strand of NW_006773895.1, from coordinate 3,143,847 downwards.
CTCCAGAACTGAGAAAAAATAAATTTATGCTGTTGTAAGTCACCTGGTTTGTGGTAACTTGTTACAGAAACCCTAGGAATCTAATAATAGATGCCAAGTTTCAAATGATTCTTACCTTGACCATCCTTCTAAAAATGTCTCTGCCTATCTGCAGTGCCCTGGTACTTCCAGTTTTGCTTACCCTGCTCTATTTTTATGGCACATATCACTTTCTAAAATACTGTAAGTTTACTTATTCAAATATGTTTACTGTTTATTATCCATCTCCTACTAGAAAATACAATCCACAATGACAAGGATTTTTGTATGTTTTGTTCACTGATGTATCCCAACTGCCTAAAGCAGTGCTTGGCATATGTTAGGTACATAATAAATATTGGCTAATGAAAGCACAGCCCCAAACACAACAAAACACAAAAATTGTTTAAGGAACAATGAGATACACAGTCTCGAGTTTACCAATGGATCCTTGTAATATAAACCTGGAAAATTAGACTGGGAGAATCTGGATAAAAGAAGACAATAAATTCAAACTTAACTTGTAAACATACAGAAATTTATTTTGTGTAGGGACATTGTGTGATCAAAGCTATGCTTTGTTATGCATAATTGATGATTCCTTCCTTGTTGAGGAAGTTACCTCATATAAAACTCTTGGCCTCTCAGGGTTCCTTCACTCATTTTCTATCAGGGAGGAGATAGAACTTACCTCATGGTGAGGTTGATAAAGGAATAAACTAGACTAGCTCAGTCTACACTCGTCCTCTTTCCTCTTTTGAGAGACTACTCACAGGATGCATGTGCTTTGCTCTCCAACACCATTAATTTTAAGAGGGCCAGGCCCCTGCCTGGAGAGGCTTGTGAAGGTATAGATAATCTAAGAAACATAGGATTAGCTATGGAACCTGCAAAGAAGTCATGCTTTCTACTCCATTACACCATGACCTTACTAGATAAAGTTATCAAAATGGGCAAAGATCCTTTGTTCACCGACATCAGATAATATAAGGTAAATTTTCCCCAGTCTGTGATTTTCATATTACATCTCATTTGATATAAAGTATAAAATGAAAAGGCATCCATAAAGACAAAAGATATGTCCTGAAGGTAGAAACAAAACATCACTTTTAAAACTGAGAATTAAGAATATTTTGGAAACTGTACTTAGAGTCATTAGGACACATTAATATCTTTGTAGACAAGTCAAAAACTACTATTTTTCGAAAGCATAGAAGGAGAATACCTCAGCACAAATCTAAGTTCTATATCTTACTAGCTCTTTTAATCTGACCAATCATTTTTTGTCTTTTGACCTCAGTTTCTTCATGTTTAACTTTTAGGATAAATTTTTGCTCATAAGGTTGTTCTCAATACAAATGATCTGTGTTCATGGGAGCCTCCATACTTCCACAAGAAGGGATTTCTGCTATAATAACACTTCTGGTTTCTCTTCCACTCTCTCATCCACTTACCTAGTTGGGTTTTGAGAGAAAGAAGTGACCATGTCCTGCTCAATCCCTTCTTATTTCTTTCTTGAAAGCAGCCATTTAAGAGATGCATATATTTTCTGCTACTCTATGCTATAAGCTTAAGGAGCAAGCCCCAGTAGGCAGAGGCCTGCAGCCATCCAGCCATGCCATGACTGGGAAGTAAGTTTGTCTAATTAGAAGGTAAAGTATTAGCAAGCCTACTGTTGCCACACATATATTCCATGTCCTCAATTCAGCTTTTATAGAAATAAAACTCTTAATTTTCCTTCCATCTCACTGATTTTTGTATGTATTTTTCATATGGTTCCAAACTTGGATGGGAAGAGACACATTATTAATGACTTTCCTCAAAACTCCAACATCCTCTACAAATACAAATTAATGTTATTATTATGCAATATCTTTGAGCTATGTTTGCAAATGACTATCACATGTATTTATTTTTGCCTACTTTTCCTGCTACAAGCAATGAAATATCTTTCAGATCAAATTTTCTATACCAATAGCAAATCAGAAAAGGGCAGAGAAAGAAAGAAATGAAATGAAATACTCAGTAAATGATATAGATTTGTTGTGCTTTGTAATTATGCAGTCCTTCACTGTATACTTCCTTAAAAATAAAAACCTTCCTGCTCACACACTTAAATAGCTCTATTGGTTTTGGGGTGTGTGTGTTGTGTGTTGTGTGTGTTTATGGTTTTCAATTAAAGAATTGTTCTGTCCTATTTTTAGGAAAAAGTTATCAAAGAGAGCTTTGTTTTTCCATCGTGCCCTGCCCCACCTTTGATTACTTCCACTTCCTAGTTGAGGTCAATATAACCCTGTACCCAGGGAAAAGGAAGAAATTGGTCTATTATTTTCTTCTTCAGTCTCAAATGGCTAGAAGACATTGTATCTTGAGCTTAATCACCAAATAGTAATATCCTCCAAGCCTGGGTTATATGGTTATTTAAGAGAAAACTGTAGTTGTTTTAATATGGTTATTGTAGCCATATTTTGTTTTTATGAGTTTTTATATAGCACTGTTACTTGTGTGGTAATCTTAAGGATATTGTTGTTATAATTTGTTTTATGTGTTAAGTATTATAGAGACCTTGCTAACATTGCTATAGTTAAAGGTCTTCCAGCATCTCATTTGATTCGAGCATATTCTCTGACTTAAACCTTTCCTTCTTAACATGGGTTACATATACAGCTTTTGCTCACTGATTTATGCCATTTGCTATTGGAAATTTTAGCCCTTTTTCTTTAGAAATAGATCATCTCCAATCTCCCAGAAATTCTGCCTATGAGAAATGACCCATGTTCTACACATGCAAAGCTCTGCAGTCTTCTACTTAGCCTGATAAATATCATTTCTTTTGATTCCATGTGCCAGCATAGTACTTGTTTGTGACCCAATCCTTCTTTCTGTTTCTCTAACTTTTCAATCTGTAACATTAGTATTTGATTGTCTTTTTTGTTTATGTTAAAAAAAATCACAGATTTTAGGTGCTGTTATTATTCATATACCTTCAACCTATGTTCTCTGTTTTCCTTAATTCCTTAATCTGAGAAGATGTTCCTCAGAGACAGAAATTCTGGAGCTGTTATGACATCTTATTTCACTAGTGAGACCATTTCTAGGAAAGTAGTTGCTGTTATTCAAGTAAGAATAGCTTATTCTTATACTGTAGATTATAGTAGAGGGGACAACATCTGACAACATACAAGAATCACTGGGGACAAACACCCCATGACAGCTTATTTTGTTTCTTAGGAATTACTCCATGCCCATTAGGCATATTTGTTATGTTTTGAAATTTTTTTGGTTTGTAATACCATATAGAAACACACCTTTACATGCTGAACATACATGAATGGATATACACATATCACAAATGGCATCTAATCACCTAATCATGTGTTACTTGAACTTTAAAACTCTTAATAGATACAGCTAAGGAATGAAGGAATAAAATTACGCTATAAGTATCATGGTCACTTACAGATTCAAATAACTAGTCTATTTTTTTAAATGACATTGAAAAGGGACCAAGAGCGAATTTTCAACTTAGGTTAGGATATAGAAAGTTGTAAGGTACAATTTTTCCAATTTAGCAATAAGCCAGTTAAATGACAAAATCATAGATTTAAAAAAACTAAATTCAAAAGAGTGGTGAATTTTCTGGAAGAGAAGCACAGCTGCTTTCAGCACTGTTAAGAGTGGCAGAGGAACAGGGAAGGGTAAACTGGCCAAACCTAACAAACTTGTAGGGACCACATGGGGACTAGTGTGATGGGTTAGAACCACTAAAAGCCATAGAGTGAATCTGCATCTACTTGCCAACTCTTTCC
>NW_006773895.1:3127401-3140009 GCF_000442215.2 Lipotes vexillifer | reverse complement strand
CTCTTTCCCAAGATACTTCACCAAACACAAGGATTTAATATGCCAAAGGCTGGGGCAGGACAAGAATTCTGAGAGATAATTCCCCTTGGGATTTGTAGGACCTTCCCCTAGTGTAAGTCAGTGGCAAGGCTGCAGGGGAGAGCAGAGGTAAATCCCTCTGGGACACACTCAAAACCTTTATCAAGTGAAGTCAATGACTGCAAAAGATCAGTGAAAAGGTAAAGAACTGAAAAAAATTCCTCCAAGACACTTTGAACTTTGACCCAGTGCAATGCAGAGGTCTTCCAGAGGTTAGTACAGGAAAGCTGAGTGGAGAGACTACTGCTAGGGTACAGAAAGTCAAGAGTAGAACTGGAGTGAAGAAAGAACTCACCAGTGGCTAACAAAATAAGCAGCTGGGTATAAAGGAGAGAGAGATCACCCACAATTTGAAAAGCTAGCAGGAGGACTCTAACTCATAAAGAAATCTCTGGAGTTTCTCAAACAGCTGAAGTTAGTGGTGATTTGAAAATAACTAAAATTGCAGCAAAGCCCAAACCCAACTCTATTACCTGATTAGATTGAAGCCACTGGACACTCCAGCAGCCTGACAGAAGGGAACATGTCTTTTTCTGGGAAATAAAAATTATTTACTTCTAGTATTCTTTTACACACAATGTGTAGCATATAATTAAAAATCATGAGACACAAAAAGAATCAAGGAAACATCACTTACAATTAATGGAGTACAAATAGAAGTGAATTTAGAAATAGCACAGATGTTGGAATTATGAAACAGTGATTTTAAATCTTATGTTCCTGTATTTCAATATGTTAAAGAACCTTGGGGGAAAGGTGGACAACATACATAAACATTTGGGGAATTTGAGCAGAGAGAAAAGAACAACACAAAAGAATCAAATAGAAATATAAAAGACATCAAAAATAAACAAAATATTCAGTGTGCTTAACATAAGACTAGAAACAACAGTGAAAATAATCAATGAACTTGAAGACAGGTCAGCAAAAATTATTCAAACTGGAATACAAAAGGAAAATATAAATGAAAAAACAGAAATAAATGTACAAGATCTGTGGAACAATATTAAAATATTAAATGATATATGAATGATTGAAATCTAAGATAGAAAGGAGAAAGAAATGGAGTAGAAGAATATTTAATTGAGAAAGAAGTTACTGAGAATTTTCAAAAATTAATTAAAGACATCAACCCTAGGATCCAAAAAGCAAAGTGAATACCAAGCCAAATAAATTTAAAGAAAACCACACTTAAGCACGTCATCAAAATTCTGAAAATCAATGAAAAAGAGAAAACAAAATATTCAGCCAAAGGAGAAAGCTAAATACATTACATATCAAGACACAAGAAGAAGAGAAATGGCTGACTTATCATCGGAAACAATGAGGCCAGAAGGAAATTGAGCAACATATTAAAAATACAGAAAGAAAAAAATTATCCTAAAATTTTATATCTAGCAAAAAGTATCCATCAATTGTAATGGTGAAATAGAGGTATTTTTAGTTATTTAAAAAGAAGTAGAGACAATTAATTCCAAGCAGAGCCGCCCTGCAAGAAATGTCAAAGAAATTTTTCAGGGTGAGGTAAATTAATACTAGAGGAAAGACTACATCATCAGGAAAAACTAAAAATAACAGAAAGAGTGAATATATGTGCACATATAAGACCTTTTCTTAGTAGACTATTGACCAGTTTAAGTAAAAATAATAACAATGTGTATATAAGTAAAATATATGCCAACAGAGGGAGAATGAAGTAGGAGGGGGGAAAAATGTATGTAGATATGAAGTTTTTACCTTGTTTGTGAAATAATAAAGTATTATTTGAAGGTACTCTATAATATGATAAGGTGCATATTCAAATCTCTAGAGAAATATTAAAAATAACACAGATAAGTATTGCAAAAAATTAATATAACAGAAAATAAAATACTAAACAATACTAGATTTAATAAAATAAAGATGGAAAATGAATAATTGGAACAAAGAACAAATGAGAGTAATAGAAAATAAATGTTGATAGTTTTGACTTAAATCTAACTATGTCAATAATTGCAATAAACTTCAATGGAATGGATACTCCAATTAAGTGGCAGAGACTTTTAGATTGCTTTTTTTAAAAAAAGCTAAACCAAGCTATATGCTGTTTGCAAGTGATACATTTTGTATATAAAGACAAATATAGGCTGAAAATACAAAGTATGAAGAAAGACACACCATGTAAGCACTGATTATAAGAAAGCTGTTGTGGCTATATTAATATCAAAATAAAACTAGAATTAAGCAAATGTGGTGGAGAATAATGCCCCCCAACACACACACACAGTGTCCTAATCCCTGGAACCTATGAATGTTACCTTGCAGGGCAAAAAGGACTTTGCAAATGTGATTCAGTGAAAATCTCGAGATGGGAAAATTTTTCTCGATTATCTAGTGGTCTCAATATGATCACAAAGGATTATAAGTAAAGGAAGAGGGTTAAAGTCATACAAAATTTGCTCCAAGAAAGCAGAGGAACAGAAAGAGACTGAAAGATGCTATGCTTCTGGATTTTAAGATGGGAGATAGGGCTTCCAAGGAATGCAGGTCAAGGGATGGTGGCCTCTAGAAACTAGAAAAGAAAAGTAAAGAGATCATCCCCTAGAGCTTCCAGAATGCAATCCTGACAACCCATTTTAAGACCTCTAACCCCAAAACTAAAAGAGAATAAATTTATATTGTTTTAAGTCACTAAGCTTACAGTAATTTTTTATAGCAACAGACAAAGCTAGTACACAACTTAGCAAGGTCCCATAATACAAGATTAATATACAATAAATGAATTATATTTCCATATATTAGCAATGGACAATTAGGGAATAATTTTTAAGACTATTAAAAAATAACAAATACTTAGAAATAAATCTAATAGAATAGGTACAGGACTAAAAACTACAAAGTATTGCTGAACTGGAACTATAATCTTTTAGAAGAAGTATAGAAGAAAAATTTTACAACCATGGGTTAGGCAAATATATGTTAAAGAAGTCACAAAAGCACTAACCATAAAATTTTTAATTTAAAGAATGTTAAACATTTGTAGGGTAACTGGAAACAAGCAGGGCTTCTATGTTGCAGTCTTGAGGCAGAATTTCTTCTCCAGGAAATCTCAGTTTGGGCTCTTAAAGCCTTCAACTGATTGGACGAGACCCACCCACTTTACCAAGGGTAATCTTTACTTAAAGTCAGCTGATTGTAGATGATGACCATATCTACAATTTACCACACAGATATACACAGGTGCATATTTTTATTCACAAACACAAATACCTAGATTAGTGATTGATTTAACTGGGTACTATAGTCTAGTCAAGTTGACATACAAAATTAACCACTAGAGGCACTGTTAAGAAAATTAATAATCAAGCGACAGCTTGGGGTAAAAAATGTCATAAAACTTCTTTCTGACAAAGAACTTGTATCAAAAATATATAAAGAATTCTTTTAAATCAACAACAAAAAAAAGAAACAATACAATAAAAATAGGCAAAAAACAGATACTTCACAATAGAAGATATATGAATAATTAAAAGGTAAATAAAATGGTGCTCAACATTATTTGTTTTAAGGAAAATGCATATTGAAATTGCAGTGAGAAGCCATTGTATACTCGTTAGAAAAGCAAAGGTCAAAAAACGCTAACAATACCAAAAGCTGGTGAGAATGTGGAACAACTGGAACTCTCCTACACTGCTGGTGGAAGTGAAGATTGGTAAAATCACTTGGAGAGCTGTTAGTCAGTTTCTTATAAAATTAAGTATACACTCATATATAAACTAGCAATACCACTTCTAGGTTTATGCCCAAAAGAAATGAAACAAGAGGTCCAAAAATTTGTACAAGAATGTCCATGGCAGCCTCATTCAGAATAGTCATTAGCTAGAAAGACCCAAATGTCCATCTATAGGAAATTGGACAGAAATGTGGATGATACTCCATAATGTGGAATATTACTAAACAATACAAAACAATGTACTATTGATGCATACAACAACATGGATGAATCTCAAAATTATATTGAGTGAAGAAAACAGATATAGAAGAACACATACTGAATGATTAAATTTACATGAAGTCCAGGAATAAGCAAAACTAATTTTCAGTGATATAAACAAAAAGATGATTGCTTTGGAGGAATAACAGGAGTGAACTGTTTAGGAGAGTCATGAAGGAATTTTCTAGAGTGAAGGAAGTGTACTGTATCTTGCTTGGGGGCCAGTTACAATTGTCAAATATACAATTGTCAAAATGCAACCACCTGAAGTTTTTAAAGCCTCTGTATTTTATTGTTTGAGAATTAACCCTCAGTGAAAAATAAAAATTAAAAATGAGGCACAATAGCTTCTTGAAGAGACGTTTTACTGTTACAACTTTATAGAGGTAGTTTTCAAAGTCTTGGATTAGAAAGAAAGAAAATGATACTCTGGAGAAGGTGCTGGCTTTTTACCTAGAGAAAATGGCATTCTGCTTGACATCAGCCCTTTACCTCTAGAGACAAAGAGTGGAATAAAAATAGTTGAATTGTTTTTCTCTGAAACTAAACAGATCAAGTCTAATCAATTTGTGCTGATTGTAGGTGAAGGGATAGAAGCTTGACACACAGAAGCAGTCGTTAAATTTTTACTTAAACTTTTATAGTGATCTATATTTCAAAGGGGAGTTAATTGAAAGTGAAAATATTTGGGGTTTGAGTTCTTTTTTTTAACGTATCATGTTAATCCTATCTTAAATATTTAGTATCTTTAAGTCAGATACAAAAGCAAGACAAAGCTTGCTAAACACACATGGATACCAAGGGAGTGGTTTCCTTAGTAATGCTACCCACATGTATTAAGCACCCAGCTCAAATTTATGAGAGCAGCCACACAAAGACAGAGCGCTAAATTGCCTAGACTATTACTTGTGGATTACAGGTAGAATTTTATTAATTTATGATAGAAATGTTTCATTCTAAAAAGTTCTTTCTTTGAAAGAATTTATCTAGTACCACTGCACATGCATGTCTCATACTACATATGTATAAATACATATATATTTATGTATATATGTATATGTATATATGATTAATACTATAACATCTGGCATTTTGAGGAATTGAAACTGCTGGAATGTTCTACATCATTTTTCAATGATGACAGTAGCAAATCTTCTGACAGAGATTGAAGAAAAAATAATGATGTAGATGTTTATTTTGGAAGATATTTTCTAGGGAGAGGGTTTTAAGCAAAGATATATTACTTGAATCCTAGAGCTGAAAGGAATTAGGGGTCATCTGGTTCATCTTCCATGCCCAAACTAGAACTCTCTCTACTACACTGACTGATGACCAACCTGTCTTTGCTTGAATTCTTTCAGCAACAGGGAAGTTTCTACTTTGGAAGTCAGCCCAATCAGATTCCTCTCTTGAGAAGAATTAATGGAGATTTGCAAATACTGACTGTTCTTTTAAGCTCTGGAGCTGAAAATTTACACATAGTCAAAAGTAGAGATGCAAACATAATGGTAGAAAGAGAAGTGAGACAGTGAAAGATGAGAGGAAGACAAGTTACCAAAAAAGAAAATGACAGAGAGGAAAAGAGATAAGAAGCCATGCACTCCTTGCCAGAGTCGTCTTGCTTCCTGACTCTCTCTCTGGTTCCTCATCCAAGCACTTTCCAGTCGTCTGTCCTTGAGTTTAAGTACCTCAAGATGTGTGCCATTTGGAGAGACAGCCTTCTAGAAAATATAAAACTGATCTAAACAAATAATCAGAATTGTCTGAGATGGCAATTATAGAGGCATGTTATCTCACCTCCTGAGTACCAGTCTTGGTGGTCTCTTCTTGGCATACAGAGGGATATTTGAGTTCTCAGGAGATGGAGCCTCAGCAAGAAGCAGCTGAGGAAATTAAGACTATGACAGTTTGCCATGACCACTGCAAGATGGGATCCATTTTTGCCAATATAAAGTATTGCTGTTAAAACAAGTGTCTTTTAAGCTAAAAATAACAAAAAAAATTTCTTAAGTTACCAGTGGTTGGAGAATATTATTTCATTTCTGCAAAATCATAAGAGGAATAAAAAAAATATAGACGTAACAATAGGAACTGGGCAAAAATACGATAAAGACAAATTTGAAAAACTTGTATACTTTGCTTTTGTCCAAGAAAATATGTTCACTTCCATCAATACAACTTCAGGTAAATTCACTGTTTTATTATGCAAACATTGTGCATTAGTTTGAAAGGTGACTTTTTCTCAATATTCTTCTTTGTTACTCACTCTTGACAGTTTTTAGGGTAACTCTCTCTTTATTTTGGTTTTATTTTTGGGGTACACTTATTTCCTTCCATAAAAGGTATATACCTTAACAACTGTAGGCATTATTTCCAGGTTCATCTCTAGGAAAACAACTTTATTGCTGACTTAGAAATCCAGTTCCATCATATCTATGGATAAGAGTACCTCTGCGTATTACTAAATGATATGGAATAGATGGATAAGCTTCAGATATTTACCAGAAAATCAGAGTATAATTCCTTCTCCAAGAAAGGAAACTTAGCAATTATATATTTTTTTAAGTTTCTTTAATCCCAGTAGAGTGCCAAAAATAGAAAAATATTTAAAAAAATCAGAAGTCTGAAACATGCTGAATCTACTCCAGTTTAGCCACATAACAAAGGCATTTAGAGACTAAAAGTATTTATTGTCTTCCACATTTAAAAGAAAGGCTTAATTTAAAAGAAAAATAGGAAGCTGAGCAAGCAATTCAGTTCTTAAAAGGTTTGAAAAGTCTTCCATTTTAGTAGCCTTTTAATTTAAATACATGTCCTACTCTAAAGGAACATCATTCTCAAGAAATTTCCATGGGATGTAAATTGGCACAAGGAATTTGGTAACGTGTTAATGTTTAAATGTATGTACTCACCAATGTCTTTTGTTGAAATATATCCTGAGATGATAATTACAAAAATGCACACATATATCTATATATTTACACATGTATGTGTGTATGTTTGTAGCAATGTTCACTGAAATAGATTTTATAACAGAAAAAATTGAAAACATCCTAAATATCACTTGTAAGGAATCAATTAAAAATATATATAATCAGGGCTTCCCTGGTGGTGCAGTGGTTGAGGGTCCGCTTGCCAGTGCAGGGGACACGGGTTCGGGTCCTGGTCTGGGAGGATCCCACATGCCGCGGAGCGGCTGGGCCTGTGAACCACAACTACTGAGCCTACGCGTCTGGAGCCTGTGCTCTGCAACAAGAGAGACCACGATAGTGAGAGGCCCCCGCACCGCGATGAGGAGTGGCCCCCACCTGCCGCAACTAGAGAAAGACCTTGCACAGAAACAAAAAAAATATATATATATATATATATATATATATGTATGTATATTCAGCAGTATACTGTTCAGCAATTAAAAGAAAAAGTATAGTTTTAATCACTGACAAAGAAACAGGTTTTCATGTGAGAATAGCGGCTACAGAACAGCACATATAGCGTGGAAAATTGTGTGTGGGTATGTGTATGCATATGTGCACACACTCATTCCCTGTGCACAAAGACAAATGTAAAAAAAGGAGGTTTACAGATATGTTACCAGTAGTTACCTCTCCCTGGAAAGAATGTAGGTGATTTTTAATTTATTTAAAAATTGTTATTTATTATCATAAGCATGTATAATTCTACAGTAGAAAAGCACTATAGCATTCTAATTTTTAAATAAAGACTATATCTGGATGCCACACAGGAAATTGGTGGAGTCGATGTGCCTTGAACATGACTGAATTCCATATAAGTTAATTTATTTGTGAACAGGCCATCCTTTCATAATAATGCTTTTGATAAAGTTAATTTTATTGAATGTGCAACTCTGCTTACCTGAAGTGTCTTTTAGCCACTTTCACATAAATAATATATGCGCAGAAAAATTAGGACACCTGGTTGTGTAGAAAATAGTTTATACCTGTTGTAGGACACCTGGTTGGGTAAACATGAAGGAGGAAATAAAGATCTTTGAAATTTCTGCTGAAAGCATGTGTTAAAGCAAGGGGAATTGCAGTGATTTCTTTTTTCCCTATGTACTTTAGATGTTATCATGAATTGAATTTTGAATATTCATATTATTATGTTTGTTTTATTTAAAGAAAATATAATTATTTTGAACAATTTTTAACTATCAATTTAATTTTAAATTGATTAACAAACTACATTTTGCTATATTATTAAGTTATTCAAAACTAGATTTGAGGGGGAGCATAGTAGAAACTCAACATTTGGCTGTGGGCTACCAAGTTACAGTGTAATCTGAATTTCCCCTTACAGACCCAGTGTAGTCTCTAGTTTGTTGTTTTACAAACTCAGCTTTGTGAGTTTCCCCTTACAAACTCCGCTATTTGAGCAAGCACCCCATCACCAATAGAAGTGTTACATAGAAGACTGAGCTTTTTTTTTACTTAATTTTTTTTTTTTTTTTTTTGCGGTACGCGGGCCTCTCACCGCCGTGGCCTCTCCCGTTGCGGAGCACAGGCTCCGGATGTGCAGGCTCAGCGGCCCCGGCCCACGGGCCCAGCCGCTCCGCGGCACGCGGGATCCTCCCAGACCGGGGCAAGAACCCGTGTCCCCTGCATCGGCAGGCGGACCCCCAACCACTGCGCCACCAGGGAAGCCCGAAGACTGAGCTTTGAGAAAAATCCCCAAAGCACAAAAAACAACATGAGCAAGTGGCTCAGATTTTCACAGTCCCTACCTACTACATTGCTTCTTCTCATTAAACTCATACCTATGGCTTTATGGAGAAATTCTTATAACCAAATGACAAAAGAAGAAAAGATCAGGCCTGGTTTACAGATGGTTCTGCATGACATGCTGGCACTACCTTAAAGTGGATGACCACAGCACTATAGCTCTACTCAAGGGTAAGTTTGAAGGAGGGTGGTGACAGAAGATCCACCACAGCAGAACTTTAAATAGTATGCCTGGTTGTTAATTTTGCTTGAAAGGAGAGATGGCAACAGGTATGGATCTACATTGATTCTTGAATAATGCCTGAGTTGTCAGAAAGTTAGAGGAAACACAACTAGAAAATTAGGTAGCAAGAAGTCTTTGAGGGAAAGATATGAGCATAGATTTCTCTGGTCACAAAGTAGAAAGACATTTATGTCCTACCTGAAGGTTCATCAAAAAGTAACTTTAGCAGAGGACAGCCTATTTGATTATCAGTCATATATCTTCCCCATCCACCCTTATTTTTGTCCAATAGGGTTATGAACAAAGAACCTATGGTGACAAGGGTGGAGGCTACACATAGGCTCAGGAACATGAACTTCCACTTATCAAGGCCAATCTGGCTATAACCACTGCCAAGTGTCTACCCCGCCAATAGCAGAGACCAACACTAAGACCTATATGGCAGCATTCCCCACATGGCAGAGATCCTTAAGCTACTTAGCTAGTGTCAGGCTGATTACATTTGAACACATCCTTTATAGAAGTGACAGAACTTTGTTCTCACTGGACTAGATACTTTATCTGGATACAGATTTGCTTTCTCTGCCTACAATGCTTTTGCCAAGATCACCACTGTGGACTTACAGAATGCTTCATTCACCCTCTGGGTATTCCACCCAGCATTTCTTCTCAACAGGGAACTCATTTTATAGCAAATGAAGTGAGGCAATGGGCTCATGTTCATAGAATATACTGGTCTTGCCATGTTTCCCGTTGCCCTGAAGCAGCTAACCTAACAGAATGATGAAAAGGTCACTTGAATAATTAGTTACAGCACCAAACAGATGACAACACCTTGCAGAGCTCAGATTATGTTCTCCAGGATGTGTTCTATACTCTGTATCAGTAACCAAAGTATGAATTTCTCTCATACCTAAGATTCACATGTTTGGAATCAAAGAATAAAAATTGGGAGTAACTCTTTCCACTATCAATCTTAACTATCCATTAATGAATTTTGTACTTTTCATTCTTGCAACTTACAGCTCTGTTTGGTTTACAAGTCTTAGTTCCCAAGAGTGATATATTTCCACCAGGAGATACGATAGCAGTTCCATTAAACTGAAAACTTTAGCTCTTGATATTAGTGAACCAAGCACAAAAAGGTTATTAGTATACTGAATTTGATGATTAGTTCTGACTGTTAATAGGAAGTTGTGTTGCTTCTACATAATGAAGGCAGGGAGAACTAAGTCCGAACACAGATCATCTTGGGCACCCCTAAGCACTCCAATGTCCTATGATAAAAGTTAATGTAAAACATCAATGACAGGTAGATATACAGGTAGGAATATTAATAACACAGACTTTTCAAAGCTGAAGTTTTGAGTCACCTAATAGACAAGGAATCATAACCAGCTGAGGTACTTGCTAAGGTCAAAGGAAATATAGAGTGGAAAAATGTTTATAAACACCATAAATGTGAACTGTAATAGAAATGAGTATTTCCTCCTTACTTTGATATAAATATTCTTTAATATATAGTAACTTCTTCCTTTACATTCCTTTGTTTCTTCCCTCTCTTCTCTATAGCTTGCTGCTATACTTCAATAAAAAAGAAATTCCTTGGTCTGAAGTAATTTGGGGTGAGATACTATGATAGTAAATAAGACATTTCAACACTCAATGGATGATGGGATAGCAGCAGGATTGTGTACAGGAAAGGCAAATCCACATCCAGTAGAAGTTTTTATTCAAGTTACATCAAAGTGCGGCCATTTCCATTATGTAAGAGAACTAATGAAACAACTTCTATCAGGCAAACTGATCCCTCTGGGACTGGGGCTACACAGAGGGCTCAATGTTTGCTTTCGATATTGGGCTAGTTAGTCTGAACAGGGACAGTAACCACATCAGTAGTAGAAAGTCTATGTTTTCAACCCTACATACAACCTGAATTCCTGCCACCATGGCCACTTTGTACAAGAGCACATTGAACATGGGTCCAGGGAGAAGGAGACACTGCTTCAAAAGTTAGGATTATGGAATTTAGCCACTTTGAGAAGCAATGACAGAATTAAGAGAGAGAGAAAGAGAGATAGGGAAGGAGGGAGGGAGGGAGGGAGGGAAGGAGGAAGGAAGGAAGGAAGGGGAGAGGGAGGGAGGGAGGGAAGGAGAGAGGGAGGGAGAGAGGAAAACAGAAAGAGAAAGAACAATGGCTTCTCCCTTTTTTCTGTCTTTTGGTCTCCCACTTTTCTGTCTCTTAATAATAGAACCAAAGAATGATAGGAAATATAATTTGCAAAATCTCAGCCCCAGCATCATATAGCAATATTGAAGGACAGGTAAAAGGTGAAAAGATAGTAGGAAAATAATTGGCACATTAACCCCATCACATCCTACTGTGAAACCCTCAACAGCAATGTAGAAATACAAAGAAATTGAGATATGGCATAGGAGTCAAGAGACATTACCACTGCAATTGGTAATCGTTTAGGATCTTATAATAATATCATTGAAAATAACCGGGTATTTTTACATGGCCTTTATTCTCATTATCAACATTTTTTTACCCATTCAATTGTGTCTTTTTTAGTCCTTTAAAATTAATGTTCAAAGATTTCATTAAAAATTTGATGAAGAATACAATAAATTGTCACCAAAGGGCCATCAATCTGAGGTGATACGAACATATAGAGAATTCTCCTAAGAGAAGAAAGGAAAACACGGTTGCCAGTTAGATTGTAACTCCACTTTAACTAATCTGAGATTACAGAGAATTTCCAGGATGTATAGAGGGTGCATTTCAGCCCTTAAAAAATATGTTCCTTTTTCTACTTTTCTGTCCACCTAAATAATACTGGATCTGTATTCCTCTGAGACATAGCTTGATTCAAGCTTTAATTGTTTTACACATATGTTACAGCTGTGGTTCTGGCGGATGCAAACAGAACAGCATTCTACTGGCAACCAAATAATTCTTGTGAATGAATACTGATTATATGTGCACAGCAGTTTACCTAATACAATGGGTCATTTTGCTCTATTAAATATAGGACATGAAATTCCAGCTTATCGGGAATGATAGCAATGTCTTATGTTTGGAGCCAATTGCAACAAATTTCCAGACATTCTTGATTCTTCAGCTGACTGTCACTGACTCTCTGTGAGACTGGGCAAGTCATTTAAACTTTAAAAGTTTGATTTTTCATCTGTAAAATGGGATAATTTTATTGACTTTAGGATGTTCAGATGAAAGGAATGATGTAAGTGCAAAATAATCTACTCATCATTAGGAAGGCAAGATTATCTACTTATGAAAGTGAGTAGTACTAGAAAACTATGGTCAAAGGAAAAAGACATTTAAGCAGATTTTTATAATTACACAAAACTAATTTGACTAACATTCATTAAGACAGGTATGTATTTTGTTCCACATACTATCTCTTCTGCAAGACAGAAGATACTATCTTTGCAATTCTTTAATGATAGTAGTGTCCCAAAAAAGCAATTCACTACTATTTATAGTTCTCATGAGAATTTTAAAAACATTACTCAAGGGCTTCCCTGGTGGCGCAGTGCTTGAGAGTCCGCCTGCCGATGCAGGAGACGCGGG